>NW_011494881.1:3937392-3941469 GCF_000754665.1 Bison bison bison | reverse complement strand
TGAACTCTGGGAGTTGGTGATGGACAGGGAGGCCTGGTGTGCTGCAATTCATGGGGTCGCAAAGAGTCGGACACGACTGAGCGACTGAACTGAACTGAACTCCCCCCACACTGCCTAGTATATTGTGGTTGTTGTTGTTTAGTCTTTTGCTCAAGTCTGACTGTTTTGAGACTCCATGGACTATAGCCCACCAGGCTCCTCTGTCCATGGGATTTCTCAGGCAAGAATACTGGAGTATCAGTATTCAAAGGAAACTGGGCTGAGTGAAGACAGGTGAGTGTGGAGGTACTGGTGGGTGCTACGTTGGATGGGGCTGCACTAGACACAGCCCCCCAAACCTAGAGAGAGCCTACCTCGGTGATGACAGCAAGCCTGGCCTATCACCCCATGAGACTTCTTAGTCCATGTTCTGCCTGGAGGCTCCAGTACCCGGGGCTCTGGATCAAGACAGGCCCCAAGGCCCTTGTCGACAGAGTCTCTTCCTGGGTGGCCTCAGTCACCCTGCACCCTCCCCTCCTATTCCCTAGGGCTCCCAGCCCAGGTCTGCTACCTCCCAACTGTGCAACCAGGTGTGAGTTGCTTTAAACTATCCAAGCCCCAGAGTTACCATCCATGAAAAGGGAGAGACGTCTTTTTTTTCTTTGTGGGAGGATGAAATGGGACAAGGCTCCTACACCGGATGAGACCATAGTAAATTCATTCTAATGAAATTGCATACACTCTCTGCCAGAAACCCGAGTTCTGCTAGTACTGAAATGCAAGGCAATTGTAAGCCTGGTCTGGTTGACCCCAGCACTCACCTGGGGCAGAAAGAGGATGATTTGATGGTGGGATGGAAGTCATGCTCCTGCACAAATATTCCACAAGGTGGCGCCATGGTATAACATTCACAGCCCTTCAGGCCAACAAGCCAAGATTGCTGGGGTCTCCAGGGTCTACCCTGCACAAGAGGAACAGGACTTCATTAGCCAAGTCAGAGCTAAAGAAAGTCTGAAGCTGTATCATTCTTCACAGCTTCCCTCCATCTCCTTCACCTAGATCTTCATCAAAAGTGTGGTGGGAAGACAGTGGGGGAACAGGGACAGTGACAATGGCAATGCCAAGCCGTGCCAGCTGCAAAGTTCATTAAGCATCTCCTATGGGAAAGGCTCTGTGGCAGGGACTGTCGAGTTTTAGAGCGGAGAGGGGCCTTCGAGGAAACCCACCCGTGCCGCTTCATTTTTCCAGGATGGGAGGCCAGCAGAGGGTAATGCCTGTCTGTCAGAGGTGGTAGAGGCCAGTCAGGCTCACCTTGGGGTTCAGCATGACACAAGATGATGGGTTTCAGGTGAAGCCTCCACAGGTGAGGGAGAAGCCAGGGGGAGACAGGAAAGTCACTCCATCCAGCTGCAAAGGGGACTGAGGAGACCAACTGGGTGTGACTTTCTAGGCTATTCCTGCCTCACTCTCTCCTGGCACACAGAACACCCTCCCTGACTGTCTGCTGAACGGACTGCCCTCCTGGGACAAAGATTAAACCATCCTGGGAACTTCTTCCTCCAGCCCTGAAGAAGGGGGCATTTCTGTCAGGGCCCCCATATTTCAGAGAAGCAGCCCCATGGAGTGGTTCAAGGTCAGAGCTACAAGGCCCTTGGGGGTCAACTGGATCAACCCCCTGTGGTACAGGGGACTCCCAGGAGGGCAGCAGAGAGTCAACAACTCACTCCAGTACCAAAACTCAACAAAATGAAGCAGCTTTCTACGCACTAATATGACGTGTGTCCAGAATATACTGTTAAATTTAAAAGTAAGAGAAGAAAACGGATTTAATTTTCCATTATTTATATTTAAAAAGAAGACAAAATTACTATATTTGTGTTTGCACATATTTGCATAAATAAGTTCTGGAAGGATTTAAAAGATGCTAAGAACAGTAGAGGATGAAGCGGGGAATGGATGGATGGATGAGGAGGAGGAAGGAAGGAGACTTTGCCCGTATGCATCTGTCCATTGCCCGGTCTTTAACCATGCAAACAAATTGTTTTTCAGACTAAATTTTTAAAACATTCTTATGGCTGATTCACATTGTTGTATGGCAGAAACCAACAAAAAATGTAAAGCAATTATCCTCCAATTTAAAGACACTTTTAAATAGCCTGCCCAAGATCATACAATGCTTCCCACAGTTGTAGGATGCTTTCACATGGCAGGGTATGAAATGATTTGTGGTTCACAAGTTGATGGTAAGTAATTCACAAACACAGCACTGAGTCCTTCCGTGAGAAAGCCATTCCTTTTTCATTTCTCTTCATTCTTCTGAATCCATCAAGGGGAGCATTTCAGCAAGATGCCAATGGGTCTGTAACACCTCTCCAAATCCTCATAAACCACCTTTTTAACAAAGAAAGCAGGTATCAGACGTAGAGCCTTGATCGACAGCAGTGGCTGCTAGCTAAATGGTGAAAATGGAATCATGTCATTTTCTCTACACTGAATTTACTTGTACTAATATTTATGAGGAATGACAAGGAACATTGGCCTTCAATTTGCAATAGTACTATGAGTCTTCCTTTTCAAAATACTTTTAAGTAAAATTTGTGTTGCTCTAAAGAAAACTATTATGTAAACCTTAATGCCACCACTGTGTGAGCACGGTATTATCAAGTGCTAGCCTTGTGCCAAAAAGTGCTAAGTATTTCCCATGAATTTATATACTGATCCTCCCACCAGCGGGAGGTGCAGATGAGGACATGGAGAGGCAGGGAGAACGTGGACCTTGCCCAAGGTCACTGGTTGACTGGACGTGGAGTTGGAAATTTGGCATCCAGCCCCCCGTAGGGCCCAGCACCGGAGGGACTAACGCAAGCAGCACAAGGAGGCGTGAGCCTTAGGCCTTGGTCCTCCCATGGTGGCACCCTGCTAGACAGGCTGCAGGCTTCTCTCTCCATCTAGCTTTGGGGGCACAGCCCTTCTTCCTCCTCACCCTAGCCTGTCCGGTCCTTCAGGGACCCTACATGAGATAATCGGACTTCTCTCCTTGTCGGTTTGCAATGAAAACGTCGCATGTTCAGGAAAGCAGGGAAGAGGGTTGCACCCCATCCAGTGGCTGCGGCCCGGAGCTGGGAAGCTCTAGAGGCCCCCCAGCCAGGCAGCTCATCTAGAATCCTTCCACCCACCCTGTGCCCTCCGCCCTCACAGAACTGATCTGATGGTCACATGGATGCCAGCAGGTGGTGAGGCCTGTGACCACCCTGTCTCTCTCCTCTCTCTGGACCACAGCCCAGTCAGGGGCTGAACTTACCCACAACGCTCCATCAGAATCACCTGGGTGGCTTTGTTAGCGGCAGGTTCTGGGCCACACCCCTCAGCGCATCTCAGAGTCTATGGTGAGGTCTGGGGATCTGCATTTGAAACAAGTCTAGACGTGTGGTCAAGACTGGGCTTGGCCTCAGTCTGAATCCTAGCTCTAACCACTGCTCACTTAGGGGTTGAAGTGAGAGGGGATCCTCGGGTGGATTAATATGTTCTCCAGTGTGCTCAGCCCTGGTGGCTCAGACAGCAAAGAATCAGCCTGCAATGCAGGAGACCTGGGTTTGATCCCTGGGTCGGGAAGATTCCCTGGAGAAGGAAATGGCAACCCACTCCAGTATTCTTGCCTGGAGAATCCCATGGACAGAGGAACCTGATGGTCTACAGTCCACGGGGTCGCAGAGTCGGGCAGGACTGAAGCGACTCACACACATAGTGTGCTCAGCAGTGAAGGACAGACTGACGGAACCGATGACGTTCTGCTGACAAATGACACCGAGCGCTTAGCACAGTGTCAGGCACACAGCAAATCCCTCCTGTCCTGACACGAGACACGTAACAAGGCCTCCGCTTAAGGAGAGAGAGAAGCAGCTGCATGTCTTCTCCAGCAGGGCGGAGAAGTGGGGCGGGTGGTGACACTGGTCATCAAAGCCCAGCACTGCCCCCAGCCGGCGGTTCTGGCTGCCTGGACGTGGTGACTGCTCTGGCTGAGCCCACTGCACTGGCTCAAGGGGCAGCATCTGAGGAGGAGCTGCAGGAGTTGGAGCATTCTCCCCCCATGCCCCCTGT
>NW_011494881.1:3931817-3936925 GCF_000754665.1 Bison bison bison | reverse complement strand
AGGGTAGAGGGTGTAGAGCAAACGGCTTGGAACTTGTGGAAGGAAGGGCCCAAGAGGCCACTGGTGCTGGGAGATGGAGCAGCAACAGATGGTGGGGCCAGGAGCTCCTCACCAGACAGCCCCAACTAGGGGGTTGAAAAAGCCCCACGGGGGGACAATGGTTATCTCCAGCCTCACAGAGGCAGCAGAGGGAATCCAGCTGTGGCTTCCGAGGCAGTCAGGCCACAAATCCAACCTGACATGGAAACACAGGGCTCGGAGGATTAGCCCTAGGGATTAGTAGAAACCTCCACTGAAATCTGCCCTCAAGGTGGCCCAGTCTGGGGGGTCCCATCATGTAGCAGGCAGAGTGGTGTGTCGGGGAGCAGAGGAGGAAAGGGGTTTACCTGTTCAGCAAACCTCCAGCTAGGACGCCCACTAGGCCAAGGCAGCGCTCGGCCTCACTCGGCAGTCTGCATCTGGCCATCTCCACCTGCTTAGAACACACCTGCAGCACGATTTCTTGGTGGCAAGGGTTTACCAAAGGACCTCATACAGGAGACAGAGATGGCTTGTATTACTAGCAGCTCCAAAGGCTGCACAACCCCAGGAGGCACGTTCTCTCAGCATACTGCCTCTACGAGGCATATTTTCAGACCCTGGACCTTGAGAAATGAGGCAGGACGTTGGTTAGCAATCCGCCTGGAGCCCACGGGGCACAGGGAAGGTGGGTTGAGGAAAGGAGGGTCAAGAGGGACCCCTGGGACCCCGGCCCACTTCAACCACAGCAGCTCTACTGGGTCTGTGTCTTGAGTGTTGAGCTCAAGCAGCAAACAGTCCTTCTTACTTCAACAACTCTCTTTTTTCAAATCCCCACTTCTTCCCTTAAGCTAGCTAACAAGTCCACAGAGATCGGGTGGCTAGGGGGGGGGGTGCGCGTGCCACTGCCCCAGGGGCTGACGCGGGGGCTCCTCCCAACCCCCAACCTAGCGCTTGCCTGGTTGGCCTCCTTCCAGTGGGAGCAGGGAGGAGGGCCTGCCTTCTCTAAAGCACTCCCAATTCTCCTCCAAGGCTGCAGGCTTTGGGAATGGAAACTGAATTACAGAAAGACACAGTTCTCAGTCCTCCTGAATTTATGGACTCAGATTCATAGCCCTTCAAGGAATTTTATACGTTGAAGGTTCACTTAAGATTTATTTCTTCAGAGTTCTACAAGGCGAGAAGGCAAGGAAAGCTCAGCCCGAGAGAAGCACTGACGGGGAGGTTCAGGAGAGGGGAAGCTGTAGGGGTCGTCCCTCCCCCAGGGCTGCTGGGCTGGAGCCACTGGGGGCTGGGGGAGCAGGTGGGGGATGTGCCCCAGGAGGAGGTGCCCCAGGAGACAGCCAGGAGAGCAGCCAGGCCTGGGTACCCCCTCCCCTGCCCAGGCCCCAGAGGATCCACTGGGAGCTAGACTCCTAAATAAATAAATAAAGACACAGATGACCTTGAGAAGAAAGTCCTGTTTGAACAGCATAAAGCTCCCCCTGGGAGTGTCTGTGATAAAAGCCACCAGCCCCCTCCAGGGCACAGGGTTGGGGGGAGAGGGTTCTGTTCCCCATAGCACACAGGCTCTCAGCAGGGACATGAACCATCTCCCCCTCTCCCCAAGTCTCCCCCACATACACCCCATGGTCTGCTGCCCCGACCCCGGCTTTCAAGAAGCACCTCCCAAACCTGCCTTCCTCCCCCACACCACCAGACCCAGAAGGAGGACCCTAAATGAAGGGTGACAAGTCTGGTCCCCGGGTACAGGGAGCCCTCAAGCTCCCCCAGCCTCTCTCTGACCTTTGATGATCAGCCCACTGCAGGCCCAGAGCCCCGAGGAATCCAGCGCCACCCCGGCCCCCCAGCAGGGCCTCCACACAGACCCAGGGCTCAACCAGCCAGAGTTCAAGGCCGCTACTCACCAAAAGCCGGGCACCCTCACCCTACATGCACCGACTGGTCAGTGCCAAGACCTCTGCTTTCTGAGGAGAGTGTCCCGAGGTTAGAGGCTGTGAGAGCCTTGGGAGGCTGAGGGAGGGCTGAACAGCCTCTGGTCCGAGCCCCAGGGCCAGGGAGACCTGCACCCCAGCTGTCCTGACACAGAGCTTCACTGGCTGGTCTTGTCAGAGGACCTGCCCCACACCACCCCACCCCCAACAAGGCCAACATCTAAGAGTGAGCCAGTTATCTACGCATCAGTCAAAGGGCCCAACTCCAGGCTTTACCTGGCCCACTGCCCCTGCTCTCAGAGGCTGCAGGGAAAAGGTTGGAAACCACCCTCCAAGGTCAATGCCCCCCTCTGCCCATTTCACCAGCCCCAGCCACTCCCAAACCACCCTCACCACGTCTTCCAGATCTCCATGCAGCCGTACTATGCATGTCTTTACGTGGACACACTTTTACTTAAATTTCTTTATTGAAAATGCCACCACAATACGTAGAATACCAGTACCACGTGTCATAAATAAAAGGTAGCCAATAAAAATATACCATTAAAATGGAACGGAGCTATAAAAGTCTGGAAACTTTTCCCACTAAGCCCCAGGCCTGCTTCCTAGTAACGGGGAAGCCAGCCCGTGTTCTGGGCATGAGAACACATTGGCACCTAGAGGAGACTTTCTTCTTGGCATAAAAGGATTGGAAGAGAATTGGAAAGAGAATCCCTCTCTTACTGTGACTTTGTGCTTAATGTCTGACACTAGCTAAACACGTCTCAAGGGAATGAAGTGGGGATCACCCGATCCTTTGGGAATGTTGGACTAGAGGCTCCCTCTGCCTCTTGCGTAACACGATGTGCACACAAGGCTCTCTGAGCGCACCCTCAAGGCACCGGTGTGGAGCTCCTCCCCACGTGCCTGCTCTCACACCAAGGCCCCGCAGCTCCCTCTCCCACACACCTGCCCCCCAGCAGCCCCTGGAGGTCACCGCTGACTCAGGTGGGACACCAGGTAGACGAGGCCCACCAGGAGGAGCCCGCGCACGCCGAGCATCATGAGCAGGAACAGCAGCAGGATGGAGGTCACCGGCTCCACGGCATGGTTGCCCAGATGCCACTGTGGGAAGCCCATATTCACCAGCTGCCGGTTGAGGTCACTGAAGGGGGACTGAGCGGCACCCAGCCTGGCGCCTGCCTGCTGCTGGCGGGGGCCGGGACCCCCCAGGGAGGCACCGTGGCCCCTATTGAGAAAGCTCTGTGAGGTGAAGACAGAGAGAGACGAATGAATCCAGAGAAAGCTTCCCTGGAGTTGAGGCATTGGAGGCAGGAGGATGCCTGCCCTCCCCTAAGACCACCTGGGGCCACACCCTCCTTTCTCAGCAATTCCCAAATGCTACTTATACGAAGCCCAACCACTGAGTCACAAGCTCTCAGAGCATAGAAAATGCCAATCCATGTTCCCTACGTCACGTGAGAGAGAGTAGAGGAAGGAGGCAACAGGGTAAGACTACAGGGTGTGGCTTCTGGGAGGACATTTTCAACCTCCTCCTTCCTTCTTTTCAACTCCTCATCATGCGGCCATGGGCTCATCTTCTCCACTTATTCTCCAGCTTCTCTCTCATCCAACAGACTCTAAAAGATGCTGGCTCCAGTAGGGGTTGCTGACCAGATTAAGGGAGAGAGCTCTTGGGTTTGAAGTCTGGGAAGGCTGCCTGGAGGAAGGAGAGCTGGGGAGGCAGGAGGCTGAGAAATAAATCTACTGGGGTTTTCCCCAAGCCTTAAACCCCCAGGCTGCCCATCCCTGCTCTCTATAAACAGGGCTTCAGTAGAAAAGGTTAATCACCAGCAAGGGAGCCTCTGGGAGCGAAGAAGTAACTGGTACATTGGACAGGAGACCAGCTGCTCTCATCCACAGGGCTGGGTGCCTACCTGTCGAGGAGTACTACTGCGTGGCTGGATAGTATTCCTCACGCGGGGGTCATCATCCTGCACAATCTCCCCATTGGCCAAGATCCGAACCATCCTTCCAGGCTGCACCTTTCCCCAGGCCTCAAAACACCTGAAGGAAAACATTCACCAAAGAGATGCTTGCTTTCAGTGGGAAAAACTGCGATTCTGGGTGCTCACATTGGTGACCCATGCTGAGCAGATGGTGTGTCTAGCTAATAAAAAGAAGAGAAACAAATACTCACTGTTTGAAAGAGCCCACTAGGAAAACTATCAAAAGGACCCTTGGAGGGACTTCCCTGGCAGCCCAGTGGTTAAGACTCCTCACCCCAGTGTAGGGGCACGTGTAAGTTCCCAGTTGCTGCAGGGCCAAAAAAAAAAAAGATCCTTGGAGAAGGAAGTTTTATTATTAATCACCACTGCCAGCAACAAAGGAGATGACAACTCTTGCTCATCAAGTCCACCAAGGCTCATCTCACTCACACCTCCCAACAATCTTGTAGGGCTGCTACAGCTAGCGACCCAGAGGGGCTTACCTCACTCACCTAGGACCACCCATACATGCGCAGCAGAGAAAGAGCATGAAACCAAGAACTCTGGCCCAAGGTCCCTCTCTGTTACTAAGTGTGGAGTTCAGTGTCTCCATTTCCCTTCCGTTAAGCAATGGTCCAGTGTGCTGTTCTTCGGGGAGATGCTAGGGACTCAGGCCTTCTGCCCGCAGGAGACAGGGCCCACTTCAGAGCTGCTTTCCTGCAAAGGGCTTACCCTCAGCAGCCCCTCACCTCTCAGGTAACACCAGGAGGGCGGGGCCAGCCTTCCCGAAATACAGGACGGGGGTGCTGCTGCGGATCTGGGAGGGGAAGGGAGAAAAGGAGGGGGAAGGGCCCCAAGGGAGTCCATGGCTGGAAGTGGGGGTCCTTCCACGCTTCTCCCCGAATCTGGGTCAAGGCCATTATTTTTCAGAATATGAGCCACAGTTTTCGTCTAAATTTTCAAAAGCACTCGTGACACACACGCCAAAAGGGGTTAAGAGCCCTTTTCCCTTGCCCAAGGCATGGACAGGCGGATCCCCTTTTCGAAGCCTGCTGGCCCCTGCAAATAACCAAGAGGGTCCAAGGTCCTCCGCAGTCCCTTTGTGCCTTGCCATCCCGCCCCGCTGGGTGGGCTGAGGGTGCGGTGGGCCCTTCCAGCACTGAGGGAGGTGGGGGTGGGGAACGGGGGT
>NW_011494881.1:3930659-3931504 GCF_000754665.1 Bison bison bison | reverse complement strand
CTGAGAGAGGACCCGGTGCACCTCAGGGCTGGGAGAGAGGGAGTGCAGAGGAAGAAGGAAAGCAAAGGGAAGGGAGAAGAGGAGGAGGAGGAAAAACTAGGATGTGGGGGAGCCTCTGACCTGGCTGGCACAGGCTCAGCCCGTCGCTATGAGTTGCTGAGCCTTTAAGTAGGACCCACCCCTTTAAGTAGGACCCACCCCTGCCCTCAAGGAAGTCCAACCCCACTTCCAGTGCGGAACTTCTGGAAGTGAAACGCAAAGGAGAAAGTGAAGTGAAAGTCGCTTAGTTGTGTCCGACTCTTTGCGATCCCATGGACTATACGCTCCATGGAATTCTCCAGACCAGAATACTGGAGGGGGTAGCCTTTCCCTTTTCCAGGGGATCTTCCCAACCCAGGGATCGAACCCAGGTGTTCCGTATTACGGGCGGATTCTTTACCAGTTGAGGCGCAAAGGAAGCCTAAGAATATTGGAGTGGGTAGCCTATCCCGTCTACAGCAGATCTTCCCAATCCAGGAATCAAACCGGGGTCTCGAATTGCAGGCGGATTCTTTACCAACTGAGTTATCAGGGAAGCCCTGACAAAGGAGAAAAGAGAAAATATATCTATCTGAATGCAGAGCTCCAAAGAATAGCAAGGAGAGATAAGAAAGCCTTCCTCGGTGATCAATGCAAAAAAATAGAGGAAAACAATAGAATAGGAAAGATTAGAGATCTCTTCAAGAAAATTAGAGATACCAAGGGAACATTTCATATAAAGATGGGCACCATAAAGGACCGAAATGGTATGGACCTAACAGAAGCAGAAGATATTAAGAAGAGGTGGCAAGAATACACAGATCAGA
>NW_011494881.1:3930204-3930544 GCF_000754665.1 Bison bison bison | reverse complement strand
TGTCCGACTCTTTGCGACCCCATGAATTGCAGCACACCAGCCTCCCTGTCCATCACCAACCCCCGGAGTTCACTCAGACTCATGTCCATTGGGTCAGTGATGCCATCCAGCCATGTCATCCTCTGTGGTCATCTTCTCCTCCTTCTCCCAATCCCTCCCAGCATCAGAGTCTTTTCCAATGAGTCAACTCTTCGCATAAGGTGGCCAAAGTACTGGAGTTTCAGCTTTAGCATCATTCCTTCCAAAGAAATCCCAGGGCTGATCTCCTTCAGAATGGACTGGTTGGGTCTCCTTGCAGTCCAAGGGACTCTCAAGAGTCTTCTCCAACACCATGGTTCAA
>NW_011494881.1:3926083-3930104 GCF_000754665.1 Bison bison bison | reverse complement strand
AGCATCCATACATGACCACTGGAAAAACCATAGCCTTGACTAGACGAACCTTTGTTGGCAAAGTAATGTCTCTGCTTTTGAATATGCTATCTAAGTTGGTCATAACTTTCCTTCCAAGGAGCAAGCGTCTTTTAATTTCATGGCTGCAGTCACCATCTGCAGTGATTTTGGAGCCCAGAAAAATAAAGTCTGACACTGTTTCCACTGTTGCCCCATCTTAAGTGGTGGGACCAGATGCCATGATCTTCGTTTTCTGAATGTTGAGCTTTAAGCCAACTTCTTCACTCTCCACCTTCACTTTCATCAAGAGGCTTTTGAGTTCCTCTTCACTTTCTGCCATAAGAGTGGTGTCATCTGCATATCTGAGGTTATAAGAACTGTACAAAAAAGATCATCATGACCCAGATAACCACGATGGTGTGATCACTCACCTAGAGCCAGACATCCTGGAGTGTGAAGTCAAGTGGGCCTTAGGAAGCATCACTACAGACAAATCTGGTGGAGGTGATGAAATTCCAGCTGAGCTATTTAAAATCCTAAAAGATGGTGCAGTTAAAGTGCTGTACCCAATATGCCAGCAAATTTGGAAAACTCAGCAGTGGCCACACAACTGGAAAAGGTCAGTTTTCATTCCAATCCCAAAGAAGGGCAATGCCAATGAATGTTCAAACTACCACACAATTGCACTCATCTCACATGCTAGCAAAGTAATGCTCAGAATTCTTCAACAGTACATGAATGGAGAACTTCCAGATGTTGAAGCTGGATTTAGAAAAGGCAGAGGAATCAGAGATCAAATTGCCAACATCTGATGGATCATAGCGAGTTCCAGAAAAAGCAAAAGAGTTCCAGAAAAACATCATTTCTGCTTCATTGACTATGCTAAACCTTTTGACTGTGGATCATAACAAACTGTGGAAAATTCATAAAGAGTAGGAATACCAGACCACCTTACCTGCCTCCTGAGACATCTGTATGCAGGTCAAGAAGCAACAGTTAGAACCGGACATGGAACAACAGACTGGTTCAAAATTGGGAAAGGAGTACGACAAGGCTGTATATTGTCACTTTGCTTATATAATTTATATGCAGATGGACTGGATGAAGCACAAGCTGGAATCAAGATTGCTGGGAGAATTATCAATAACTTCAGATATGCTGATGACACCACCCTTATGGCAGAAAGCAAAGAGGAAGTAAAGAGCCTCTTGATGAAGGTGAAAGAGGAGAGTGAAAAGGCTGCTTAAAACTCAACATTTAAAAAAACTGAGATCATGGCATCTGGTCCCATCAGTTCATGGCAAGTAGATGGGTAAACAGTGACAGACTTTATTTTCTTGGGCTCCAAAATCACTACAGATGGTGACTACAGCCATGAAATTAAAAGATGCTTGCTTCTTGGAAGAAAAACTATGACAAACCTGGACAGTATATTAAAAAGCAGAGACATCACTTTGCTGACAAAGGTTCATCTAGTCAAAGCTATGGTTTTTCCCCATAGTCATGTATATCCATGGTCCAAGAGTTGGACCATAAGAAAAGCTGAGCACTGAAAAATTGATGCTTTTGAACTCTGGTGTTGGAGAAGACTCTTGAGAGTCATTTGGACGACAAGAAGGTCAAACCAGTCAATCATAAAAGAAATCAACCCTGAATATTCATTGTAAGGACTGATGCTGAAGCTGAAGCTCCAATACTGGCCACCTGATGTGAAGAACTGACTCATTAGAAAAGACCCTGATGCTGAGAAAGATTGAAGGCAGGAGGAGAAGGGGACGACAGAGGATGAGATAGTTGGATGACATCACTGACTCAATGGACATGAGTTTGAGCAAGCTCTGGAAGTTGGTGATGAACAGGGAAGCCTGGTGTGCTGCAATCCCAGGGGTCACAAAGAGTCGGACATGACTGAGCAACTGAACTGAACAGCCCTGCCCTCAAGGAACTCCAACCCCACTTCCAGTGTGGAACTCCCCAGTGGGGAAGACGAGGCATGAAATGCAGGACAAGTGCAACTAACTGTAATGTGAAGGAAGAAGGCAGGCTTCCTAGAGGAGGTGGTCTTTGAACTGGAACCAGAACGGTAGATAGGATCTTACCTGCCGGGCAAATAGGGAAGGGAACCTGGCAACCTCTGCCTCTTTCCCAATGTTTTCAATCCCTGCCCAGCCTAAGCTTCTCCCAGTGGACCTGTTCACCAGTGGGAGGCAGTGAACTCTGCAGTCCACAAGGTGAGTCAGACTCTGGCAAGTTACTGAACTGCTCAGTTGCCTTATCTGCAAAATGGGGCTAATCAGAGCAGTTGCCTTCAGTATTGCTGTGAAGATTAAGAAGGGTTTAATTAAGGTTAGTTAAGAAGATTAAGAATTGAGAGTCTCTGGCACATGGCAAGTGTTGATAACCATTTGTTGTGATTATCAATCAGTAGACGTTTCTGGGAGCAGATGTATATAGTGTTAGTCATTCAGTCTTCTCCGACTCTTTGTGAACCCCATGAGCTGTAGCCCTCCAGGTTCCTCTGTCCATGGAGTTCTCCAGGCAAGAATACTGGAGTGGGTTGCCATTTCTGGGAGCAGATATATATAAGGACATATATAAGGACCTAGATGCTCATTGGCCCCTAGGTGGAGTAAGAGAAAGATTGAGACTTAGACCTTGCTTCAAGGGCTCATCGTCTGTCAATATGGTTTAATTATTTGATTATGAAAACTTATCACGGGACTTCCTGGTAGTCCAGTGCTTAAGGTTTCACCTTCCAATGCAGGAGGTGAGGGTTCGACCCCTGGTCAGGTAGCTAGGACCCTACATGCCTCATGGCTAAAAAACCAAACAAAACAGAAGCAATATTGTAACAAATTCAATAAAGACTTTAAAAATCTTTAAGAAAAAAAGAAAACTTAGTAAAAAATGTTGAGCAGGCCCCCCAATATCTGTATATTATTTGTGTATTATTTATTTGTTTATAAGTTATACATGTGTGCTGTGAGAGCAGATTGGTATTATTGATAAAATGTGGATGCTAGAGCCAACCTGGATTGGAATCTTGGCACAGCTGCTTTCTGATGGTGTGATGGGCCAGTTACTCAACCTTTCTGGCCTCAGTTCCTTCGTCTGTAAAATGCATATAGTAACAGTACTCATTTTATCAAGCTTTTGTGAAGCATTCAGTGCTTGGTGTAAAGTGCTTAGATGAGAGCCTGGCCACAGTAAGTTCTCAGTAGTCACTGTCATCTCTACTGCTCCACTACATTAAGTCAATTGTAAAGCATGTACATTAGAAAAGAATGATATTTCAAATAAATATAAACTGAAATCCTAATACTTTCTTCCTACACTTTTAATGCAGGTGGATATAGCACATACATGGAAGGGGTGATCCCAAGGCAGGGTGCCCGATCGTCAGAGGTGGTCTGTGGATCTCAAAACTGTCTGCACGTTGGAATTATCTGGGGTGTTTAAAAACAATCCTGATGCCTGAGTGCCACCTCAGAGATGACAATGCCATTGATATGGGATATAACCTGAACATGAAGAAGTTTTTTTTTTGGGAGGGGGGATGCTGCACTGCATGGCATGTGGGATTTTAGTCCCCTGAACACGGATCAAGCCTGTGCCCCCTGCAGTGGAAGTACCGTCTTAAGCACTGGGCCACCAGGGAAGTCCTGAAGAGGTTTTAAGAAACAAATTTCAGCTGATTCTAGAGAACAACCAGGGCAGAGAACCACTACCTTTCATAAGTAGAGCTGCATAAGTGAGGTGACTGAGGTCACTGAGGTGACTCAGTGGTGAAGAATCTGCCTACCAAAGCAGGAGCCTCAGGAGATGTGGGTTCGATCCTTGGGTCGGGAAAATCCCCTGGAAGAGGAAGTGGTAACCCACTCCAATATTCTTGCTTGGACAATCCCATCGATAGAGGAGCCTGGTGGGCTACAGTCCTTGGGGGTCACAAAAGAGTCAGACATGACTGAGTGACCACGCAGGCACACTTAACCCAGAAGCCCCAGGAAGGGAGAAACCTCTG
>NW_011494881.1:3917252-3925983 GCF_000754665.1 Bison bison bison | reverse complement strand
AGAGATGGTTCTAGGAAGGCTTGAGCTGGTACAACAGCTGCCAAGGAGATAGAGTCCAGCTGGAGATAATGGTGAGAGCCCAGAGGAGGAAGTCCCTTTAGCAAGGGGAGCTCTAGAGCAGCTTTAGAAGGCAGTCACGTTTGACTGCACTTGGAAAAGCCCTGTCGTTACCAATGTAAGTAGCTTCAGGACTGTGAGTCACTTTTCCTACCTCTCCACTTCCTTCGGGTGTCTCCTGTGCTCGGGAACCTGCAGTGGTTCCGTATTATCTGCTCCAGTGAGAACCAACTTATTGACAGGCTCCAATAACACTCCAAATCTGGCCCCAGTACACTATTACCAAACCCCTCCCTCAGCTCCGCCTTCCCAGTCTCTTCACTCTCCCTGATGTACATCACCCCAAGTCATGCTTTGCTTGGGCCTATCTGTCCAAATGCCCTCCCCGCCTAATCTAAATCCCACCCCCATCCCCCAATTTTAATGCCAGCGATACAAACATCAGTTCCAATTGTTCCATGGGATAATAATAATCTCTAAGTGTGCAGAGTCCCTACCCCTTTCAAATACTTTTCCAGAGACCACATCATCTTTTTTGATTATGAAATAGGAAAAGTGTATGTTATCATTCCCCTTTTGCTGATTAAAAAAAAATAAAAACAATTGAGACTCAGATTCTAGATGACCAACCCAAGGTCAGTGGCAGAGCCAGGGTTCAAATGAACAGATTCTCCCAGCTCTGGACCCACCAACCATCAAACAGCCTCCCCCTGCTCTGTCCCATCTCTGCTTCCCTTTTACTTTGTGCTCCCCCATCGGATGCTGTTAGCACAAGACTGGCCCCAGGTCGTGGCTTACTCCCAGCAGGTGCCCGGTAAAAATGTGCTCTTGGCTTGTCTGGTCTTTGCAAAGTTACTATTACACACTGAAGTTTGACAAGCACTACTTTAGACCAGTGGCTTTTCAAACTCTTTATACATTTTATATCACAACCTAGTAGCCACACACACACACATACACACATGCGTGAGAAACAGAAGTTTCAAAAGCAGTAGTGTATTGCTCATCCTGTTTGTGACACCAGTTGTCTTACTGTTCACACTGTTTGCTGAACCCAGGGTAGGCAAGGTGCAAGCTAAGAGGTTGGAAGAAGATACCAGGAACCACAGGGACTGCATACATGTTTATTCTCTCCTGGCTGGCATGGCGGCCATAACACAGCCTCTCTCCTGGCTGACGCAGCAGCCATAGCAGCAGCCATAACATAACCTCATACAACATAAGCACGATGCCACTCAGCTGTGGCACTGATGCAGCAGCAGCCAGGGCCTTCGTGGTAAGCTCATACAGTCATACTGCACAAAGTAGCCAGTGACCAACCAAGTGAGTACCTGGTGAAGTGCACTTGCAGTGCTATGACTGATCTCAGCTGTTACATAATCATGCAAAGTCATTGTTTACAAAACAGGGGACAAGAGGGCATGAGAGTGTGGGGCAAGAGAGCCTGACTGGTGCCATCTTGTTAATTTCCCCACAAGCAATATCCTTGCTATATGAGCTGCTGCTCCTCCCGCTGCTGCTAAGTTGCTTCAGTCGGGTCTGACTCTGTGCGACCCCATAGACAGCAGCCCACTAGGCTCCTCTGTCCCTGGGATTCTCCAGGCAAGAACACTGGAGTGGGTTGCCATTTCCTTCTCCAATGCGTGAAAGTGAAAAGTGAAAGTGAAGTCGCTCAGCCGTGTCCGACTCTCAGCGACCCCATGGACTGCAGCCTACCAGGCTCCTCCATCCATGGGATTTTCCAGGCAAGAGTACTGGAGTGGGTTGCCGTTGCCTTCTCTGATATGAGCTACACAGCCACATGTTCTATTCTGTAGGAAAGAAAATGCTAATCAAGACCTCACTTGATTTCTCTCAAACCACCTTGCATATTAGAATCACCAAAGGGAACTTTCATAAACTGTGGGTGCCCAAACCAATTGAATCAGAACCTCTAGGAGGTAAAGCCTAGGCATCTCCATTCTAGGTGACTGAACAGGCACTCAAGGTTGTGGACGCTGGTGTGTTGTTTTAAAACACTGTGGTAGATGCTCCTTTGCTAGATGGCTACCCCTAAACTTAAAGCCTCTTCAGATACAAAGCAGCAAATTCCACTTTGCTATGGTTCAGCAGATAAAGAATCCGCCTGCAATGCACAGGAGATGTGGGTTCAATCCCTGGGTCAAGAAGATCCCCTGGAGAAGGAAATGCAACCCACTTCAGTATTCTTGCCTGTAAAACCCCATGGACAGAGGAGCCTGGTGGGCTACCGTCCAAAGGGTCACAAAGAGTCGGACACGACTAAGCACGCAGGCACAGCAACAAAGATAAACTTGTATAATAGCTCAAGCCCCAGATAGAAACATTGGCCAGGGTACATCATCATAATTACAGTCACTTGCCTCCTTTGAATATCCAAATGCTGACAATAAAGACCAACACTGAGTCCCCAGTACAGTACCAGTCCTCAAGGAGACTCTCTGGCTACTTGGTGACACGTTGATCTCATTGGGCCCCTTCCAGCCTGGAAGTGCTGAATATCCCTTCTGGCAGGGATGAAAACACACTCCAGGAGTGTGTGTGCCTTTCTGGCCTAAAGGGCCTCAGTTAACACCATATGTCTTGTGTGTGTGTTCAATCACTCGGTCATGTTCAACTCTTTGCAACCCCATGGACTGTAGACCACCAAGCTCCTCTGTCCATGGAATTTTCCAGGGAATAATACTGGAGCAGGTTGCCATTTCCTAGTTTAGAGGATCTTCCTGACCCAGGGATCAAACCCATATCTCCTGCGTCTCCTGCATTGGCAGGCAGATTCTTCACCACTGGGCCACCTGGGAAGCCCCATACATCTTACAGAGTGTTTAATCTACAAGTATGGAATCCCATATTACACTGCATTAGACCAAGAGGTTCTATTTTTACAGCAAAACAGGTGCAGATCATGCTCATGACCATGGAACCCACTGGTTATATTACTTGCATCACCAGAAGGAAACTACTGGCCGGATTGAAAATTACAATAGCCCACTGAATACACAGTCAAGTGCCAGCTCAGAGGCGGTTCTCTGCAAAGAGGTGCCATTCTCAAAGATGCATTCTTTACCTTTAATCAAAGACCTTTACAAGCTGTTGTTTCTCCAGTTAGAAATGCATTAAGAAGCCAAGGAACAGAAGCAGCAGTAACTGATGCCGGAAAACACAGCAAGAGTCCTGTTAAACCAAGAGTGCAACCTGAGTACTTAGGGTTCTTGTGTCTGGAGACTTGCAGGCATGAGTCACTGTCTTGGCAGGAGTAACTGGTCCTGGTCACCAGGGGGAGGTAGGACTGCTCTTACAAAATGGGGACAGAGGACCATGTATGACACCTAGGTGATCCACTTGGATGCCTCTGGGTTCTCCTTTTTCCCAGTGTAATGGTTAAGGGCCCTGGAGAAGGAAATGGCAACCCACTCCAGTACTCTTGCCTGGGAAATCCCATGGACAGAGGATCCTGGTGGTCTATAGTTCATGGAGTCGCAAAAAAGTCAAACATGACTGAGCGACTGAACAACAATAATGGTTAAGGACAGGTGCAGCAAGTCTGTCCTGAAAAGAGCATACGGCCAGAAGCCCAGAGCCCTCAGGAACGAGGGTCTGGGTCATAATACCAGGTGAATCACTGAAATTACCAGAGGTGCTAGCTGAGGGGTAGTGGAGTGACCATTTGCAGCTACAACAGCAGTGACTATAGTTTGTCCCACTAGTATTTCTCAGGAAGACCCACCAGAATACTGAGAAAGGAGATCTGAGTGGTACAAGGATTAGACTGTGGGAGACATGAGGATTGCTGGCCAGACCCCCTCCAAGGAAGGACTTTGCCAATTCCTGGGGGAAGCATCAGGGCAGGCTTCAGTCGCTTCATAGATTGCTTCACTACAGAGACACATCACCCAAGGTCAAGTCCTTCCAGAGGCTGCCCACATTCAATGACTGATGGAGGTAGGAGATATCCACGAGCCATTTCAGCTCCATAGTTCCTCTTGAGGTTGACTGAGGCTTTCAGGTTCTTTTGGAGAAATAGATCCATTTTGTCAAAGTTGTCAAATTTGTTTATAGAGTTGTTTGTGGTGTTTCCTTATTATCTTTTTAGTGTCTGCAGGCTCAGCAGACACTAAAAAACTAATTTTTCCTTCCTGATACTGGTAATTGTGTCATCCCTCTTTTTTCCATTTCATTCTTGCTTGGAGATCTGACAATTTTATTGTTCTATTCAAATAATAAATTTGAAATTTATTGATTTTCTCTATTGTCTTTCTGTTTCCAATCTCACTGATTTCTGCTCTTTATTGTTTCCTTCCTTCTGCTTGCTTTGGGTTTGTTTTGCTCTTCTCTTTCTAAGCTCTTGAGGTAGAAGCTTAGATTATTTGTTTTAGATTTAACCAATTTTCTACAGTAAACATTTACTGCTATCAATTTTCCTGTAAGCACTTTTTAGCTGTGTACCCCAAATTTTGATATGTTGTGTTTTGACCCATGGATTATTTGAAAGAGTGTTATTTAGTCTTTAGGTATTTGGAAATATCCCTGTTATTGCTCTGTTGTTCATTTCCACTGTTGTTCATTTCCACTGTTCAATTCCAATGTTCATTTCCACTGTTGTTCATATTGCTCTGTTGTTCATATTCCACTGTTGTTCATTTCCACTGTTCAATTCCAATGTTTAATTCCACTGTGGTCAGAGATCATACTCTGATGAGTTCAATTTTTTAGATTTTTTTGAGGTTTGTCTTGTGGTCCAAAGAAACTCTTTTTTTTTTCCCCACCACCGTGGTTAGAAGTTGGCAGCAAGGGAAAGCGGAGGGAAGGATGAGAAACAAGTGGGGAGTTGTGTCATTATAAAATATAGTCCCCCCAAAACTGGGGTGTCTCGGGGGAACTTGGTCTGCTTCAAGCCAAGAAGAATCATATCAAAAGTGCTTTGAGCTAAACAGGAAGAGAATTTGCAGAAGAACGGATCCATGTATATGCACAACTGAATTACTTTGCTGTAGATCTGAAACTAACACATTGTTAATCAACTATAATATAAATGAAAAGTTTTTTTTTTTCTTAAGTGGTTTGGGAAGGCCAGAACTGTGAGGGATAGAGAAGGAAGGAAGGTCCAGGGGGTGGGGTTGTTGTTGTTGTTGTTCAGTCGCTAAGTCATGTTGAACTCTTTGTGACCCATGGACTGAAGAACGCCAGGCTTCCCTGTCCTTCTCTGTCTCCATGAGTTGGCTCAAACTCATGTCCATTGAGTTGGTGATGAATGAAAACCATCTCATTCAACCATCTCATCCTCTCTTGCCCGCTTCTCCTCCAGAGGGTAGGCTGGGAAGAGCTATTTGGCAACTGGGGTGAAGGGATTGTACTCCCCCTGCTGGGAACCCTCCGGCCCTTCTGGTCTGGCAGGAAGGGGCAGACTGCAACTCCCTGGGGCTGCCAAATGATCTAGGCACAGAGCTGGAGGGGGCTGACAAAGGCTCACCCTCCAGAGAGATGATGGTGCTGCCCGCGCCCCTGCCCCGCAACCTCTCAGAGAAGCTATCTTGGTGAATGTTCCACAGGTGATTGAACAGAATGTGTACTCTGCTGCTTCTAAGTGAAACATTCCACAAATCTCAATCATACTAGATATGTTGACTGATGGTGTTTTTGAACCCTTGTATTTGCTTGCTAATTTCCTGTCTAGCTGCTCTATCAATGATTGAGAGGGGTATTGAAGTTTCTAAATTTAATTGTGGATTTGTCTACTTCTCTCAGTTCTCGGTTTTGTCTCATATATTTAGGAGCTCTGTTATTTGGTGCATAAGTGTCTAGGTTTGTTTTATCTTATTAGCAGATTGACTATTTTAACATATATAATGTCCTTGTCTGTCTCTGGTAATTTTTCTTTCCCTGAAGTCTATTTAACCCTGCTTTCTTTTCTTTAATATTTACATGGTATCTCCTTTCCCATAATTTTACTTTCAGCTTGCCTATATTTCTATATTTTATTATTGATGGCATGTTTTTTAATCCACTTTGCCAATATGCCTTATATTTGGGGTATTTAGACCATTTACATTTAATGTAATTATTGATATGTCAGATCTTAAGTCTGTTTTCATTTTCTTTCTGTTCTGTTTTCATATATCTGTTTTTGTTTTCCTGGCTTCCTGTGGGCTACTTAGCATTTTTTAGAATTCCATTTTCATTTTTCTATAGTATTTTTAGCATATCTGTTTACATAGCTTATTTGGTGGTTACTCTAAGAATTATGGGCATCCCTTGTGACTCAGAGGTAAAGAATCCCCCTGCAATGCAGGAGATGCAGACTTGCAGGAGATGTAGGTTCAATCCTTGGGTCAGGAAGATACCGTAGAGAAGGAAATGGCAACCCACTCCAGTATTCTTGCCTGGGAAATCCATATACATAACGTATCACAGTCTTCTAGTGACATCATTTTACTAGTTTGAGTGACGTCTATAAGAACTTACTTTCTTTTACATCCATTTACCCTCTCAATTATAATGTAATTGTCTTAAATATTTACTGAACATATATATATAGAACCACATCAGACAGTGTTATTTTAGTTTCAAAGAGTCAAACATAATTTAGAAAAATTAAGAGGAGAAGGAAAGCTTGATTTATTTACCCATCTTTTTGCTTACCATGTTATACGCATTCCGTGCTGGGGAGTCAGAGAAACAGCGATCAAGAGTAAAATGAAGGGCTGACATCAAGACCCACAGTGGCACAAGTGTGAGGAGACCTTCAGGTTTCACCTGCATAAAACTGATCAAAGCCCGCATGAAATGGTACTGAAGCAATAGCTTGAGAAAGAAGCTGAATGAAAAGAATTTGCAAACGTACAGAAAAGATACTTATCACACACTCAGAAGGAAAATAAAGGAGGGCTGTGCAACCCAGAAGAAAGCTGCTCACTCAGGGTAAGTGATCATTAATACTTCTCCAGCTTCTCCAGTTTGACAGACTACCCTGACTCACAACTCCTCAGGCTGCCTGAGTTGGCTCCTGCAGTGCTGCCAAGCCTTTCCAGGTCATGGACTACAGCACTGTAGACCTTCCTTTAAAACAAAATAAACCATGCTAGAAGAAAAAAAAGACAATATTGGACAAAATAAGCCAGAAATAAAATGAATCTTACTGTATGGTTTCAATTATATAAAGATCAAAAGAAGGTAAAAGTGAATTCTATTGTTTAGGGATGCATACTTGGGTGATAAAAGTACCAAAAAAAAAAAAAAAAAAAGGCAAAGAAAGCATTACGAAAACTTAGTGGTAGGCTCTAGAGGAGAGGGAGGCATTGCACCCGGCAGGGGCAGGATATAAGGAGCTGGCAATGTTCAATTTCTTGACCTGATTGATGGTTTCATGAAGGTTCACTTTATAATAATTTGTTAAACTGCAAAGAGAAGAGGAAGGAGCAGAAGTAAGGAAGGAGTCAGTTTATCCAGGTCATGGTCAAACGGATCTATTCTTTCATCAGAGGCAGCTTAGGTATGGATTAAGTGTATGGCCTCCGGTGTCAGTGGACTTAGATTTGAATTATCTGGTTTTGCTACCTACTTGGTGTGTGACCTTGTGCAATTTGCCTACCTTCTCTGTGCCTCAACTATACCATCTGTAAAAATAAGGATAATAATATTACCTAATATGAAGATTAATAGCTCTCAAGCATGCAGTAAACTGGGCATGAACATTGTTAAATAAGCAAAAAGTTGTACAGTCATTCAACATCAAAATTCTTCATGGACCTCTGCTATGTTGGGCCCTTGAATAAGCCTTCACAGGCTCATGATCTTGGTTGGGCCCAAGAACTGGAGCTCTACCTTAGAGTCCCTGAGGCCACCTCCCACTAGAATCCAGATCAGATTGCTGGTCTGGGCCAGGCTGAGCCCGAGAGTTAGCCAGGGAGTCCCAGGTTGGGACAGCCCTTCAGGGACAAGAAGCAAGGCAGGCTCTCACTGGCCTCCAGCTTCCACAGCTGGGCTGGGCATGGGGGCTTCTGGTGCCAGAACCAGCAACCTCTTCTACTCCAGGGCTCAGAAGAGTGTAGAGAGCTCAGACTGTGAGAAAAGACGAGCAGGGTGAGTAGAGGAGCCAGGAGGGTCATGGATGCCTTTCATCCCTTCCACAGACGGAGCAGCAGAAACAGAAGTGTGGGGGTGGGGTGAGCAAAAAAGAACCAAAAGCAGAGAATGAGGCCAGCCCAGCCAAGCGCTTTTTGTGGGGTCTTAATTAAGCCCCATTGTTCCTTTCAGGGTGGAACATATGTTCAGGGCCTGCCTGAGGTTTGGGATTGAAATTTCAATGGTACTGGGCCCTATGGCCTTCTGGGGAGGGAAGCCAGGATAGGATGGGTGGGGGGAATTGAGGGGGTCCATCTCCAAGCTCTGCAAGAACTGAGAGTATCTCCCAGAGTCATCTTCCACCATTTCCAGAGCAGGAAATAAAACAACCAGAAGGGGTGGCAGAGCCCCCACCCCAGTGTGGGGAAATGCCCATGGGGTAAGAAAGCTTTGTCACTCGAGTGGGCTGTGACCCTCTGTGGGACTCAGTTTCCCAATATGTGCCATCCAGGTGAGGCTGTCTAGGACAGGAAAAGGTCACCAGTATCTGCCACTGCCACAAGCAGGACCTGCCCCCCCATCCTCCCTGACTTCC
>NW_011494881.1:3912883-3917152 GCF_000754665.1 Bison bison bison | reverse complement strand
CCACCCCCTCCCAGCAGCCAGACAGCCAAGGGTGAAGGACTGAGCTCAAGGTCAGACTCCCATCTGACCACTCATTCTGCTGCTCGCCAACTAGTCACCTTGCACAAGTGCCTTCAACTCTCTGAATCTGCTTTTTCATCTGTAAAATGGGGATAACTCCCATCCTCTATGTTTGCAATGGGAATTCATGAGGATGAACCTTGTCAGGCCCTTAGCATGTAGTGCCTCATACACACTTACTCTTATCTGCAAACCCTCATCACTACATGTGACCTTCCTCTCCTGTAGCCCTGACACAAGCCTGGGCGCACACTCAGAGGAGAGTGATGAAATAATAAAAAAGACAAAGACATTGCTGAAGATGTAGAAGAGGTCTGTGAAGAATTTTTAAGAGACTTTTAAGCATTTCATCTACATTCTGGCATGTCAAGCCAAGTTAAGAGACCTCAGGAAAACCATGTTGAGTTTGACATCTGTTCCTTGGAGTTTGAAGGATGCAGGAACTGTTGTCCAACTCATATATGAAAAGTCTAAAGAAATAAGTCGGGCTGCAACTGCCCTGGGATAGCTGAGGGGAGGAAAGCAGAAAGTGGATAGGCAAAGCCTCCATTATTTCCTCCGGGTCATATGTGGAACCTGAAGAAGGAAGCCAGGCTGAGTCACCTTGAGAATGTGAAGGACTAGGTGACTCCCCAGAAACCAAGGAGCAGAGCAGGGGTCTTATACAGAAATAGCAAATGGAGACAATGCTTGTGCCAAGGGACTGGAGGTGAGAAACTCTGAGTGAGAGAGACGGTCTCCAGGAACCCTGGAAGCTACTTCTAAAGTGTGATGATTATGCATTTGGAAAGAGCCACAGCCACAGAGCAGTGACAGTTATAGCAGTCAAGCAAGAACTTTCCTGATTCTTCTCACTCTGGGGTAAAAACCAGCAGCTAGGGAGGTGGCAGGAGAAGAAAGAGAAGACAGAAGT
Organism: Bison bison bison; assembly: GCF_000754665.1. Classification (NCBI taxonomy): domain Eukaryota; kingdom Metazoa; phylum Chordata; class Mammalia; order Artiodactyla; family Bovidae; genus Bison; species Bison bison. The sequence continues at coordinate 3,916,179 of NW_011494881.1, read as the reverse complement.
TGATCCCATCTCCCAAAAGCACACTTGTCCCCCTGCAGGGCTCCCAATATGCTATAGGTCCAAGATGAGGGAGGAGACAAGCCTTAAATAAAGTTGGAGTTTTTATAATACACTGGACTAGACACTGTAAGATTTGGGAAAAGATGCTGTTCATTACCTGTTAGTGACAGGAGAAGCCCTGAGAACAGCCACAGATTTCACCCAAGAGCAATGAAGAATAAGATGGGAAAGCCAGTTTTAAAGGGCTGGGGTGAAACAACATATACAGTGGCTTTCTTTTCGAATCCTAACAAGTCGGAAAGTAAAAGGGAAAATCACTCAGTCGTGTCCGATTCTTTGTGACCCCAAGGATTATACAGTCCATGGAATTCTTCAGGCCAGAATACTGGAATGGGTAGCTGTTGCCTTCTCCAGGGGATCTTCCCAACCCAAGGATCAAACCCAGGTCTCCTGCACTGCAGGTGGACCTTAACCATCTGAGCCACCTGGGAAGCCCCCTAACAAGTCTAGCCCATTCAAAATCCAGTTGCAGATACACACGTATGGAATGATAATTGCCAAGCAAGGTACAGAACAATGTAGAATGGTGTCTTCTACCTAAGAAAAGAGAAAATATAAATACAAACATGTAAGTAAATGAAATAAATTTCCTTATATATTTAACAGTGGAAGGATAAAATAAAACTAATAAAAATGGTTTCCAATAAGAGGAAGGAGACAAGATTGAAAATTAGATTTTGCTGAAAGTAAAACCCAACTGTGTTGGCACCCTGATCTCAGACTTCCAGTCTGCAGAACTCTGAGAAATCAATGCTTGTTCATCAAGCCATCTCATCTCTGGTGTGTTAGTTATAAAAGACAAAACTGACTAAGACAGTTGCATAACTTAAAATTACTAAATTACCGTTGATGAAGCTCAGTATCTTATTGCAATAATGAGTTTTCACTTTCAGGTTAATATGTGATGATGATTTAATGTTCTGTTTCTATGAGCCCTCTTTTGTCTTTTAGGCAATTGATCACACAGGGAGAGTTACTGTTTGTCACACGTCATAATCACGTTGATGTAACTTAAGGCTTAAGGTCACCAAGTATGGGACCTCCCTGGTGGTCCAGTGGTTAAGAATCCACCTTCCAATGCAGAGGACATGGTTCGATCCCTGATCAGGAAACTAAGACCCCACATGCAGTGGTAACTAAGCCCTCACACCACAACTAGAGAGCCTCGTGCTGCAACTAGAGAAGCCTGTGTGTCCCACAAAAAGCCTGCACACCACAGTGAGGATCCAGTGCAGCAAAAAAAAAAAAAATTTTAATAAAAAAAAATTTAATAACCAGGTTAAAGTTACTACACACATATTCTTTGCTTCTAACTCTTTATACCATGAGTCCATATTCCTGTCCTTCTCCAGAGTCTGACATAAATTGTCTTCAGGACTTTCTTACAGTCCTGGATTGTGACTTTCAACTGTATCCTGGACATTTTGGCTATTTTGCCTGTAAAAGATCTTTGAGAGTTCACCTGTTGCTTTACCTGCCCGGCATGTGTTCTCCCATCTTTTGATATCAGCAGCCCAGTTCCTTCTGAAGGAATGGGCCCTTCTTCACTGTTGGTATATTTAATTCAGGTAGAGCTAATCCCACTCCCAGCTCCAAAGGTGATCGTACGGACCAGACCTGGCCCGACCATGTATTCTATCCTGCCAGCTATGAGTCCACACTGATATAAATAAATGATTGAAAAACAAATAGCAAGAGAAGACAAATTTCCCATACAGAAGAACTCCAAGTCATGTGTAAATATTCACTCCTCCAGAAATGGGAGGTTCTTTCTCCCTGTCGTAAGTGTGGACTGCACTTAGTGACTTGTGTCCAGAAAACATGGTGTGCAAAGAAAAAAAAGTAACTACAATGGAGAAATCTAACAAACACTATCTCACCCAAATAATCATGATTAATACTTTTAACGATAAACCATGCTGCTAATAAGCATGCACTCTTGCTGTGATATAATAAAAATGGAGATAGGAGCAGAAAAAGTCAGGGCAATTAGTCAATCTAAAACACAGAGGGAAAACATATTGAAAAAAATTAAACAAAATCTCAGAGACCTGCAAGATAGTAACAAGTCACCTAACATGCATATGAGTCAAGTCCCAGAAGAGAGTAAACTTGAGACAGAAAAAATAATTTGAGGAAATAGCAACCCAAAATTTCCCAAATCTGATGAAGAATATTGACTTTCAGATTGAAGAAGCTCAGCAAACTGCAAGTAGGGTAAATATGAAGAAAAAGACATGTAGGCACATCATAGTCAAACAAAGTGAAAACCAAAGATAAAGTGAAAAATCCTAAAAGCAATTAGAGAAGACACATTATGTATAGAAAGTCAATGCTATGAATGTCATGTAACTTTCCACCAGAGAAAAAGACACCAAAAAAACAATAAAATGACATCTTAGAATGATGAACCAGAAAGATAAAATGTCATTTGTGGAATTCCCCAGAGGTCCAGTGGTTAGCACTCCATGCTTCCACTTCAAGGGGCATAGTTTCATCCCTGGTTGGTGAACGAAGATCCTGCAAGCCAAGCATCAAGGGAAAAAGCAGTCAACCAAAAATTCTATAGCCACCAAAAACATCCTTCTAGCTAAGAGTGAAATAAAGACATTATCAGTTCAGTTCAGTTCAGTAGGTCAGTTGTGTCCGACTCTTTACGACTCCATGAACCACAGCACACCAGGCCTCCCTGTCCATCACCAACTCCTGGAGTTCACCCAAATCCATGTCCATTGAGTCAGTGATGCCATCCAACCATCTCATCCTCTGTCATCCCCTTCTCCTCCTGCCCTCAGTCTTTCCCAGCATCAGGGTCTTTTCCAATGAGTCAGCTCTTTGCATCAGCTTCAACATCAGTTTCAGACTGATCTCCTTTAGAATGGACTGGTTGGATCTCTTTGCAGTCCAAGGGACTCTCAAGAGTCTTCTCCAACACCACAGTTCAAAACATCAATTCTTTGGTGCTCAGCTTTCTTTATAGTTCAACTCTCACATCCATACATGACCACTGGAAAAACCATAGCCTCGACTAGACGGACCTTTGTTGACAAAGTAATGTCTCTGCTTTTCAATATGCTGTCTAGGTTGGTCATAACTTTCCTTCCAAGAGGTAAGTGTCTTTTAATTTCATGGCTGCAATCACCATCTGCAGTGATTTTGGAGCCCAGAAAAATAAAGTCTGACTCTGTTTCCACTATTTCCCCATCTATTTCCCATGAAGTGATGGGACCAGATGC
>NW_011494881.1:3900671-3912783 GCF_000754665.1 Bison bison bison | reverse complement strand
ATAAGGGTGGTGTCATCTGCATATCTGAGGTTATTGATATTTCTCCTGGCAATCTTGATTCCAGCTTGTGCTTCCTCCAGCACAGCATTTCTCATGATGTACTCTGCATATAAGTTAAATAAGCAGAGTGACAATATACAGCCTTGACGTTATCAGATAAATCAAATCAGAGATAATATGTCTCCAGTGACCTGGGCTGTAAGAAATGCTAAAAGGAGTTTCTTCAAACTGAAGGGAAATGTTACCTAATGATAACTCAGGTCTATAGGAAGAAGTGAAGAGAAACAAAAATGATGAACAATAAAAAGCTATGCTAGTACTTCCTTGGTGGCACAGTGAATAAGAATCCACCTGCTGATGCAGGGGATATGGCTTTGATTCTTGGTCCAGGAAGGTTCCACATGCTGTGGAGCAACTGAGCCCATGTGCCACAACTACTGAGGCTGCTCTCTAGAGCCCATGAGCTACAATTACTGAAATAGAAAAAATAGTATGTTCTTTGAAGAGAGTAATAAAGTTCATAAATCCCTAGCTAGACTCATCAAGAAGAAAAAGAAAGAACAAAGTACCAGTATCAGGAATGAAGTGGGTGGAATTATTAGACATCCTACAGACTTTAAAAGAATAATGAGGAAATATTGTGAATACATTTTAAGAATAAAATATCAATCTTAAACTCTTTTGTAAAATAGAAAAGGAAGGAGAACTTCTGTATCGTTCGGGGTCAAATCAGGAGACAGAAACCACATGGTAATTCAAACTGTAAATTGAAGTTTAATATAAAACGCGGTAACAAGAAGCAGAGGGATAAGGAGAAATTGTCTAGTAAGACTGAAAGAGGACCCTAGAGAATACAGAAATAGCGAACATAATGAGTAGCCACTATTCCTTAGGGGCTGAGCTCTGGCTATCATAAAGATCCCCCTCCCTGGGCTGAGGTCCAGACTTCATTGAAGAGGCTATGGCATGGCTCACTGGATGGTAGAGAGGTTGCTAAGGTGCCTGAGGTGCCATGCGACTTGATGGGAACCTGCCTTCTGGGATGCAGAAGCATGTCATCCACAGCAAGGCGCTGTGCTTTGGAACTTGCTACAGAGTTGCTGGGAGGGGCCTCACCAGTAGCACTCCACCGCCAAGCCACCTGGAGAGGTACCCAGGAAGGCTGCTGGCTGCCATGTGCAGCAGGAACAGGGAGGTGGAGGAGCCACCATGCTGATGCACCTAAGTACTGGGGGCTCAAGCTGCAGGAAGAAGAGAACATGATTTACTCCTCCGGCATCATTCTAGCATTCTCTACTGACAACATGCTGACTGAGGAGAAATATTCACATGACCATCTCCTTGATCACAGAGCAGGCAAAGAAGAATGGATTTGGAATTGAAAAGCCATAGTTTGATAACTGGCACAGTCTGCCAATTCATTTTTGTGTGGCCAGGAAAACTCTGATAACAATACTGAAAAAATCTACACAAGAAAATTATAGACCGATGTCCTTCCTGAACACATGGGTTAAAGTCCTTAACAAAACATTAGCAAATCAATTACAGTGTATAAAAAGGATAACACATCATGACCAAATAAATTTTGTCTTAGTATTGCAAGGCTGGTTTCACATTTTTAAAAATCAATAATATAATTCACCACATTAAAGAAAAAAAGAAAGTATACAATCATCTTGATGGATGCACAAAAAGCATTTGACAAAGTCCAACAGTCATTCATGATTTAAACTTTAAGTGAACTAGAAATAAAAGAGACCTTCCTCAACCTGATAGAGGACATTGACAAAAACCTACCAAATAGCATCATGCTTAGTGGGGAATTGATGCTTTTGAACTGTGGTGTTGGAGAAGACTCTTGAGAGTCCCTTGGACTGCAAGGAGATCCAACCAGTCCATTCTGAAGGAGATCAGCCCTGGGATTTCTTTGGAAGGAATGATTCTAAAGCTGAAACTCCAGTACTTTGGCCACCTCATGCGAAGAGTTGACTCATTGGAAAAGACCCTGATGCTGGGAGGGATTGAGGGCAGGAGGAGAAGGGGACGACAGAGGATGAGATGGCTGGATGGCATCACCGACTGGATGGACGTGAGTTTGAGTGAACTCCGGGAGTTGGTGATGGACAGGGAGGCCTGGTGTGCTGCGATTCATGGGCTCGCAAAGAGTTGGACACGACTGAGTGACTGATCTGATCTGATCTGATAGTGGTGAAAGACTAGAGCCATGGAAGAGAAGTTAAAAAAATTTTAATTGGTATATTTGCCACTGGAGATGCTGCCTTAGATAGACAGGAAAGGTGAGAAACAGTCTAGTTTCTCTTCTTCCCATTCTTTAATCTCCCATTAGTGTCTCCAGTTGGCTGATCCCAGACAGAAATCAGTTCTGCTGCGAGTCCAGGAAACATAACCCATAGGAGCCAGGGAATGACAAACGGGATTACAGGGAAAGCAGGGACAATTTCAGAGATGTTGCCACCTGCTGGGAAATCACCATATCTCATGGCAGAAGAGGGTGAGCTCGGCCCTGTATGGCTAGGGCCACCCATGTTAGTTGTATCCTTCTGTCTTGGCTCACCTCCTGCTGCTAGTCTGGAGCTCTTCCTCCTCACACAGCCACCTGTTGAGTCGCAAGTCATAGGGAAAATGGTCAGATTAATGGGTGAGTCAAAGATATGCTTTAGGGACTGTCAGGATAAGCCTATAAAGAAGCATTCTTAACTGGCCCAGGATAAAAGTGAAGTGAAGTGAAGTGAAAGTCACTCAGTCGTGTCCGACTCTTTGCGACCCCATGGACTATACAGTTCATGGAATCCTCCAGGCAAGAATACTGGAGTATTCTTGGGTAGAATACTGGGTACTGGGTAGCCTTTCCCTTCTCCTGGGGATCTTCCTAACCCAGGGGTCAAACCCAGGTCTTCCACATTGCAGGTGGATTCTTTACCAGCTAAGCCACAATCGTGCCCCAGGATACATCTTGCCAAATATATCTGCTTCCTTCACAACTCAAATTAGTATTATGAGTCTCATTAGCTCTGACTGGGACAAGAGGAATGAAATGCTCTGACTGGTTTAGCCCAGGGCCCCACTTAATCCCTGGAATACTGGGTATGACTGTGGGGAGGGGAAATGAGGGATCCAGTTCATCTGAATCTAATGGATTCAGAATGGGAAGGAGGAGTTCCTCCAAAGGCAGGTCACCATAGTGTTACCAGTGCAAAAGTCCTTTATCAGAGGGAATGGTCAGGGCCCTAATAGAGTGTGAACAGAGTGTGGTGAGACTGCAGAGAGGCCAGAGATGATTTGTCTCCAGGCTGGGAAGACAGCTCAAATCATAAGTTCTACTGGCAACACAGGAGTTATTACAGGACTTGGCCAGAAAATCCAGATGAGCCTGGCTGACCCAGAGTTCAGACAGACTCACATGGTACAGTGACTGACTGGGTGACCTCAGTGTCAGGCAGGATGGAAAGGGTATGGGGTGAGGTGGGGCTGGGTTGCCAAGTGTATCAGACTTGGGTACACTTAGCGACCTCCAGAGCCCAAGCAGGGCAAATCTGTGGGGTGTAGGACTATTTCTCCTGACACCCTACTCCTCCAGTAATGCCAGGCCTGGGGAGAGCTTGAGATGACAGCTAACTGGCAGCTTTCAAATCATCCTTGCCTACCGGGCAGGTCAATTGTCTTTCTATTTCTCAGCTTCCTCTATTTTCTGCTCTGCTGTGCTAGAATCAACTGTGCAAGCCACATACCTGCTTTACCTGCCAGCTTCTTGAAGGTTTGACCACAGGGAACACTAGAGGGAGATGGGGAGACAAAAAGAGGTGAGAATTCCCTATTTGCTGGAGTTTCCTATCAGCATTGCCCCAGGAATGGCCCTGACAATAGAAACTGATTCTAGGCAAGAAATTTCCAGCTTCCTCTGGCAATCTCAGCATCCCCGTGGTGTGATAAACCCCATGTCGCCAGCAGAGCTTATGATTTGAGTTGCCTTTCCAGCCTGGAGACGAATCATCTCTGGCTTCTCTGTGTTACTCTTGTCACACTCTCACCACTCTTCCTTAGCTTATCAGTATCAGCACCAGCCAACACCTTCCTCAGAGCCCTGGCTTCATGGAACCTCCGCTCTAAACTTGTATATTCTAACCCACAGTCCTAGAGGCAGTACCTGCTTCCTGTAGTTATTACTCTGCGTTCTTGGTGCAACTTTTTTGCTTTTTTCCCTTCAGGTAATTTTTGCTTCCAACATGCACTTGATCAATTTCCTATATTAAATTCCCTCAGTTGAGGTACCTAGTATACAGTTTCTCTAACAGGACCTTGACAGATTCATCTGGTAGAAGAGTAGTCAACAAACTTTTTTGTAAAGGGCCAGTTAGTAAATATTTTAGGTGCTGTGGGCCATAAAATCTCTGTTGTGACTACTGAACTCTGCTGTTGTATAACCTAAAATCAATAAGCATAGCTATGCTTCAACAAAACTTTATTTAGAAAAGCAGGTGGCTAACTGTAGTTTGCTAGCCCTTGTGTCAAACCAAGAGTTCAATCAGGAAGCAAATTCTTAAACAATCTACATCATGCAGATGGTTCCGGATGATGGGATTCAGTCTCTAACTTTGGGCAAGTCATAGTCTGCTCTTGAACTTTGGGGTCATTTATAAGATGAGGTGGTTGAGCTATTAAAAGATTACCCTTATGATCCCTTCTAACTCTAGAAGTTCAGTGGTTCTGTTACTATCTCCAAAACACTAAATCTGCAAAGCAATGTCTCTAGTCAGCTTCCCCAGGAAGCAGGCTCTGAGATGGAGATTACTATGCGGGGAGTCTGCATGAGAGTTCCCTTAGAACCAATGCCTGTGGAGGGGAAAGGAAGAAAACAAAGTTGGAAAGAGGGTGACATTGGGCTGTGATATGTTCTTAACAAAGGTCTCATTCCAGCCAACAAAGCTCTGAATCTGGGATGGTCCTTAAGGTTTTCCCAAGTTGGGGCAGGTAATGGGGATGGCTGTCTATACCCTACTCTGACCAGTCATCAGATGCAGGCTGCTGCAAGACACGAACATGACGTTAGCTACGGCAACTCTATTAACCTGGGGCAGTCTTTGAAGACGGCTGCTAGACAAAGGCAGTCCTAGTATCTAGAAGAGTGAGCTCGTTGTTGTTGAAGAGTGATCTGGATGAAGCACCAGTGTAGCATTCACTACAGTCCACCCCCTCATGCTGCTCAGATCTCAGATTAATTTCTTTGTATAAATTCTGAGTGCAACTTCTCTAGAATTACATAAAGTTTTTATTTACTAGGGGAAAACTCAGAAAATGAAGGCTATGTATCTGATCTGGGGTTGCTATGTATCTGATTCCAGGCAACAACTGATATAACTTGTAACAACAATGCTGTCAAAACAATAACTGTGATGTATCTGACCCCAGGCTACAGCTGATAGCACAACTATCCATTTCTATCCATTCTAGATTTCCTTCTGCCATAGACAGCATCTCTGCTGGGCTCAGTAGCTTACCTGATGGCACGATTTGCCCCTCATCCCTGAGAGGTCTGAGCCCTTATTACCATGCCCCACTTGGGCTATGGCTGCTACACTTGTCCATCTACCACCAAGATTCGTCCAAGTGTATCATCCAGATAGACTCCCTGCCTCCACTTTCAATAACAGTCTACATCATTCTGGGGGTTGAAATAAATTACTTCTGCCAAAATGATGACTCATCTTCCTGCTTCAAGGAACTTGATATGCCGAGGCTGCAAACTCAATTTGCAGTTCCACGTACTCATGCTCTGTCTCCTATTGGAGCACTGTCCCTTTGTGTTCATAGGGTCTGCATACTCAAAATGGTGGGGCCAGAAAGCTAAACTCCCCAAGAGTCATGAGTGTGACAGAAAGTGGGGCTACTCCTGCTTCTCCTTTCTCAACCCCTGGACTCATGTTTCCACCCTACTGAGTACACAGCACCATATAGTGTCGATTTAGAATGTAGACTATGTCTGCCAGAGAAGACATACAGATGGCCAACCGACACGTGAAAAGATGCGCAGCATCACTCAGTTCAGTTCAGTTGCTCAGTCACGTCCAACTCTTTGTGATCCCTGGACTGCAGCACACCAGTCTTTCCCGTCCATCACCAACTCCTGGAGCTTGCTAAAACTCGACATCACTAATAATCAGGGAAATGCAAATCAAAACCACAGAGAGATATCACCGCACTTCTGTCAGAATGGCTATCATCAAAAAGACAACAAACAGCAAGTGTTGGTGAGGATATGAAGGAAAGGGAACCCTCATGCCCTGTTGGTACAGATGGTAAGTTGGTGCAACCATTATGGAAAACAGTAGAGAGGTTCTTCAAAAAATAAAAAATCAAACTGACACATGATCCAGCAATTTCACTTTTGGGTATTTATCCAAAGAAAACAAAACCACTAATTCAATAAGACAAATGCACACCAGTATTCACTGTAGCATTATTTACAATAGCCAAGATATGGAAGCGACCTAAATGTCTGCTAATAGATGAATGGATCAAGAAGATATAAATACAGATGTAGACATATATATATACACATACACAATGGAATATTATTCAGCCATAAAAAATAAAATTTTTCAGTTTGTGACAGTGTGGATGGATAGAGGTTATTATGCTAAGTGAAATAAGTCAGACAGAAAGATAGAAATAAGTGAAACCTAAAAAAATTAAGGTTCATAGACACAGACAATAAATGGGTGGTTTCCAGAGGCAAGCAGGATAGAAAGGGTTGAAATAGGTAGAGGGGATTAAGAGGTTAAAACCTCCAGTTATAAAATAAATAAGCCACAGGAATGTCATATACAACATAAAGAATATGGTCAGTAATACTGTAATAATTTTGTATAGAGACAGATGGTTACTACACTTACTGTGGTGATCACTTCATAATATATGCAAATGCCAAATCACTGTGTAGTATACCTGAAACTAACATAATGTACATCAACTATATTTCAACAAGCAAACAAAACTGTATAATATGTTCTGGAGGATGGTATTCTATCGTTGATGACTCAGGGGTGCCTTCAGGAGCCCATTCCAATACTCTGTTAAGCCAGCAGCTTCTCAGAGGTGCCACACGTGAAATAACCAGTGGATGCCATGATCCTGTGTCCAACCCCTCACCTTCTTTTCTATGACATAAGCCCCTCGATCATACACAAAGAAACGTGGGTATCCTAAGACAGGAGATTTATGTTGGAGCTGGAATGCCAGGAAAGACCTCTAGAAAAGTAGAAAGAACCTTTTCTCCTAAGATATGGCTCTGAAAATACTGCATATTTTAATATTTCAGAACATCACCCTTTGCCTTCTCTTAGTCTTTTTCGCTTGTCCTTTGTCTCCAGACTTTCTCTCATATCCTCATGGCATTTCCCAGGGTGTGAAATATGGACCATCAAAGACTGGTTCAGGACCCAGGAGCTAGCACCCAGTAACCTTCAATAAAGCATTGCCCTTGCTATGAGCTGGACACTACTCTAAGTGCTAAACATCTATTATCTCATTTAAAACAGCCTTGGATGTGAGCATTATGATTGCATCCAGTTTTAGATAAAATAATCAAAGTCAGAGAAATTAAGTAACTAGTCCAACATTACAAAGAGATTCAGACCCATCCATAGCATGGATTCAAACCTACCTAGCTTCAGAGTCTACTTCAGAGTCTATTCTTGATCACTTTCAATACCTCCTCTTCATAGATAAATGAGCAGTCTACAGAGAGCTGTCTACAGTTCCACAAAGCTGGAGTTAGAACCTGGAGCCCAGGACTCCTCCCCAGCCTTGGTTCCCGTACCTTTGCCTGCAGTGACCTCACCAAATGCTTATAAGTTAGTCATCTGTGGCCTCACCCCAACTCTGGCTTTGTATCAATAGCACCTGGAGGACTTGCTAAATGTTCAGACTTCTGGGCTACCAGAGGGCCTGATTTGGTGTAGTAGGCACAGAAAGGTTCTGTAATTCCTATTCTGGGTGCCTGCTATCTCTCCACTGGACCCTGAGCTCTGGAGACAAGACTGGATTTATTCCCAGTGCTGGCCACAGTGCTTGGCCCACTTTAGATTTCAGTGTGTATATGCTAAATGCCTTAAAGACCGTCATTTTGTTTCACCAGAACTTTATTCAAGCTCTTTATTCACACAAAGAGGTTTTGTGACTTGCCCCAAATTTCTCAGCAACTTTCAGACAGCTAATTTTTAATGTTTGGGGAATTGGGCCAAGTCTCCTTGGTGACCCGATGAAACTCTGAATCTGCCCAGAAGGATGCGTGCATACACAGAACATTGCCTACCAACTTCTAGGTTTCACAATCCTTGGGAACCCCTAGTCTGGGGGAATGGACACCACATTAAGGATCTCTGCTGCTGCTACTGCTGCTAAGTTGCTTTAGTCGTGTCCAACTCTGTGCAACCCCATAGACGGCAGCCCACCAGGCTCCCCCGTCCCTGGGATTCTCCAGGCAAGAACACTGGAGTGGGTTGCCGTTTCCTTCTCCAATGCATGAAAGTGAAAAGTGAAAGTGAAGTCGCTCAGTCGTGTCCGACTCTTAGCGACCCCATGGACTGCAGCCCACCAGGCTCCTCCGTCCATGGGATTTTCCAGGCGAGAGTACTGAAGTGGGTTGCCTATTGCAGCCCAAAGAGGAAAAGTTTGTCCTTTCCAATAACTAAGTGTGATAAAGACTGTTGTTAATAGATTTCCAACTTACAACTAGGCATACAGTCAAACAGATTTCAGACAACATTTCCCAACCTCCCTTGCAGCTACACAGAGGCTTGGGATTAAGCACTAGCTGATCGAAACTGAAACAGAAGTAATATACACAACTTCTAGGTTGGGTCCTTAAACGGAACATGTGTCTCCCCTTCTCTGCTTCCATCACCTCCACAGCCTTGGCTCCACCACCTGTATCAGAGTTTACAACAGCACCGTGAGTCTGATCAGCCTCTTCCACTCCTTCCATAGTCTGTCAACCTTTGGCTGCTGCCCAGATGTCTAGGTCTCACATAATGTTCACCTGTCTGAGCCCCTCAAGCTGGTTTCTATTGGAGACCTACCATTTACAACATGGCTGCTAAATTCTCAACATGACACAGCCCCTGTCCTCAGGGAGCTCATCCTCTATTTCAGGAGACACAGGACAAGGACCTCCATATACCAGGCAAAGAAGGACGGGTCCCAAATGAGAACAACACAGAGCAAGGAGGGCTCTGGGACTTGATCATGGTATAGTGGAAAGTGACTTGGGTTCTGACATGCCTATACTTGCAATGTGACCTTGGACAAGACACATTTCCTTTCTGAGCTTCAGTTCCCAATCATGTGTCGACTTAGTGCTGGGGACCACATACTAGTGAAGGTCTTTCTCAGCCTAACCCTCTGGTTCTTGATATTTCTCACAACACCTAGCACATCATGGGTTTGTGCTGTAATTCTTCAGGATGGACCTGTTATTACTTCCAATTCACTCAGGTTAAGAACTATAGTAATAAATTCCACCCATGATCTTGAAAGGCTCCTGTGGCAAGTGGCTCCTCAAGTGTGTTCTACAAAACTGAACATCACAGCGGTAAAGCCATGGGGATGGACAGGGTCTCCTGGGGTCACCCAGTCCATTCCCCTGCCTCTAAGCAGACTGCATAATCATTCTAGCCCAGAGAAAGGGAGGTCTTTACAGAGAGGATTCTACTTCATCTGAAGAGGATTCTCGCTTTGTTTATCTACTAGGGAAGACATAGCCTAAACCTAACATAACCTAGGTCATAAATAACCTAAATCCCTGTTTGTTTTTTCAATTCAAACCTCCTAAGTCTAACCTCAGTGACTGTGGGGAACAGCTGGCCACTAACCTCCCATAATGGCCTTTCATAACATTTATGGGACAAAGGTAAGTGAAGTCGCTCAGTCGTGTCCGACTCTTTGCAACCCCATGGACTGTAGCCTATCAGGCTCCTCCGTCCATGGGATTTTCCAGGCAATAGTGCTGGAGTGGATTGCCATTTCCTTCTCCAGGGGATCTTCGCGACCCAGGAATCGAATCTGGGTCTCCCGCATTGCAGGCAGACGCTTTACCATCTGAGCCACCAGGGAAGGTTATGCCTAATTGACTGGGGCCATCTTGGTGTCTGGGCAATTGCACTGACAGGAATTTGATTTGAAGTTTCCTGTGTAGACTCGAAGCTCTGCATAGGAGTCTCCCTTCTATACTTACATCTGCAAAGTGTACCCACCTACCAAATAGGGTCACATGCCAGGGACCTCCAAGCCCACTATGGTTTCTGCTGGACAAGAGTGAATGCACAAACCACCAGCTCATTGATCAGCCTGCACCCCCTTCCTTGATAGATGTTCTGCAAAAGCCTAACTGCGGCGGGGGCGGGGGGGGGGGGGGATTAAAACCAGCTCATAAGTGGGATCCACAGTGTAAGGGAGAGCCGGGATGGATGAGATACAGCCTTGGGGTCAGAAGACCTAGATTCTTATTCAGAGTCCACAGTACAGACTGGGTGCCCTTGGGTGAGTCATGTCAGCTCTCTGAAGCCTCAATTTCTTCCTACAGAGATTGGGACTAAGATCTCTGACCATGTGGCCTCACTGGTATGCTGAGCAATAATAATGGGTGATAAAGTGCCCATCAAATGTAAACCTGTGTCATAACTGTTGATGACACTGTTATACACATTGCTTAACACAGCAGGCTTCAAAGCTGCTTAACACAGCAGGCTTCAAAGTGGTTTGCCTGAACAGGGGAGCATGAGGAGAATCACATATTAGAACATCTAGATATATGTATTTTTATTTCTTGGATGCAAATTTCTTTGAAGGTATGTTTAACAACATACATATTACATTATATTCATAAAGACTGAGCACACACTATGTGGTAATGTTGATCACTTTACATGAATCCAATCATTTAAGCCCAATGACCTAGGTACTTTCTTACTATGCCCATTTCATAGGTGTGGAAATGAAGGTGGCTCCCAGAGGCCGAGTCAGCTCACCAAAGGTACACAGCTACTAGGTGCAGAAATCCAAAATGGAACACAGCATGTCTGGCTCAAATCACGTTTTCTTTTCCACTGCTTATACTGTCTAGTACAGAAAGACAGCTATCATTTATAATAAATTATATTGGCATATGCTTTATATTGTACATAATATGTGAAGAATTATAAGTAGCTAACATATTTTGAAGTGTGTGCCTAAAATAATTTTCTGATAGTGCCATGTTATAAAAAAAAAACACAATTGGGGCCCATCTGCTTTATGATCTAAACAAGGGGGAATATGAAGCTTATTGCCTTCTCAGCAGGGCTGAGGCTGCAGTCAGGCTAAGTGAGGTGCCTTGGGCACACAAATTAAGAAGGCCTGCCCTCTCAAGATCCTACAAGCCTGGTCCCACCCCCACAGTGCTGCTGGGGAGCTAAGGGAGGCTCCTGGAAGCCACAGGAAGACAAAGACAAGAGAGAAGGGAAAGCTTGCCTTCTTTATTGTTCCCAAGCCCTTCCACTCCTGTGTCCCCAATCCCCTGGCTGAGACCTGCCCACCTCCAAAGGGCTCCATGGGGTGGCAGAATGAAGTCCCTGGAGTCTGAGCAGTGGGCAGGGGCCAGGAGGGTGACTAAATGAAGGATCCCTGCCAGCTGGCTGGAGGGGACACAGGGAAGAGGAGTTCCAGACTCTATGACCTTGAGCTTCAGGAGCAAAACAGGGACAAGAAAAATCCCTTCCTGGCACCCCAACAGGTTGAGTGAGAAAGTAATCTGTTGCCTTCAAGGTTCTATATGAACACAAATGTTATTAAGGACTTTGTGGAAAACTGCACTGTATTACATTCTGTTGCTTCTCCATGGAGTTAATCTAAAATTAATCCTTGACCCTCCCCACCTTCTACCCTATCCCTTTACCAGGCTGCCTTCCCGACCTGACATCTGAAGAAGGGGTGAGTATCTCATCTATGGTGACCTAAAGAAGCGATGTGCCCTCATCCCCACCTCAGCAGTTCTGACACCCTAAGATTCCCACTCCTTAGACAGAATCCCCATAGGGTTGGGGCGGGAATCTTAGGG
>NW_011494881.1:3896125-3900571 GCF_000754665.1 Bison bison bison | reverse complement strand
GGCTTCTACGAAGGAGACTTCTACAAAAGGAGACTACCCCCTGCCGTGGGCCAGGGAATATCAGAAATGTCAGAACCACATACAGTCCAAAAAAAAAAAAAAAGGCACAGAAAATAAAGACAATTTGTGAAAGACTGAGGGAGGTGATCACTATCTTTCAAAATGAGCAGAGTTCATCCAAGCTCACAATGAGGGTGGGTTGTTCCTGTTCAGTCCCTAAGTCATGTCCAGCTCTTTGCAACCCCATGAACTCAGCATGCCAGGCTTCCCTGTCCTTCACTATCTCCCAGAGTTTGCTCAAACTCATGTCCGTTGAGTCCATGAGGGTGGGAAGAGAATGTTTTTCTCCAAAAACAAGCCTGGAGAGGTTAAGGGGCTTAAGAGCCATACACCCCCCACCCAGCTTCCCAGTTCCATCTTGGCATTGGAAGAAATGAAGGTCTGAAAGCCTGGTATCATCAGGTATGCCTGAGTGTCCTGAGACACCCAAAGACTGCCTGTGCCCTGAAAATTGAAAGATGGAAGAACAGAAGAGAGCTCCCACACCCCTTGGTGCCTGTCTTTCCCCACAACTTTTGGGGAGTTATCCACCCAGAAATTCAGAGCCAGGAACCAGTGTGGGTGTGGAGGCAGGAGAGATGCACTCTTTCTGGCTTTCCTTCACTCACAGCCCAAGGCCCCCCTGCTATCCAAGACTTCTAAATTTTGCAAAACTTAAAAATTACAAAGTATTTCCTCCACAACTTCTTTAATAGAGGGAAAACTGCAGTCCGAGTGAAATAATTCGCTCAGGGTGGCACAGGGCTATTGGCAGAGACAGGCCCCCTCTCCCAACCCAGTGCTCATCTCATCTTGCTCTGAGAGCGCGCCCCCCATGGAGAAGAGGAGCGGGCAGGCAAAGGGTACCCAACGGACTCCTCCAGTCTCAGTGCGCCTCAGGTGGATGTTCACTCCCTGGAATCCCGGGAGGACGGAGGCGTCTGCCCCACTCAGGAGTTTAGAAACCCAGAGGTCATGCGAGGGCCAGAGGTCCAGCCCTCAGGGCTTCTCCCAAGGGCAGCCTTTGCGTCTGAGCTCTGCTTCCAACCTTGCACTCTCCCAGTGCAGTGCCTCGCAGTGCGTCACCGCGCCAAAGGGCTAGCGAGAAATTAGAAGTGCCTGGAGGTGGCCTCACGGCCCCCCGGCGGTTCCCGTTTCTTCCTTTCTGGGGAGGGAAAATCACACAGCCCTGTTTGTTTCCCCAGCCGAGGCGGGCGCAGAGCCTGGCATATGGACACGTCGCGCTCCGCATCTGTGTCATCCGTCGCGTTTTCTGTGGATGGCTGCGTGTGTATGTGTGTGTGTGTGTGTGTGTGTGAGGCCCAGGCGCTGGGAACAAACGTGCATCTGTTAAATTTGACAATAAAGTCCTACAGCGGAGCTGCCAAGATTGGGACGGGGGTGGGGGCGGAAGGCAAAGAGGGTGGGTGAGAGCTGGAGTCTCAAAACGCTATGCCAAAGCGCCTGGCCCAGGTATTATGTCGGGACAAGGTAAGGGGAGCAGCTGCTCCTTCTCTCGGGGTGTGTATGGGAGCGAGGGTGCATGCGTCCCTGTGAAGAGTACACACCGATCTGCTCAACATATGTCGCCACAAATCACAGTATCTCTCCCTCCTCCCACCCCCCACTCCCTCCTGACCGAGGGCAAAACAGAGGCGCTGAGAAGAGGCGCCGCTTCAACAGGTGTCTTGGTGCGCAATGCACCTTTTCACGCATTCACTGTCTCTGTCGGCGGCGGAGATAATGTAGACACTTTGTTTCCAAGCCCTGCTTGCGAGCTACGGATGCCTGGCGGGGGAGGCGGCCCTAGGCAGGGAGGGGGATCTGCACATAAAGACCTCGGATGCTCCTGAGGTCCCAGCCCTCTCTTCTCTTTGTTTGAGGACTCCCGGGGCCGGAGCTCCCTCGTGCTCCCTGGGGGGTGGCATATGGCGCCCTCTCACCTACCCAAGAAAAAGAACTGGCTCGCCATTCAAGAGCGCACGAGGTCCCAGAGCTGGGGAGGGGGAATCTCTGGGGGAATAGCTTCTCTCCCAACGCGAAGGAGGAGTCCTCCTTATCTTTCCCCACCCCACCTCCGCCATCCTCTCAGCTGGTGCAGCAGCCGTTGGGTGGGGAGCAGCGCGCAGAGCTGCACCAGCCTGCGGAAGCGCCCCAGCTCCCGGCAGACGAAATATGGGGCTGGTGAGCCCCTGGAGACCATATGCTTTCAATAAAAGAAGACAAATAGGACCGAGATAGGCCTTGCAGCCAACCTGTTATAAATGGGTGGCAATTGGGCCAATGTACACGGGGGAAGGCCCGGGGGGAGGCCTGCTCCGTGCCAAATCCATGTGTCAGCTTCTGGGACAGGTGCGCCCAGGGGCCAGGGGCCAGGTCTCCCCCCTCTGGGTTTATCACGGCAAAGGTAATATTGTGCTAACTATGAGTAAACAGTCATTGTGAAAACGAGGGAGAGTTTATCAGAGGCAAACTAGTTGGGGGGTGGCTTAACAATAAAGTTGCCAGCCTTGGGAGCAGGTGACGGCTGGATGCGGGACTCCCGCAGTAGATGTTTTCCAAAGCACTCCACTTTACAATCTCTTGTAATTATTTATTAAACGAAATCTATTTATTATTATTTTAGCAAACACTGGAGACAGGTGGGGCTTTCTTTTCGTCGTCTCCTTTTGTTTGAAGGGCTGTTTGAAGTGGCCAGTCTCGGCCTGGGCAGCCCGCTCGCCAGATTTTTGTCTTCCCCTCTTTCAGCGTCGAGGCGAAGGCGAGAGAAAGAAGCCCCCTCCTCTGGCAAGTCATTAGCTATTCAGCCTCTTGTGGCCCCCTTCCCTTCCTCTCGTTTCTCAAAGCGCCCCCAGGCACTGCTAAAATTCCCCCCGCCGACAGGAAGGCGGCAGGGCGGACCGCTGCCTTCCTTCTTTTCCATTCTGCCCACGGTGTCCAGGCGTCAGGCTGTCGCCTCGTTCCTGGACCGCCTCAGCATGCAGGGGGCTTAGGTCTCAGAGAGTCGAAGGGCGCGGGGTTCCCAAAGGTCTTAGAGGCGGTGGTCCGCCGGGGGCTTCAGGAACAAGCTCTGCTGCCGGCTGGAAGGGTCCTTTCACAAATAGCGCCAGCGCGCACTGAGTTGTCACAGCCTGCGCCTCCGCCGCCAAAAGGACAGGAATTAACTTTGGAGAGGGGCCTGTGCGTCCGCTCCCGCTGAAAGGGAGGACGTGGATCCTTGATCTCTAATCCCCCAGGACTCCTCGACCCCAGGCCCCGCCCTCTTGACCAGTAGAAGAGCTGCAGAGAGTTCTCCGCACGGAAATCGCTGACCTCGGCCGCTGCGCGCAGCTCCTCGCCCTGACTGTTTTGCGCAAAGCCGAAGTGGTGGCGGTCCGCAAGCCGTGGAGAGCCCTGACTCGGAGTGGTGCCGGGGAAGCTAGATAAGAATTCTCAACGGGTGCCAGAATTCTCTCCCTGTCAAGAAAGTATCCAAATAACCCCAAAATCTTCCAAGCGGAAAGCTTGCCCCGCGGCCCTCATCACTACCCATGAGCCGCTTGAGGCAAGACTGAGCTAAGGGTGAGACCTGCCTTGGGTTATCATCTGAGAGCCTCTGCGGGATGAGAGCCCTAGTAGTGGGCTACTTTCAGGCCTCCAGCGACCCATAGGGGTGTTCTGATCCCTTATGGCCAGGGCACACTCCTCGGAGCCAGGCTAGGTCCCCTAGCCCCAGGGAAGCACACTTTGGGTTTCCTCTCTCAGTCCCTAATTTGCAGGATAGAAATCAAGCAAGGCAGGCATAGAGGGTGAGAAAGTAGAGAGGTAGAACATGAATGGACACTGGCTCCCACTGGCACTGGGAGATGGGGCCACTGTCCTTATCTACTCTGACCATGTCATTCCTTCTATCTTTGACATTTTGGGATGTCTAGTTCTGCCTTGGAAAAGTATCTATTTTCCCCCCAAAGAGAGGCAACAAAGAGGTGCAAGGGAAAATCTAGTATTAGGAGTCTTAGGACCTGCGTTCTATGTATGTGATTCTGCTAGAACTTGCTGTGTGATCTTGAGTAAGTCACTTCCCCTTTCTGAGCCTTGACTTTCCATCTGTAAAATGGGCTTCAGTTTCTCATTCTTATAATTAGAAGACAAATCTGGAGCAAATTGTGACCCAAGGGAGGAGCAGCAGCAAAATGTGAAACTCGGGAGTCTCCGAAGGGTCCCTTTGTTGGTCTGGAGCCTGGCCCCGAGCTTCAGTTCGCAGGCAACAAGCAAAGGCGCCTCTGCCAACAGCCCCCCACCTGAGATCCTGAGGACAGCACCTTCATCTCCACACAGTCCTGGAGCTCCCTCTCCCTGGCTCCCAAGCACATCCACCCTCTCTCTGCCTCAGAGGTAATTCCGCCCTCCAAGAAGAGTGAGCAAGTA
>NW_011494881.1:3889998-3895936 GCF_000754665.1 Bison bison bison | reverse complement strand
GGAGGAGGGGGTGCGGGGGGCGGGGTGCAGGAGTGGCAGCGGATGGCTGAGGGCTCTGGGCCTGCAATGGGCAGATCATTAAAGGTCAGAGAGAGGCTGGGTTAGCTTGAGGGCGTCCTCCCCCAGGTCACACTTACCTTGAAGCAGAAGACCACAGAGTGTCCAAGGCAGGGGACAAAAAGGATGAGTAGGGAAAGAAAGGAGGGATGATGTGTTCAGGCTCACTTTGGAAAGCTTTCCAGATGGCACTAACCAGAGTCGTGAAGAGTCCCTGCCCTGTGCTCACTGCCTGACCTCTGCCAAGGGGACAGGACCAGCTAGTGCAGACAGCCCCCGCCCATCTGTGATTGGATAGGAGGACTAAGAGAGAAAGAGTTGATCTGCTTCTGCAAGCACCGGCACTCCAGGGGCATTTAAAAGACACAGGGGCTTGCAGTGAACTCCTGGCCATCTCCTGACCCATTCTCTTCTGAGCTCTCCCTTTACATGCCCCATCGGATCCCTAGAGTACTGTCTGGAATTGTTTGTGGTGGAATGCCTCCTAGAGGTCCCACCATAGACATTCGCTGCCTCTGGGGCACGAAGATAATGTCTTAGATTTCTGAATGGTGAGGGGATAAGGGGAGAGGTTCTAAGCACCTACATCTAAGGAGTGTGGGCAGTGTCATCTCAAAGCCTGAGGGACGGCACTCAGCATCCCCAGAAGGTGAAGGTTTCTAAGTGTCAGGGAGGTAGGCAGGATCTCTCTCTGTGGTTGCCCCCGCCCCTCCCAAAGTGGAGTGTCAGTGAAACACCCCCTCTGAGTATTTGCTAACCTGACCCAAAGTGGAGGAGAGGAGAATGGCACTAGGAATAGTGGACACTCCTTTAAACTGATAGTATTCCTGGCTCCTTGTCCTTGCAGAGTGATTTGGAGCAAGCTGCCTCCTTTCTGAACCTGTTTCCCCTTGTATAACTCACGGGACGGACCCACCCGACTGACTTCCCAAAGCCCCCTTCAGGATACCAAGAAAAGGTCTGGACAGATGCCAAGGAAAACCAGAATAGGAGCAAAGCGATTTGAGGCTGCCAGACGCGAGCTAGACAAGACCCTTCTCACTGGGCGAGGCTCTTTGAGGAACCGAGAGTTGCTGGGACAGAGCCCGCGGGGAGAGAGCAAACAGAGCGGCGTTCCCCTCCCCCGACCCCAGCCCTTTGTCCGGAATCCAGCTGTGCCCCTTGAAGGGCGGAGCGGGCTCGCGTGGCGCGGCCCCCTGGCCCGAACGCTGATTGGACGGCGGCGCGGGCAGCAGTCGGGCAGGCACGCTCCTGTCCCAGGGCGCAGCAGATAAAGCGTGCCCAGGGGCACACGACTTTCGGCTCAGAAAATCCGCAGGGTCTCGCAGCTGCGCCAAGAGAGAGCAAGAGAAGCCCAGGACCCTCCTTTACACGTATCTTCTCTGGGGCCAGAAAACTTTCGAGCGGCAGAGCCTGCTTCTCAACTGAACTTGCAGACGGAAAAGCCAGTTCAGCTCACCGTTGCTCTCACTGCCTACCACTCTCTACCCCTTTGCGCCCTACAACAAGGTAACACCTGGAGCCACAGAGCGATGGGAGGAGGGGAAAGCGGGTCCTCTGGCCGGCAGGAGGTGGCTTTCTCTCGCATTTTCTCCCACCTGGCCCCAGGATTGGGAGTGACCGACCCACTCTTACCCTTACCTCTTACCCCGCCGCAGGATGGCGCCTCATCCCTCGTGTGCGCCCCCTGTCCAAGTGACCCACGAGACGGAGCAGCGCTTCCCGGGAGCCTCGGACGACGCAGTGACCTGCGTCGCATCCACTCCACCCAGCCCCACTCGCGTGCTGGAGAACTTCACCGAGACGGAAGGGGGCGCCTGCCGAGGGGCCTCGAGGAAGCTCCGGGCGCGGCGCGGGGGGCGCAGTCGCCCCAAGAGTGAGTTGGCTCTGAGCAAGCAGCGACGGAGCCGGCGCAAGAAGGCCAACGACCGCGAGCGCAATCGGATGCATAACCTCAACTCTGCGCTGGACGCGCTGCGCGGCGTCTTGCCCACCTTTCCGGACGACGCGAAGCTCACCAAGATCGAGACGCTGCGCTTCGCCCACAATTATATCTGGGCGCTGACGCAGACGCTGCGCATAGCGGACCACAGCCTCTACGGGCCGGAGCCGCTGGCGCCGCCCTGCGAGGAGCTGGCCAGCCCAGACAGCGGTTCCCCGGGAGACTGGGGCTCCCTCTATTCCCCGGTCTCCCAGGCGGGAAGCCTGAGCCCCGCCGCCTCGCTGGAGGACCGACCTGGGCTGCAGGCGCCTGTTTCTCCGGCCTGCCTGCACCCTGGCGCTCTGGCCTTTTCAGACTTTCTATGAAGGGTCCTGTCCGCCGCTGGGCAGTGGGTCCTGGGAGAAAGGGCAGGGGCGGAGGCTGTCGGAGATGCGCGGAGGCGGCTCTCAAACCTACTTGTTCCTCCTGCCTCTGGCTCACTGACCCCTGAGGGCCAGAGTGGCAGGCCGGGTTCAATGCCTTGGTCTTCTGCGCTACACTCTCTGCTGCTGCCCGCGCCAGTGGGCACGGCATACTCCGCGCATTTTAAGTCCTCTCCCCGTGGCCACCCCAAAATCTCCTGCAAAAAAACATGAGCGTGGTAGCACTACACAGCAGGAGACACCCACTGTCTCCCCGCCCCTACCCTCACTGATGTCTGTCTGCCGGTCTGTCTACCACTCTTCCCCCAATACTACTTCATCCAATATTTGGTCTCTCAGAGCTCGCTCTTGTTCCCCAGGTTGTGTTCTTCAAAATTGCCTCTGACCTCCTCTAGTCCCTGTCAAGTCCCGGGGGTTTGGGCCTTTCTACTCTGCCTTAATCCATGAAGGCGATGCTCTGCCTTCCCCTTGTGCACTTTTCCCGGAGCCATTGCCCTCGCAGGGGCAGGAGGCAAGGCGACCAACTGGGGCAGCGCCTCTACCACCACCCTGCAAACTGGAGCACCCTTGTCTTAAAAAAAAAAAAAAAATCAGCTTGTAAATGATGTAATGTCTCTTGAAATGAATTGTTGTCTGGTAAATTATATGGCCTCTCCCCTGTTTTATGTTTGTATTTATTGATGAGATTTCACAGTGGGAAAAGTCTTTATTTTGTACATAAAATTATTTAGGGACTGGTGAATGAGATTTTGAACCAATAAAAAACGATTCTCAAGAAGCCTGAGTAAGGTCACTTGATTGTGTGGAGGGGAGGGCCCAGCCCCTGTGACTGGGGTTGGGGGAGCGGGCCCTGTCTAAGGAGAGGGAGGAGATACTTTCTGGGGGTCTAGGGCCCCTGCTGAGGCCTGACCCGAGAAACTATGGTTGCTAGGCTGAAGGCCAGGCAGATTGCAAGTCAGCTATACACACTTGGAAAGGAAGAACTGGAAGACTTAAAAATCATTGGCTCAGCCTCCTTGTTTTATTTATGGAGCAGTGACTTGTCTAATTCCAAAAAGTGGTTTAGGAGTAAGATAAGCCTGCAACTAGGGCTACTCACATGGTGCTGGCCCTTTCTGTTATGCCACTAGCTTGATTTGGAGTAACTGTTTTTTTTTGCCGAAGGGAGGGAATAATAACCCTACAACCCTGCAACAGGGTCAGAAACACTGGTAGGCTGAGCATCCTAGGAATAGTCCCTGAGTGCTTAGAGACCAAGAACAATGTCAGAGCTCATTTTACATTTCTGGTGCTGGGGATAAGACCTTGTGACTTGTGATCCCCAGTGGCACGGAGCAGAGAAGGTGGAGGGTCTGGCTGTAGTTTCTGACACCTCCCAACAACCAGTAGCTTTGTTTGAACAAATTCTTATTCTTTTCAAGAAAGTATTCAAGGTTTCCAGCCATGTGTTCTCTATTACTTCCAAGGTAGAGTAGGGCTGATGCACAGTGACACTGAAAGTCCCCAAAGCACTGCTGGAGCAGCTCTATATTAGCTTCCAAGATGTTCCAGGATGTCCAGGAAGCAGGTTTAAGCTCCAAGAACCCACAGAGGGTAGGCACCCTACCCTATGAATTGAACCACAGAGGCCTCCTTGGATTAGCCCATGGTGCCCAGGGAAGAAGCAGGCCAACACCAATGGGGTGCACATGTCAGAGGCAGGGACCAGGAGTCATAGAGTAGGTTGCTTTCCAGTGTTAGAGCACAAAGGTGGTGGCTTTGCAGGGGTTAATGTCTTTTGCATCTATCTCTTATGCACTGCACCCGCTACCCAATGCTTCAAATTGAACTTTTCCTCTCCTCTATTCCTAGGTCCCTAAAGATAGCTTGAAGGAGATATGTCTTAGTTATCAGGGGCTGGATTGGGGGGCGGGAAGGGGGACTCTGCAAACAAATGAACAAAGGTGTAGTTTCATTTCATGGCTTTAATCTGGGAGGAGAAGATTAATGGGTTATTGATGACTTCTGCAGCAGCCAATTTTCCACCTGCGGCACCGCCCAGGGCAGGTGTCAGCAGCTCCAAGTTGCACAGACCAAGGCAGGGTCTGCCGCTTACTGGGCACTAAGGGGGGGCAGTGGGGTGGGGGGAGAGATGGGCAGACATAAAAATCAGGAAGGTCCATCTCTGTCCTCCTGGGACAGTAGCAAGTGTACAGACAAAATCACTCAAGGGTGAAAAAATGTTGGAGCTAAGTGGAGGTAGGAGCCACAGGAAGGACAGTGGGACTGTTCTCTGTGGCTGGATTAGGAAGCTTGCCAGAGAACACTGTATACTGGGCCAGGACTAAACATTTGGAGAGGAGGTCCTCAAGCAGGAAGATCCTTCTTCCTGTGAAAGGCTGTGGGGAGCAGTGTTCAAATAGGCAGGGGATTCCTTTGGTGCGAACAACTTTCAGAAGCAGAAAATATTAACCCTGTGTTCTGGGTGGAGGCACCCACTGCCCAGCCCCTCTCCTGCTTGTGAGGGTGCTCATTAAGAAGCTATTAGTCACTCACAATCTAGAATGGTGGGATAGGGAAGGAGATGGGAGGGAGATTCAGGAGGGAGGGGACATGGGTTTACCTATGGCTGATTCTTGTTGATGTCTGACAGAAAACCACAAATTCTGTAGCAATTATCCTTCAATTAAATAAATTAAGTGGGAAATAAATAAATAAGAAGCTATGAGTTACCCAATGCACATAGACTGGTCCTCCAACCTACAAAATTTTTAAAAAGTACTATTTAACCAGCTTGGATGGTCACCTTGGGTAGGGGCAGGATTTGAACCCCCAGAGCTGTCAGCTGAACTCTCCAAGTCAGGAGGAGGTGGTTTAGGGCTCCTTCCCAAGGATGAGCTCCATCACAGTCAAAGAAATCATCTTGAGGTGGGAGACTTCACCATTTTTCCAAAGAGCCCCACATCAAGAAGGGTTTAGGAAACATTTCTGGGTGGCACACACAAGCCCAGCATCATCACCACCACACCCTCATCCATCCCCAGGCATTTTGCATTCACCAGCTTTTAAAATCAGTCAGGCTGCTCTGGATCTCAGCTAGAAGGCCCCTATCACTATGCCTCAGCCACAGTGAGTGTGGAGCCTCCTGTGGTCTGAGGTCATTTCCTGTGCCCCAGCTACCTCAAACCCGGACAGGGTCCCATGTGCGGGCAGGAAAGATGCTCTGGTTGAAAGAGTCTTCCCCCCACTCCTGCCATTCTGCCTTTGTCTGAGCCCTGGCTTCCAGAAAAACAGCACATGAATCTTGCAGCCACCCCACCCCACCCCATCCCCACACACAGGCAGGTAGATTTATGGTGCCCTGCCTCCAACCCACCCCATCCCCAAGCCGGCAGTAGCTGGAGGACAAAGCCTCCCAGGGCCATTGGAATGCTAATGTCTGGGAGCCTGGCCGCTGGGCTGGCACAAAGGCAAGTGAGGCCAAGGGAGCACGTGACCCCACAGGCATACTCTGCTCCACCTCTCATCCACGGGCCAC
>NW_011494881.1:3877218-3889898 GCF_000754665.1 Bison bison bison | reverse complement strand
GGGCCACTCTGCCCAGCCGTGTGACCTTGAACGGGTCTCTGAGCCTCAGCTGATACACATGAGAAGCTGGAGAGAGTCTCTAACACCCTTTCACTGGGTTTCTGGGAACCTAAAAGAAGGCTGTGCTTGTGAAAGATGGAGTTATAGGCCCCTGCGACTGAAAGCAGTGGGAAAGAGATGTGTGGTCCGGTGGAACAGTGAAGAAGTGGGGGTTGGCTGAGAATGTGCTGCAGAATAAACACTGAGTATACTATAAGTACATTTTACATATATGTAATTAGTATTCTCTGTTGTGTTTCTTTTCCCGCTCCTCCCCTTTCACATATCTGCGGCCAGTGATCTAGAAGGGGGTGGGGCAGTGTAGGGACATTCACTAACCTGGCCTGCTTGCCCCACCTTTGGAAGGCCAAGAGCACAGGTAGTGGGAGATTTGGGGGCTGGACACTCATCTCAGTTCCTCCTACATTCAGTGAGGTGGTCAAGGCAGGATGGTGACACCCATGGAAATAGAGAGCCAAAATCTTGGAAGTAGGTGACTTGCCCAAAGCCCTGAGTCACTGATGGAGTTATTGGAGCAAACCAAAAGCATGACCTTGGCTCTAGGCTTAGTTTAGAGCCGTCTCCTCTGTGCCAACACAACCTATAGTAAGTTTGTGCTCTGGCTTGAACTGGGTCCTCTGTGTCTTGTAAGATCAAGAGCCTCTCTTATGCTTTGACTACCCACTGGAACGCTAGTGAGATTCACGGGCTGCTGTGTACCCCTCTGCTTCTGGGATCCTAGGACCAAAGCGGTCAGAGAGAGAGAGCATCTGCAAGGCTAACTTGGTGGGGTCTGAGGTCCTGGTGAAAAAAAAAAAAAAAAGCGGCGTGCCCCTGACCATGGTGCTGAAATGACTGCGTTGGTTCAGAGCGAGAGGCACTCCTAGAAACATGGCCATTCTTCATAAGGAAAACTACCTATCTACTGCCTCTGCCCCTGTTTCCAGGCCCGAGTACCTAGGAAATCCCTGTGGACATATAGACCCAGAAAGCTGTTGGCTTCCTTGATGTGGTGGGGAAAGTGTGGACTCTGTTGCTACTAACTCACTGTGTGACCCCAGAAAAGCCCTTTTCTTAGCTAGTCCAAAACATTCTCCTTTATAAATGATGGAGTTAGAGTTGAGTTGCCAGATGAGGAGGTCTAAGAGGTCTGAAGTGGAACAACATTGGAAGTTTAGGATGCAGCAGCCCTAATTGAGAAAACTGGCTTGGAACTTTGCAATTAAATAGTTTTTTAAGACAATCTAGGTTAAGCAATAGCAAAGAGCCATTGTTTACCTTTGATTGACAGGTGGAAAGGGGGTATTTTCTACATTTATTCTTTTTTAACTTTGTGCTTTCCTTATATAATAGCTTATATTTTGGTTATTTGCTGGCCTAGATAATTTCAGAAAGAATGAATTAAATTTTTAGGGTGGGTGAGTTTGGCATAAGATCTGAAGTTTTCAGCTATGAAAACAGGAAAATATATATGTATATATATAACATTTTAACTTGACTGTGGAAGACGGTTGCATGTTTCTAATTTGTAAGTGCTTCTATCTTTGTGATAAGATGCTTTAATGTGTTTCTTAAATATATATATTAAAAAAAGCGGTCTCATTCTTTGGGTTAAAATGAAGTTTTAGTTATTCCAAGAATAAAGGCACAAGGAAGTCCTCCAAACACACACACTAATGGCAGAGTAGTTAAGAATAATTCAGATCACACAGACACTAGTTCAAAGCCTGGTATTGCCACTAACTGGTGGTTTTCAATTATATTCCTTTGCCTCTCTAAGGCCCATTGTCCTCACCTGCAGATTTGGGACAATAAATAGTAGCCATTTAATTGGGTTGATTAAATGTGCTTGCTTTTAGTGCATATTAAGCTGCCATAAATGGTTATTATAATAATTATTATTATTATTATAATCATCTTCATTTGTCTCAAATTCTTCTCATTCTCCCAAGGGTTTTTTTTGGCGGGGGTGGTGAGGGTAGGGAGGTTGCTTTTGTATGAATTTGAATTTCTTCTGCATTCCTGTGCAGTGCAAGTTGGCATAAAGGCCAAGGGCCACCCACCCCTTCCTTGTGACCCTCCCCAGATGTGATCTACCCTTCCTGTGCTCCAAGATTATATATCCAGACATTACTTGGGCACCCCAAATGAGACATGTCCAAAATAGAATTACTCTCCTCTAACTTCAGACTAATGTTGCCTCTTGTTCCTGATCTCACTAACTAGCATCATCCAGTCATACATACTTGAAATCTAGGGTTGGTTTTGGGCTTCCCTGGTGGCTCAGACAGTAAAGAATCCTCTTGCAATGTGGGAGGCCTGGGTTCGATCCCTGGGTTGGGAAGATCCCCTGGAGGGCATGGCAACCCACTCGAGTATTCTTGCCTGGAGAATCCTCATGGACACAATATCCTGGCGGGCTACAGTCCATGGGGTCACAAAGAGTTGGACATGACTGAGTGACTAAGCACAGGGTTGGCCTTGACCCTTCTCTCTTTCTACCCACAACCAATTAATCCTTAAATCCTACTGACTTGTCCTTCCCACTATAATACTCCCTGATAGAGTAAGCCAGGGTGCTATGACAGACTCACTAATAATTCATCTGAGGTGAGCGTTCCATGTGGGTGGATAGCTCTGCTCTGTGACATCATTCAGGGACCTACATTCCTCCCATCTTCTTCCTCCCTCAGCTGCTGGGCCCTTGCCATCCATGGTTGAGGCTCATTGCCATGGGTTTGAGGCAGTGGGAATAGGAAATAAGTCATGGGGAACCTCACTCACAGTCTTAAAGGTTAGACTCAGAGGTATAATAGCATGTTTCATCTATGCTCATATTCCTCTAGGAATACATGATCATATTCCCTCAAGTTAACTGGACTAGGGGCTATGTGCCAGGAAGAAGTAAAGAAAGGGTGAGTGAGCAGTCTCCAGCAACAGTCTACAGGACTGTTGTCAGGATTAAGTTGGATTATATATGCTATTATTTCATCATTGTGAATCACTTAAGCTTACGACTACAGTCCTGCTGCAACAGCCTCTTTTTCACAATGCCTTGTTTGCCTTGGCATTTACCCTCCAGGAATACTGACCTGCTTGAAGTCTTCCCCTCACACACAGTCAGAACCCCTCCCACCCTTTTTCCCACCGTGCTGTCTCTGCCCAAACCCTCATTCCCCTCTTCCCAAATTTCCAGTGCGGATATCACCTTTTTCCAGAATCTTTCTCTGAACTATTTCTCCCTCATTGCTCCTGCTCCCATAATATCCTGTGCATATGAACATCCTTGAACTTTCCAGGTAGCATTTGTAATTATCTGTTCACTCATTTGTGCCCTCCTGACAAAAGGAAGTATCCTCCATGTCTCCAATGAGTACTTATTCTAACCATATGCCACATGTTTTTAGGATGAATTATTGAGTCAATAGGGCTTCCCTGGTGACTCACACAGTAAAGAATCTGCCTGCAATGCAGGAGACCCGGGTTTGATTACTGGGTCGGGAAGAACCCTGGAGAAGAGAATGGCTACCCACTCCAGTATTCTGTTTTTAAAAAACTTAATTTATTTATTGAAAATAAATGTATCAATTTATTGACTGATGATTGCTTTACAATATTGGTTTGATTTCTGCCATATAACAACATGAGTTAGCCATAGGTGTACATATGTCCTCTTCCTCTTGAACCTCTCTCCCATCTCCCACCTTTTCCCACCCCTCTAGGTTGTTAAAGAGCCCCAGTTTGAGATCCCTGAGTCATACGGCAAATTTCCGTTGGCTATCTATTTTACATATGGTAGTGTATATGCTTCCTCGCAGGAGCCTGGTGGGCTACAATCCATGGGGTCAAAAAGAGTCAGACATGGCTGAGCAGTGAATATTTTCACTTTCACTTTCAATGAGTCAGTAAATTGACTGACTGAATGGAAGGTATTTCAATTATTTGTTTAGAAATTTCATTCCTTCTTCTGACTGGCTGCTATATAAAGGTCAATGAATATTTATTGAACAAGTGAATGAATAAATTAATTAGTTATATAGAGACCTGTTACCTCTCCTCCCTCATACCCTCCTCAGCACCAAAATAACCTGTCTTTGGCTGCCTATGGGTTCATTTCAGAAGATGCCACATGTGATTTGGTGAAATTGGGTTATCACAAGAGAACCATTGTTTTGGTGATCACCAGCAAATATTCCAATAGTCAGGTGTGGGTGATCTCTCCTGAGATAGTCCGTTAGATCATGGGCCTGACATCTATCTAAATTCCAGCACTTCCTAATTCCATCAGTTGAGAAAGTTACTTAGCTTCTCTAAGCCTCCACATATAAAAATGTCTCTATGTATAAAAATGCAGAAAATCACATCTGCCTCACAGAGTTTCATGAGGATTCAGATGAGATGGCAGATATGTCCATACACTTCATGAGCCTGCCTGCAATTTGAAGCAGACCTCATTATAATACCCACCTTATCTCTATCTTATTCCTAGAGAAGACTAACTAAGAAGGCATGGACCAGGACCGAATTCCCATTAATCAGGGAGAAGTTATATGACTTGCCCATAACCTTGTTAATTATGGAGAGAAACTTACACCCCTGCTATTCTAACATCATCACCAGCTATACTACCTCTGTTGGACTAGTTATCTATTATTGCTGCATAACAAATTACCCAAAACTCTACTACTTAAAACAAGAAACATTTATTATGTGGGTCTTCTGTAGGTAAGAAATCCAGGTATACCTTAGACAGGTGACTCTGGCTCAAAGTGTCCCATGAGGCTGCAGTCAGGGTGTCAGCCAAGAGTGTGGTCTTACCTGATGGCTTTGCAGGGGCCAGATCCACGTCCAAGCTCACTCATGTGACTGTTAGCAGGACTTAATTCCTCAAGAGCCATTGGACTGAGGGCCACAGTTCTTCAGTGACTTTGGACTAAAAGCCTTCCTCAGTTCCTTGCCACATGGCCCTCTCCATAGGTCAGCTCACAACATGGAAACTGGCTTCCTTCACTGCAAACAAACAAGAGGCAGGGGGACACTCAAGACAGAAGGCGTGGTCTTTTGTAAGCTAATCTTTTTGTAATCTAATCTCATTCCTTGGAAGAAAATCTATGACAAACCTAGATGGCCTATTACAGAGCTGAGATATCACTTTGCTGACAAAGGTCCATATTGTCAAAGCTGTGTTTTTTCCAGTAGTCATATACAGATGTGAGAGTTGGACCACAAAGAATGCTGAGCACCTAAGAGCTGATGTTTTTGAACCGTGCTGCTGAAGGAGACTCTTGAGAGTCCCTTGGGCAGCAAGGAGATCAAATCAGTCAATCCTAAAGGAAATCAATCATGAATATTCATTAGAAGGACTGATACTAAAACTGAAGCTCCAATACTTTGGCCACCTGATGCGAAGAACTAACTCATTGGAAAAGACCCTGATGCTGGGAAAAATTGAAGGCAGGAGGAGAAGGGGGCAACAGAGGGCGAGATGGTTGGATGGCATCACCAACTCAACAGACATGAGTTTGAGCAAGCTCCAGGAGATGGTGAAGGACAGGGAAGCCTGGAGTGCTGCAGTTCATGGGGTCACAAAGATACGGACATGACTTACTGATTGAACAACAAAAACAACAGTCTCACAAGTGACATCTCATCACCTCTGCCGCATTCTATTCGCTGCTGCTGCTGCTAAGTCGCTTCAGTAGTGTCCAACTCTGTCCGACCCCAGAGACAGCAGCCCAACAGGCTCCCCTGTCTCTGGGATTCTCCAGGCAAGAACACCAGAGTGGGTTGCCATCTCCTTCTCCAATGCATGAAAGTGAAAAGTGAAAGTGAAGTCGCTCAGTCGTGTCTGACTCCTAGCGACCCCATGGACTTCAGCCTACCAGGCTCCTCAGTCCATGGGATTTTCCAGGCAAGAGTACTGGAGTGGGGGTGCCATTGCCTTCTCTGATTCTATTCACTAGAAATGACTAAATCCAGCCAACAGCTAAGGGGAGGGCACTGCACAAGGGCATGGATATCAGGAGGCAGGGATCACAGGGGTCCATCTTAGGGGGTGCCCATCACAGAGGCAGTAGCAGAATCTTTGCTGCCTGCCCTCCACACCCCAGAGATAGGCAAACAGATGACAAGTGTGCATGCACACACTCACAAATATACACCTCCCCAGGACCAAATAGATCAGAATTCAGAAGAAAGCCTAGGTGATTTGATTCCAGGGGTTAAAGCAGATGCCTCCGTGTCCCCTAGTGCTGGGCCTGTTTCCAAGAAGAGCCGAGGAGGGGCACCACCAAGTGAGCACTGGAGCCACCCCAGCTGATCTCTGCCATTCATTTATGCTTTCACAGGCCTCCCCACCCCCACTCCCAGAGGCAGAGATTTAGGACGTCTGGAGCCTGGACACCGTACCCACTGAAGGGAAATTTACTGCCTCTAGAGAACCAGGGCCTGACTTGAGGTCTTGAATGCATCTTTTTCCCCTTTGCCTCTGCTTTATTAGGTTAATCATTGCTTGAATTGGTTGCCATGGTTTGGGCAAACCCATGGTGACTCTATAATGAAGCCTGAAAGACTTGGATCCCATTTATCATCCTCAGTGTTTGGGAGGCCCAGAGCCTCATTTGCTTCCCCCAGGGTCTGAGTACCACCCTTCTGCTTGGGGCCTCTACGCTCCTTTTGAACGAGGAATGAACAGGTGGCGACTTGGAAGAGAAGAGGAGACCCGCACAGGTGGAGTGAACAGTGTACTGCCCATTCCCCACCATACACACACACACACACACACACACACACACACGCACGCACGCACCCACGCACACACATTTTATTTTCCACTCCAGGATTCCTGACACAGACCAAACACAAAGGCATCTCTTCCATAATTTTTCTTTCTTGAAAGTGAGAGGCAAAGAATGATGTTCAGTTAGAAGGGGTCCATGGCTGTCCTTAAATGGGGGGGGGGGAGGTTGTGTCTCAGCAGATCCAGGTTTCACACCCCTTAATCCATGGGCATAAATTGAGCATAACTGCAGTCCTGCAATGAGTTGGAAATAGATGGGACAAGGCCAGTGGGAAAATAGAGGCATACAGAGGTTTAGCAACATGTTCAAGGTCATCCAGTGATGATAAAGGCAAGGTAGAACCCAGGACCAGTGAAATATATTATGAAGAAATTACAAATAGACGTGTATAATGAATTCTATGTATCCATCACCCACATTCAACAGTCATTGACTCAAAGGCAGCTGTATTTCACTCACATAACTATTCACTTCACTCAGCACTACTTCTGTGGATTATTTTGAAGCAAACCTGAGACATCATACAATTTCAACATAAATCCTTCCCCAGTGTTAGATTTTGTTTGTTTTCTATTCAGTGTAAATGTAATAATAGAGTGTAGCAGCTGAGAGCTGCTCTGAAGGCAGATCCCCTAGGTTCAAATCCCACATCTGCTCTTTCCCAGCTGTGTGACCTTCAGCCAGTAACCTAACATCTCTGAGCCTCAGTTTCCTCAACTATAAAAGGATGCAATGACACCTCAGAGGGTAACTGTCAGGATTAAATGAAATTATACAAGTGCTCAGCATCTGTGCCAGGTGCAGTGCAGATGGAGGCTTTTATTTTGTTTCCATATTTGCCACCACTGCACCATCAGCAATGGCTCTAGTCTGGCAGGAAGTCAGCTCTTGGCTTCCAACATCCAGTCTCTTGATGCTGTCTCCTGGCCTAGAGGCAAGAGGTTTGTCACTACCACTCTCTGCCTGGCACCAGACTCTGAGAACACAGACCTCAGCAGAGAGCTTGGTATCAGTGCTGACAGCCTCCAGTCTCTGCCACTCGCAACCCTGCTCAGCTCTGCACCACGGACCCCTGGACCAGCAAGACCAGGCCCCATCCCCCTTCTCTTCTTGTAACTTTAGGCTTTCTGACCTCTTGGCAGCTGGTCCCAATTATGAGCAGGTTATCAATACACCTACCTTAAAGTTGCATGTATATGTGTGTGCATGCATGTGCCCATGCCTCTGTGTGTGTGCACATGTGTCTGAGTGTGTGATGTCCCTATGTGCGAACCAGCATCTTCTCATGCTTCTGTGCACTCAGCCTGTGAGAGAGACTCCACTAGGAGACTAAAACCTGCCCTCTTATATTTGTGGTGGATGGACAGAGACCAGATTAAAACTGGTTAAATAAAGGCATGAAGTCATGAGCATGGTACTGAGACCTCCTGGAGACGGTAGGGAGAAACTAAGATTGGCCAAACGCATTAGATTGAGAACAGAAGAGAGAGGCAGGCGGGGGCTCCATGGAAGCTGCAGGAAGGGAAAGGGACGCAGCCTATCTAGTTTCACTGTATAGAGGAGGCCTGAGTCCTAATAATGGCCTCTCAGGTCAGAAATATCCCCTGGAGTAGGAAATGGCACTCCACTCCAGTATTCTTGGCTGGAAAAATCCCATGGGCAAATGAGCCTGATGGGCTACAGTCCCTGGGGTTGCAAAGAATCGGACACAGCGGAGCACAATATAGGAAGTCCTGATAGCTGATCCGAGAAAGGTTATTTCAGGATATCAACCACTCCCCCAGCATCAAAGCACCAAAGGGTTCTCTTGGGCTGAAAGGGCTCGCTCAAATTTCCCCTTTCCTGGGTGAGTGAGTGAAAGTCACTCAGTCGTGTCCGACTCTCTGCAACCCCATGGACTATACAGTCCATGGAATTCTCCAGGCCACAATACTGGAGTGGGTAGCCTTTCCCTTCTCCAGAGGATCTTCCCAACTCAGGGATTGAACCCAGGTCTCCTGCATTGCAGGCGGATTCTTTACCAGCTGAGCCACAAGAGAAACCCAAGAATACTGAAGTGGGTAGCCTAATCCCTTCTCCAGCGGATCTTACCGACCCAGGAATCGAACTAGGGTCTCCTGCATTGCAGGCAGATTCTTTACCAACTGAACTATCAGGAAGCCCTATCCCCTTTTCTGGATAGCAATACATTTTTATTGAGCATTTACTATATCTAAGTACAGTTCTAATGCTTTCTGTTAACTAATCTATGAGATCAGATTTATCATTCCATTTTACAAATGATGAACTTGAGGCTGAGAGCAATTAACATGTTACATGTTACCCAGTGAGAGGTGGAGCTGGATTGAACCCAAGCTCTTTTGCCCTGGAGACAGCAGTGCTAACCACCGCTACACTGCACCACTGCAATGCTCTATTTTTCCTCTTTTTAAGTTTTGGTTTTGGACATTTTCAAATATGCACAAAATAGAACAGAATCCTGTGTCCTCACGCTCT
Source organism: Bison bison bison (assembly GCF_000754665.1). Taxonomy (NCBI): domain Eukaryota; kingdom Metazoa; phylum Chordata; class Mammalia; order Artiodactyla; family Bovidae; genus Bison; species Bison bison. Next base: position 3,880,563 of record NW_011494881.1, on the reverse strand, counting down.
GTCACTCAGCTCCCAGAGCCATCAAGTCATGATCAACTTTGTTTCATCTGTTCTCCCTGCTCCCATCCACCCCAACCCTGCACACACACTTCTATTTTTATTTGAGTGAAATCTTTTAAAACACATCCCAGATATCTACCATCCCACTTGTAAGGACTTCCGTGTCCATGTCTAATAATAGAACATTAAAAAAACACTAAGTCAGTTTTTATACTTAATAAAATGAACAATTCTGTGATATGATCTAATATGGCCTGGTGGCTCAGTGGTAAAGAATCCTCCTGCCAATGCAAGAGATGTGGGTTCAATCCCTGGGTCAGAAAGATCCCTTGGAGAAGGAAATTGCAATCTACTCCAGTATTCTTACCTAGGAAATCCCATGGACACAGGAGCCTGGCGGGCTACAGTCCATGGGGTGTAAAGAGCTGGACACAACTTAGTGGCTAAATGACAACATGATCTAATATCCAGTCATATTCAAATGCTTCCAATCATCTTTTTAGACAAAGAACCTCCATCTTAGAATCTCCTCTCTCCCTGCTGAGCAGGTCAGCTGGGCAGTCAGCTGCAGGCCAGGACCAAGGCCATGACCAAGACTGGGCCAGCCCTGACTCCACACCTTAGTGGGACTGGCTTTGGACAAAACAGTTCCTTCCCTTACCTACCAGTCTCACCCCAAAGTGTGGTGACCAATCATGCTGGTTTGCCTAGGACTTTGCCAGTCTCAGAACTGCAAGTCTTGTCCCCACCAAACCCCAATGGTCGGTTCACCCCACAAGGAGCCTGAAAGTCCGTGTCCTCCCAGCCCTCCCTCTCCCTCCTAGCTCCAGTGTGGTGTCACCCACCGAGAGCAGGGGGAGCCTGCCACTGAATTTCAAGAGCCCTCAAAATAACTAATTTATCAAAACCTTTGAGGGGGCCCAGGCATGCCTGGGTCCAGGAAGAAGAAGGCCCAAAGCCCCCAGCAGCCAGCAGAGAATCAGTATCTTTTCACACCCAGGGGGCCAAATTCAGCAGTCTCCTCCCTCTGTCTTTTTCCCCTCTCCAGATCTAATGACAATCCAAAGAGTTCCTGATAGGGTTTTAAAAGATGCTCTTCATTCACCGTCCACCAAGCATGAAAATCTAGCTCGTTTGTCTCCATTCTTCACCCTAAAGGCCTGGCCGGCTTCAGGCCTGCAGCCTCAAACTTGTCACTCACTTTTCACTTTCTTTTGTTGGATTCGCCTTTATTTCATTCTTCTGTCTCCTCTGGGCACCCTCCTCACCCCGTCCTCACTTCATCCCTGTCCTTCCCCTCCGCCCTCCCCCAGCACTCCCCAGTTCCTCTGTCCACACACAAAAAGCAACAGATCAGTCTGGGAATTTCTTCACAGTCCCCGTGTCCCCTGCCCCCACCCCAGCCTCTTCTCTTTGCTTCTAAAGAGTGGGAGGAAAAAGTCAGCAGCAGCTAAAAAAGGACTCAGGTCCAGGAACAGAACTGCCTATTGCTCTGGCTGGAAATGGCCTCAGGGAGCCTTGAGATGGAATGTTGGCTTCACAGCTGTGGAAACCGAAGCCCTGAAAGGGGAAGAGACTGGCTCAAGGTCACAGGCAGAGTTAGTGGCAGATCAGGGTCCAGGGCTGAGTGTTCCAGCTTTGCAGCCTAGACTCACCATGCAGAATTAAGGCTACCCCTCCATGTCCAAGGTACTGAGTTTACTTTTCTTTTATGACTCAGCTTTCTGAGGAGGAGAGGGTCATAGCTCAAAGGCAGGCACCATGTCCAGTTCATCCCAGTGTCCCTTGGATGCTTAGCACATGGTAGGCATTCAGTGATGATGCTTTTAATGAAACTGACCTAAAGGAATGCAGGAGTCAGGCTGCTCCCTATTCTCTGGACCTCTTTATCAGTCACCTTTTGGGCTGCAGTTTTTTTGCCAGGCCAGGATGTTCCCTGGACCCAGGGTGCTTCCTGGACCCAGGGAGAGGGGAGAGTACGTAAGAAGGGTTCTGTGTTTAGCAGTCAGACCCCCTTCCAGCCATTTCCCCTTCCAAGAACGATCAACACTGGGGGAAAGGAGAGGGGTGTACCTGCCCTTCTCCAGGGGCAGGACAAATAGGTCAGAATCATCAGAGCCTCAGACAGGGAGAGAGGTAGAATGGGCATCGCACCAGGGCAACATGCAACAGGAGGGAGTAAAAGAGAAGGAGGAGGGGAAAGAGAAGCAGGCGGGTTGACAGGGGCTCTGGCTCCATCAGCCCTCAGTGTGCCGCGTGCATGCCAGGCCCTGGGCGAGTTGTGGGAAGAGACAGCCACACGGGCCTCAGGGGGAGGGCCTGGTCAGGTGAAAGGCACACCCCCAGTGCAAGGCTTCTCCTCCCTGACCTGGTCACATCTCTTCCTCAAGGTTCCACCCCTGTGAATGGCACCACCATGAGCACCCACCTCCCACACTAGAAACCTGGGTGCCCAGCCTCCCCCCGGCCCTGTGGATTTGCCTCAGCAATGTCCATGAAGCCACCCTGGCTCTCCATCAGCTCTGGACTGCACTGTGCAGCCACACAGAGGCCCCTGCCTGCAGCCCGCCTGTCCCCTCTCCCTCTGGTCCAGCCCACAGGGCACAGCCTTGTCTTCTCGCTGTAGCTCCTGTCGTTCTCCCGGCACAGGAGAGGCGAGCTGCCCACCTCTCTTCCGTAGTGTCAACAGCGTGGCTTAGGAGTGGGCTCCCTGGCTTGCATGATAGACCTGCCACCTACAGCGTGGTGACCATAGGCAACCTCTTTAAGCCTTGATGTCATTTGTGAAATAGAAATAATTGTAATTCTTCTCTCATAGGATCTATAGTAGAATACAATATCCAACAAGTCTACACTATATACAATATAATCATATACAAAAGTAGGAGCCTGTATGAGACCATCAGTGAAGTTAGCTATGGTGACTGTCATGATTACTGTCCTTTGGTATTTTAAAATTTTTACCATGTTCATATATTACATCAATTATTTTAAAAATTGACCCATCCTTTCTTGCTGATGGAATTATCAAATGCCTGAAAATGGTCAAAATTCTTGGCCTTGTTATTCCACCTACAGAAATCATCAGAATCTGCATAAAAATGTATCAACAAAGGTATTTATAATACCATCTTTTAGAATGGCAAAAAGTTAGATATAAATATTCAGTTCAGTTCAGTTGCTCAGTAGTGTCTGACTCTTTGCGACCCCATGAATCGCAGCACGCCAGGCCTCCCTGTCCATCACCAACTCCCAGAGTTCACTCAGACTCACGTCCATCGAGTCAGTGATGCCATCCAGCCATCTCATCCTCTGTCATCCCCTTCTCCTCCTGCCCCCAATCCC
>NW_011494881.1:3862674-3877118 GCF_000754665.1 Bison bison bison | reverse complement strand
CAAAGTACTGGAGTTTCAGCTTTAGCATCATTCCTTCCAAAGAAATCCCAGGGCTAATCTCCTTCAGAATGGACTGGTTGGATCTCCTTGCAGTCCAAGGGACTCTCAAGAGTCTTCTCCAACACCACAGTTCAAAAGCATCAATTCTTTGGTGCTCAGCTTTCTTCACAGTCCAACTCTCACATCCATACATGACCACTGGAAAAACCATAGCCTTGACTAGACGGACCTTTGTTGGCAAAGTAATGTTTCTGCTTTTGAATATGCTATCTAGGTTGGTCATAACTTTTCTTCCAAGGAGTAAGCGTCTTTTAATTTCGTGGCTGCAGTCACCAACCATAGATAAAAAATTATATAATTATATATTAGACATTATATTTTAAATATTATATTATTAGATATGTATCTAAAAGTTGAATACAAAAGAAATGTTTAGTCATAGAGGACAGATTAGATTATTGTATATTCTAAAACATAGGGCTTCCCAGGTGGCACAGTAGAATCCACCTATCAATGCAGGAGATGTAGGAGATGTGGGTTTGATCCCTGGGTCAGGAATATCCCCTGGAGGAGAAAATGGCAACCCCCTCCAGTATTAATGCCTGAAAAATCTCTTGGACAGAGGAGCCTGGCAGGCTACAGTCTATAGGGTCACAAAGAGTCAGATACTGCTGAGTGACTGATCATGCCCAAGTACACAATATATATTGGATTGTTATATATATTCAAAGGGGTAACTATACCACATTGAAAATTATGTTGTAAAATAATGCTTCTTAATAGGGGAAATATTCATAAAATATTGCTAAGTGGGAAAAACTGGAGTTTAAGCAAGATGCCAGGCAAGACAACTTGCAAATTACTCCACTACAAAATATCTAGAAACCTGTGGCCTGGGGAGTCAGTTATCCAAGGTGAGAAGGATTATATGCAAAAGAAGAATAAGTGGCATCCAAGGGAGGAGCCTTTCCTCTTGAGTGTGTGAGCTTTGAGTCTTGGACTTGGTGCCGTCAGGGTGATGCCAGAGGGGTTGGGATGCAGGGAGGCCTCATCCAGCGGGGTGGGGCAAAGACCCCATGGCACCAGCTGGGGGCTCTCAGAGGTACAGGCATTGGGATGAACACAAACTTGACGCTGTGGTGAGGTGGTCCAAGCCCCGCTGGAGGAGGAGTCCCACGAGGCCACCTGGAGGTGGTGGTAGAGCTTTGAAGGAGGGAAGAACCTCAGGACAAAGAGGCAATGACAGACAGTGAAATGAGCATGGATGTGAGCCCAGTCACCTGGTTCAAATACCAGCTCAGTCACTCTTAAGAGCTGGTAGATGTCCTTCCATATATGTGCATATATATATATATATGTATATTACATGGGGAAAATGATATTCTACTTTTGTCATACTATGCTTGCTTCACTTAATATAGTACAAATATCTTTTGATCTCAGTAAAATATAGATCTACCTTGTTATTTGAATTGTTATGTTAATTGCTTCCATTTTCTTATCTATAAAAAAGCTAGTATCTGACTTGCTATGTTCTCGGGCTCAGAGGACTTTTAAATGAGAAAACTTGTGGGGCCACAGGTGTGCACTGGGGGAGGGGTCTGTGTGTGGGTCATGGCCATCTGCAGATTGGACTTCATTAGCGGTCCTGTCTAGGGGATGAAAGCTCCAAGGAACAGCATGGGCGAGGGAAGGCAGGGCAATGGTGGCAGGACAGAGCGGCCTTCCTGAGCCCCCATCCATCAGCGCTGACAAACCTGGCCCCCTGTGAGGGCTCCAGGCTCAGCTGCTGAGCAACGGCAGGTATGGAGCAGGAGCCCCTCCCTGGGCCCTTGGCACCCTCCTCTTAGGTCAACAGACAGAGTGGGCTCTGTCGGCCAGGTTGGGACAAGGAAGATTAATGGAGCAGGTGCGGGCTGGGGCGGGACAATCACCTGGCTACAGGGTGCCTCCTGGAGCCCGACCCAGGCCAAGAACCAAACCGGATGTCACTCAGCCTGGCTCAGACTTGATGCAGCATAGCTGGCTCAGCTACGGTGCCCCTGCTGCCTACCCTGTCCCCATTTCCACCTGGCCTCATCTGGTCAGTCTCTAATGGGAGAAGCCTCAGAGAGGCTCCCGGCACCCAACCTGTGACACTCAGCTTTAAAATAAATGTTTCTCCTGTTTCTTCAATCTCCCAAGTAACTCCCTGAAGAAAAGTGTGGATTAGTAAAACATTATAAATCACCCATTAATCTCACCACCAAGAGATAACTCTGTCAACATTTGGTAGATATTATACCTGTCTTTATCCACACACAGACACCACACACACACACACACACACACACACACACACGTATATGAAGAGAGATCATTCTATACTTCTTTTCTTATGATCTTCTTTTTACACTTAATACATCATTGGCTCAGTGGTAAAGAATCTGCCTACCTATGCAGGAGACAGATGCAGGAGACTCAGGTTTGATCCCTGGGTTGGAAAGATTCCCCAGAGGAGGAAATGGCAACCCACTCCAGTATTCTTGCTGGGAAATCTCATGGACAGAGGAGCCTGGTGGGCTACAGTCTGTTGGGAGTCACAAAGAGTAGGGCATGACTTAGCAACTGAGCTTGACCACATTATGAACATCTTTTGGTCTTAATGAAATATAGATCTATCTCATCATTTTGGGCTTTCCCTAGCTCAGCTGGTAAAGAATCTGCCTACATTGCAGGAGACCCTGGTTCAATTCCTGGGTTGGGAAGATCCCCTGGAAAAGGGATAGGCTACCCACTACAGTATTCATGGGCTTCCTTGGTGGCTCAGATGGTAAAGAATCTGCCTGCAATGCTGGAGACCTGGGTTCTATACCTGGCTTGGGAAGATCCCCTGGAGGAGGGCATGGCAACCCACTTCAGTATTCTTTCCTGGAGAATTCCCATGGACAGAGGAGCCTGGTGGGCTACAGTCCATGGGATTGAAAAGAGTTGGACTCAACTGAGTGACTAAGCACAGCATACATCTCATCATTTTAATTACTACATATATTCCAAGTATTCAGGCATAGTATCATAATTTTTAGTGTTTTTTGATGTAAACCACTTTTAAAACCTTTAGTGAATTTGTTACAATATTTTTTGTGTTTTCTGTTTTGTTTTATTGGCCAAGAGGCATGTAGGATTTTAGCTCCCCGACCAGGGATCAATGTGCACCCCCTACAGCAGAAGCAGAAGTCTTAACCACTGTACCACCAGGGAAGTCCCGAGCATAATCATATATTTAATGTCAGCTTCCTTACTGGACATTTAAGTTCTGTCCAAATTTTGTCCTTTATAAATAACACCAAGATGAACATTTTAATACATATATCTTTTTATTATTTCTTTAGGAAAATGTCCTAGAAGTAGATCTTAAAAGTAGGTCAAAGCATGTGTATTTTTAAAGGCTTTTGATACATACTGCTAAAGGGTTAGACTTGTGTTTATTGGAGCCTGTGGCCTGTCCATCCCACACTTGGGTGAGGGAGAGAGGTAGGATGGGGGTGCCCTGTGGACAGAGGTTGGAAATAAGGCCGACCAGCATGGACTCCACCCTCCAGGGGGCTGTCATCCAGGCTTCCACCTGGGAAAGAAGCTATTGAGTAGGCAGATAAGGAGCCCCATGGGCTTGGGAGGTGAGCCCTGGGAGCAGCATAGAAGTAAGAGTAGAGAGGAGAAAATCTTCAGGGGAGATGAAGTCAGAGAAGGCTTCTCAGAGGGGGTGACATTTCTCCCAGCCTTGAAAGGGGAGAAGGATGTGTTTATTCAACAAGAGTATTCACCAGGTAGCGGAAAGGAGAAGTACAGCACATTTCTGCGGGAGGTGAGAGAAGGAGGCAGCCAGAGCCTGCCCTCAGCTGTAGCCACAATCCCCCACCATGTTATTTGACTCTTTGGGAGGGCAGAACCTTGCCCCACGGCCAGACCTGTTGTGACAGCCAAGGTCGCCTCCCACACTTAGCTTTGTCACCCTGAGCAACTCACTGAATGACTCTGCCTCTCAGTTTTCCCATCTGCAAATGGGGACGACAGTTATATCACTCTCACACAATAGCTGCGGGGACTGAGTGAGAGGCAGGGGGCAGGTCTTTGTAAGTTGTGGCTAGTCTAAGAGATTAATTTTTTAATTAAAAAATTATTGGAGTAGAGTTGATTTACAATGTTGTGTCAGTTTCTGCTGTACAGCAAAGTGAATCAGTGATACATAAACATATATCTACTGTTTTTGAGATTTTTTTCCCCATACAGGTTACTACAGAGGATTGAGTAGAGTTCCTTGTGCTATACAGTAGGTGCCTATTATCTATTTTATATGTAGTAGTGTGTATATGTTAAAGAGATTAATTTTTTAAATAGAGGTTGCTTTCTAGTTTTCTGTCCTAAAAGTTCTCATTCTAGGCTATTCAGTGTGCCTACATGACACAGAGGGGGCTTTCCCCGTGGCTCAGTGGTAAAGAATCCTCCTGTAATGCAGGAGCTGCAGGAGACACGGGTTCAATCCTTGGATTAAGAAGATCCCCTGGAGAAGGGCATGGCAACCCATGCCAGTATTCTTGCCTGGAGAATCCCATGGACAGAGGAGCCCGGCAGGCAACAGTCCATAGGGTCGCAAAGAGTCGGACATGACTGAGTTGGCATGCACGCACACATATGACACAGAGACTCAGTAGATTAACCGAGAACTCCCAGGAGCAGCTCCCAGAGGCTCAACGAAGGGAAAGAAAACAGACAATTATTGAGAGCCTATTAACTGCCGCTGCTACTGCACGTTCACACTCCTCATTTATTGTATCTATATAGAATCCCTGAGATGTAGAGTTATTGGATATTATTTGTCCCAGGTGACAAGTGAAGAAACTGAGGCTCGGAGTATTCAGTAACTGACTTTGGTGGGCACGGCTGGTGGGCAGCCAGGATTCAACTACAGGTCTGTCTGACCTTCCCAGAGCCCTTATTCCCTCCCTGGGCCAGGATGTCACCAGAGCTGAGATTACTTTTCAGCATCACTTATTAATAGGATAGGAGCCCTTTGGATTATAAGCAGGGTCTGCAGGACCGGGGAGTGTGGGGTCTGAGGCTGTGGAGATAGAAGGCAGGGACTCCCATAGGCTCTCCACCCCTCCTAACACCACCACTAGTCTCCTCTGCATGGGGCAGCCAGCTGGTGACCCGACCTTGTGCCTCTGACAATGATTTAACCACACTGGTGGGGGGTTGGGAGCAATCTATAAAGCTGTCAATGGGGGAAGGGCTTTAACTCCAGCCTCTTGGCTCAGCCACTGGTTGGGGGGTGGGAGCAAGAGGACCTAAGGAGAGCCCAGGCACCTCTGACTGTGCTTGTGTTTCCTGCATGGGTGTCCACTGTAGAACACCAGGACCCACAGAGCCCATAAAGTTCTGTGTCTTCTCCACTCTAGGTTCAGGTTCCAGGAGTGTAACATGGGGCAGTTCTGAAATACCCAATCGTCTCTTCTGTCCCATCTGGGCAGAGTCAAACTGGCCACAGAATATCGTAGAAATCACCCTGGTCTGGGAATCCAGAGACCAGGGTTTGCATCACAGCTTCCCCACCATCTCTGCAGAGGCCCCAGGACAAGTGTTGCCAGGCCAGCAGGCTGCAACGTGATGGAGATGGCCAAGGGGCACTGCAGCCCCCTGGAGAGGCCATGCACCCCTAAAAGAGCCAACGGCCACTTAAGTCCAGCTTGTGACTCTCATGCAACAACAAAGACCTTTTCAAGAAAAGCTAGAAATTCCAACTATTATGTGAAGTCTTCCCAATGTCAGCAACTGCCTAGGAACAAAAAAAATCAAATGAAAAAGAGAATGAGAAAAAAAGAAGAATGGAACACAGAAAGTCTACACGTAGCCTAGGCTGGAGTTTGTCATTTAGATGCAGACACCATGAAGACCAGAGGAACCACTATTAGATACTCTCTGCTCCATGCTCAGTCATGTCTAACTCTTTGCGGCCCCAGGTGACCCACCAAGCTCCTCTGTCCATGGAATATACTGGCAAGAATACTGGAGTGGGTTGCATTTCCTCCTCCAGGGGATCTTCCCAACCCAAGGATCAGACTCCTGTCTCCTGTGATTCCTTTACCACTGAGTCACTTGGGAAGCCCAGATACTGTCTAGAATAACCCTTTTTGTTTTAGATGGGGAAACTCAGGCCAGACTGGGGAGAGAGGCATAACCTGGTTAAGGTCATAGGGTGAGTTAGTGGCCCTGCTAGGCAAGAAATCCAGGTCTTCGGCTCCCAGTCTGTGCCACTATCATAACTGGCCTGGCTAGGAGGACCTGGGGAGGTGTTGGAGACTCTGAGCAGGAAGTGAGGGAAAGAAAACTGAGATGCTCCCTCCCTGTAGACTCACTGAGGCCCCTCCAGTCCTCTGTGACTCCCGGAGTCCAGCACCAGGGGGCTCCTCGTCACCTTTTCCACTGCCGCTCCCTCCCTGTTCCATGCCAACCACACGAGGCAGGTGCAGAACAGATGGGGCACCCTTGATCTGTCAGGGAGTTGACTGATAAACCACTATCTGTGGTGTATAGCAGAGGAGTATCTCAATAAATACTGATTTCTAAACCAATTAAGGAGCTTCCCTAGTGGTGGTAGTGGTAAAGAATCCACCTGGAATGCAGGGGCCGCAGGAGACTTGGGTTCGATCCCTGGGTTGGGAAGATCCCCTGTAGGGGGGCATGGCAACGCACTCCAGTATTCTTGCTGGGAGAATCCCGTGGACAGAGGAGCCTGGGGTTAAGGTCCATAGGATCCCAAAGAGTTGGACATGACTGAAGCAACTTAACACATACAAACCAATTAAGAAATTAGACCAAGCAAAACAGATGGAGACCAAATATCACATTTACTTCACATGAAGCAAATCCTGAAGAACAAGGCTCGTGGCTACAGGTAAGTGAGCATCCTTGCGGAAACCTAGAACTAGTCAGACTCACCGACAAAGTCACAGACAAGTGTGCACCGTCACCAGCCTCCCCTACACACTGGGGCACAGCAGAAACATGTGTTCCTGGCAGGCAGTTTATACCCAGAGTAAAGGGCTGGGCCACACAAGTCTGACTCACAATCAGGTAACCCACTTGCCATTTCCTGGAGCAGAATGAGGGAAAGAGAGACTTCCCTGGTGATCCAGTAGTTAAAGGTCTGTCTGCCAATGCAGGGGACATGGGTTGGATCCTCAGGGAAGATTCCCCGTGCCTTGGGGCAATTAAGCCCTCAAGCCACAACTATCGAAGCTCACTTGCCTAGAGCCCATGCTCTGCAAAAAGAGAAGTCCATGCACTGCAGCTAAAGAGTAGCCCTCACTGCAACTAGAAAAAGCCTGAGTAGCAATGAAGACCCAGAACCATCAAAATTAATTAATTAATTAAAAAGAATTAGGGAGAGAGAGAGAAGAGAGGCCAGCTGTATTATGCTGATGGCACTCCCTACACACAGAAAGAAACATCAAGATTCCATTGTGTCTCTGTTTTGAAAGTGAAAGTGAAGTCACTCAGTCCCGTCCGACTCTTTGTGACCCCGTGGACTGGCTCCTCAGTCCACGGAATTTTCCAGGCAAGAGTACTGGAGTGGGTTGCCATTTCCTTGTCCAGGGGATCTTCCCGACCCAGGGATTGAACCTGGGTCTCCCGCATTGCAGGCAGACGCTTTACCGTCTGAGTCACCAGGGAAGCTGGTCTCTGTTTTGGGCTTAGTACTATTCTTGTTATTCTCCCAGTGTTTGCTCTGCAGTTTGTTATCACACATCACAGTCTGCCATCAAATTATATTATATTGTTTCATGTATAAGAACCTTAGAGCCGTACACTTCCATTCTGCATGCCATTGTTGTCATGCATTTTCTACATATATTATGAACCTCCAAATATTGCAGTTTTACTTTTACTTTATACAATTATCTTTTTTACCAGCCAACTACCTTTTTAAAAAATACTTTCTATTTACTCCAACGTTTATCATTTCTTGCTCTCTTCATTCCTTTGTGTAGATCCAAGTTTCTACCTGGTATCATTTTCCTTCTCCTGAAGAATTTTCTATAACCTTTCTTACATAGGTCTACTGGCAACAAATTCTATCCCCTTTCATTTGTATGAAAAAAAAAAAATCTTCATTTTGAAAACTGCTTTCCCTGGAAAGAGAATTCTAGATTTAATAGGGTTTTTTCTGTTCCTTTCAGCACTTCAAAGATGTTGTTGAATTCTCTTCTGATCTGCCTAGTTGCTAACGAGAAGTCTGTGTAGCTGTTATCTTTGTTCCTGGGTACATAACGTCTTTTTTTAATTTCTCTGACTGCTTTCAAGATCTTGCCTTTATTGCTGGTTTCAGCAATTTGATTATAATGTTCCTTGGTGTTTATCCTGCTTGGGGTTCATTGAGATTCTTTGGTCTGTGTATTTACAGCTTATCAAATTTGAAAAGATTTTGCCTGTTACTTCTTCAGATGTTTTTGCTGTTTCTACTTTTCTCCTTCTGGAACTACAGTTTCACGTGTGTCAGACTATGTGATATTGTCCCATAGGTCACTGAGACTCGATTTTTTTCTCAATATTTTTCTCTCTTTGCTTCATTTTGAACAGTTTCTTAGGCTATGTCTTCAAGTATATAAATCTTCTCTTCTGCAGTGTCTAAATAATTGTTCATTCTGTCCAATGAAATTTTCATTTCAAATATTTTTCATTTCTGGGAATTCATTTGGGGCTTTTACTATTTACTTCCTCCTTATGTTCATGTTTTCCTTTAAATCATTTAAACATAATAAGTACATTTTCAAGAATTATTTTAGTATCCTTAAATACTAACTCCATCATCTCTGTCATTTCTCAATACATTTCCATTTATTTAGTTTTCTTCCAGTTATGGGTAAAATTTTTCTGCATCTTTGCATTTCTATTCATTTTTGATTGAATGCTGCACAATGTAAGTTTGCTTTTGAGTACTGGATTTTGTTGTAATCCTTTAAAGAGGATTGCACTTCACTCTGGCATGCCATTAAGAGACCAGGATGAACTTTTAGAAACTTGTTTTTAAAGGTAAGACTAGAGTAGCTTTTCTTCTAGAGGTAGTTTAGTCCTACTATGAAATATGACCCTCCGGGCATCTGTCATCACATTTATAAGATGCCTCATATATTCAACAATGCTGTGAATACTGTGCAGATTTGGGGGCTTTCTCTACACAGATCCCTCCTCTCCATTACTCTGCCCTGCAAATCCTGGCCACCTCAATTTCCTGAACTCTAGTCTCTGTCTCATCAATTCACAAGACCATCAGTCTCTGTTTAGTTTCCTTGTCTGTACACCACAGATCAGAATCACCTCCTGGCATAAGCCAGGTGCTTATGGGGCTCATTTCATTTGTTTCCCTTCTTTCAAGGATCATAATCCAGTGCTATCTGTTGTCTATTGTCTAAAAACTGTTGTATCATATGTTTTATCCAGTGTTCTAGGTAAGTCTGTCTCTGTTACTCCCTCATGGCTGGAAGAAACCTAGAAAGAAATATTAGGAGTGAGGAAATGTTCTACCATTAACAGTTCCTGTATAAGAATGAGCAAGAATGAGGACCTGGACCATTTTAGGCTCATACCTGGGCTAAGGAGTGTTCTATTTGATTATCTAGCTACCAGGCTGTGTGGTACAATGGAGAGAATCGTAGAGCAGGGATCTCATTCTGCCCCTCACTATCTGTAGCAGCATTTAAAATTTTATCTCCCCCACATCCTTTCCCTCCTTCTCCTGGTCACAGTACCCACCTTCCTTTGGAGAATTCCATGTGATTCTGCTTGGGCTGCAATCATGCATGTTGCCCAGCTCTGCAGGAGACAGTGATGGGGATGTGATCCCTGCCCAGCTAGTCAGACCTCTGTATCCCTCTACCTTGGTTACTTATTCAGGGATGAGGACCTGACCCAAGTTGCACCAATCACACCCATCTTTAAGATATTTACATGGATGCTAGGAGTAAAAAGCTTTTTTCTAGAAGCATCACTGTCTGAATAGTGGTAAGCCTTCAGTTTTCTGCAGCCACATCCCACTCCTCTCCCCATTCTTAGAGTAAAGAAGATCAGGGAAGAAGGGGTCCTCGAAACATGAGTGACGTCTCTGCAGTCCCAGAGGCTGGCTCCACCTCTGCACTTTCTGTTTATATGAACCAGTCAATTCCCTTTTTTACTGGTTTGAGTGGGTTTTCTGTCACTTTCAACAACAACAACAAAATCTGCCTATTTACCTTCAATTTCTAGGTCTTGGTCCTGGTGTCTTCAAAGTGCACTGCATATACTCCAAGGGGGCATAGGATGATCCATCAGAGAGTGGGAAGGAAGCGTAAGATCTCCTAATTATGAGCAGGCATTTTTCCAGTGCAAAGACCTATATCTGCATAGCAGAATAGCATGTGGAATGGCATGAAGACTAGATTCCATACTCCATGAAGCCAAGACCGGGATCTGCTTCATCCTTATCTTCCCCCACCGTGAGCTTGTGGTCTGACTCATAGCTGACATCAAATAAATGGTTGCTGGTCTTACTACACTAACTATACAGGAGTTCATACAGCATGGTTCTGGGTTCCCGACATAACTCAAAGAGCAACTTTTACAATGTCTGGAGCCCTACTTGGCATGAACCTTGAATTCCAAATGAAACAGAACCTTCAGAGGGAAGAGTGATGGCATGTACATCACAATCCTGGAAAGGGCCTGGGAGAAGCTTCTGCTGGTGGCTCATGCCATTGTTGCCATGGAAAACTGATGGCTGACATCAGTGTCACACTCCCCGGGGATACTGGCCACCCGGCTGTACTGAAGTTTGCTGCTGCCACTGGGGCCACTCCGATTGCTGGCTGCTTCACTCCTGGAACCTTCACTACTCAGAACCAGGCAGCTTTCTGGGAGCTGTCTTTCACAGCTGGTTATTGGTTATTGATCCCTAGGCTGACTGCCAGCCTCTCACAGAGGCATCTTATAGTCACCTGCCCACTGTTACCCCATGTAATGAAGACACTCCCCTGTGCCATGAGGACACTGCCATCACATGCGCCAGCAAGGGAGCTCCCCCAGAGGGTCTGACGTGGTGGATACAGGCCCAGGAAGTTCTGCAGATGCCCGGCACCAACTGCATGCCCGTGGGAGGCTGTGCGCAATCTCTTACTTCTGCAGAGGTCCTGAACAGATGGGAGAGGAAGAGCAGACTGTGTTACAAGGAGGAATTTCAGGGTGAATGGACTGCTCCAGCTCCTGGACTCACTGCTATGTGTGCTTAGTCACTCAGTCATGTCCAACTCTTTGTGACCCCATGGACTGCAGCCTGCCAGGCTCCTGTGTCCATGGGGATTCTCCAGGCAAGAATACTAGAGTGGGTTGCCATGCCCTCCTCCGGAGGATCTTCCCAACCCAGGGATTAAACCCAGGCCTCCCGCATTGCAGGTGGATTCTTTACTGTTTGAGCCACCGGGGTAGCCCATTCTGAAGTTGCAGGTGGGTCTGAAGGCACAGGGCCCTGCCATGCCTATTCAGTTCCTAATGGAAGATAGAGCCCTCAGCCTGTAGCTCAAAATGGGTTTACAGCTCCCACTGCTCAGGCCACTGAATGGATAGGAACAACCACTGAGTGGTCTTAAGCTATACTTTCCCAGCCTCTTAAAGAGAAAATAAAACTAAGATTGATTAAAAATAAGTTTCTAAAATAAACAAATATTTGTTGGATAAACAAATGAATAGGGAAAAGACAGGAGTGTATAAATACATGTTTATAGAAGGATTAGGATACACAGGCAAGCAAATTCAGAAGAGTGATAATATGCATCTTGGTGAGGCAGGGACCCGGGAATCCCTTACCTGGGATTTTTCTATGCTAAAGAAAAAGGAGATTTCTATGATAAGGGATTCTCTTTGCTGGAGAAAGACCGAGCAGTGCCACTCGTTCCAAGTCTTCTTCAATAGTCAGTATGAGATGCTAGAGACCTAGGGAGTGAGGAAGGTGCTGACACAAGAGGAATTTAAGAGGTGGAACTACCTTGATTACTGAGCAGGATGACAATGGGGTGTGGGAGAGGTTCTGGTCACAAAGGAGGGTGAGAGGTATCAAGAGAGAAGTGAATCAATGAGGACCCAGGAACTTCCACTTTGGGAGCCTGGGACAGAAGATTTCATGGTGAGAAGAAAGTTTGGAGGAAACACGAGTTCAGGTGTGGGTCTCTTGTGTTTTTGAGCTGAGATGTCCAGGTGGATGTATCTTATAGGTTGTGGGATTTATCAGTGATGGAAATAAATTTGGGAGTCCTCAGGAGAGAGATAAGATCAAAACAATAAGACTGGTTATAGATGAGAAGGTTAAGGAATGAACTCCAGGTACAGCCAGAGGATGGGACAAACCCTGCAAAATTACAGTACCACAGTCATCTAGGGAACCTGTATTTTCTAAATATAAACACACACACATCCATACCCACACACACACCCACACACAAAACCCTGGCAGCAGAGACCCAGGCTGGACTCATTGGAAGATGCACACAGAATGCTCAGAGTAGGGAAAGATTAGGGAGAGACTGGAGTCCTGAAAGCAAAGAAGTCTGAATATAAAAAGAAAGGGCTTTCAACACAGTCAAATGCCACTGGAGGTGAAAAATAGAGACTAGAAATGGGTATATGGGAAGGAAATACAGAGTGAACTCTTCTATTTTCTAAATGGTGTTCTTAAGTCAGCCACCAGCCTCAACACCTCCTAGAATATTGAAATGCCTGACACCATGCAGAATAACCGATTAGGAAGTGCTTTATCAGGTGTGATTACTGTCTTTTCCCTCTCTAAGCTTCTTTGACTACTTCAGCCTGTGCAGATCACCCCCTTCTTGAACCTCCCACTCTACCTCCCTCCCCAAGTATCTCATTGACTGGAGAATCCTCTGAAGACGTGACTCAGGCTTGCGTTCCCTTGCTAGCCTCCTCTCCTGCAGCATCCTGAAAGCAGGGCTGGACCAAGGAGCAGGAGGGAGCAGGAAGCCCCCAAAGCCCACAGCGGTCCCTGCCTGGTCAGTGGTGAGTGGTGGGGCTTAATCTTAGCCGGTCCCCTAGTGAGCACTTTCTCAGTTTGCTTTAATTTCTCCAAGGTTTGGGGTGGCTGTGAGAGTGAGGGATGGGAGTTGGTGCTGTCCCACCCTTGGGCCCAAGCTCCCTTGGGACCAAAGCTCCCCTAAAAGCCTCCATTTGACAGAAGAAACAGATGATGTCCCTGGTTTGGAAAGGGCACTGGCAGAGGGGTATCTATAATCCTAAGTACTGTACCCCTCCAACCAGAGCTCCCAGGTCCCTGAGCCTCAGAAAGCTAATTTTCAGGCGTCTGGCCTGGAGAGTTCAATTCACTAGGGTAGGGAGAGTGGGGCCAGAAAGGAACCACAGAGGGGCAAGCTGTGTGGCCTCAAGGCAGGACAGCCTTTCAAGGCTGATTTGCTCTGGCTGGCCCAGAGGAAGCAAATGATAATTTCCTTCCAAAGGGGGTCTGCGGCCCTTCCTGCCAAGTCCAAAGAGGAAAGCAGGAGACTGAACTTTCTTGTTGCCTTGGGACCACCATCATCTTCCCCCTCCCTTAGGCTGCTCACACTTTCAGGGACCCCAGTGGCCACCCCACAAAGCACAGAAAGCAGGTCTGTCCAGTAGAACAGTAGATCTCCACTTTGCCCCTAATCCCCACTAAGCAGTTGGGCAACCAAGGTTAAGGGCAACCAGACTGATGTTGCCACGCCGGCCACTCCAGGGCCAGGGCTGGAAGGGCCTAAAGGGGAGGTGTTCCTTTCCAGTTCTCGTAATCCTCCTGGGTTAGACCTAGGAGAAATCAGTATCTGTTGCAAACACTTGCTAACACCCCACCCCTTTCCATTCCCACCCCACCCACTCCTCGATTATCTCAGCTTCCAGCCCCAAAGCCCTCAGTCACCCCAATACCTAGTTGAGGTTTAAAACATTGGTTATTGAATCATATTTCATTTTAGAATTATCTTCTACTTTTCCTATTTGCATTTAGGATAGAAACTTTTCTTTTTAAATCTAAACTTAAATAATACACTCTAAATAAATTTTAAGATAAAAGATTAATAGTTTAGCAGCGTGTGCATGAATTCCTGATGATTCAAGTCTAGGAAATCCCCGTCTGAGAGGGGTTCAGAGAGGCTAGGACTTGCCTTGGGGGAGTTGCACCACCCATGTGTCTCCAAGGAAGGAGGTCTGTCTGCCCAGAGCCTCCAGGGACCTGGAGATTCCCTGGCAGACCCTCTGGCCTAATGGAATGAATTAAAACCCCCAGTTCCACCTCTCCAGCCTTCAAGCCTATCTCCCATGCCCCCTAGGACTTTGTTTCTCCTGGCTTGGGTGGGAGCCTACACACACACACACACACACACCCTCTCCCT
>NW_011494881.1:3861053-3862574 GCF_000754665.1 Bison bison bison | reverse complement strand
CCCTTTTTCTCTAAGCTGTGAGGCCCCTTGGGAGCTCCTTTGTAAGGTAATTGGATTTCTCCCCTTGTTAGTTTGCAATGAAAATGTCATCTATTCTGGGCCACCTCCAGGGAGGGGCACGCTCCCATTCAGGGAGCTGGCCCAGAGCTGTGAAGCTATTCAGGACTCCCAGCCTCCAGCGGGCAGCTGCGGTTCCCTGACAATGCACTCCTTCGCTTCTGCCCCACCAGTGCGCCTAGCTCGGAAGTGGCCTTGACAGGGCCAGGGCTAGGGGGCTGGATTCTAAGGCTCCAAGATCACCACCACCCATCCCACAAGTAGGCACTGGTGGAATATGATTTTAAGAGTACTCCCCATATTTTAAGGTGGTGGAGGGAAGTTCTCATAATACACGTTCTAAGGCTCTAGGGCCCTTATAAAGCAGACCCTAGGTTGGGAAGACCCCCTGGAGGAGGAAATGGCAACCCACTCCAGTATTCTTGACTGGAGAATCACATGGACAGAGGACCCTGGCAGGCTATGGTCCATGGGGTCACAAAGAGTTGGACATGACTAAGCGACTAAGCAAGCAGAAGAAGCAGACTGAGAGAGACTGCAAAGGACAGATGCTGACACACAAGGATGGATACATTGACCTTCCCTAGGAGATCACTGTAAGTGGTAGAGTCAATCAAACTGGAAGCCATGGTGGAGACTTGGAGCTACCCAACCTTGGCTGGAACCACGGACAAGCACAAACTGCTTATCCTCAGAGTTCTCTAGCTAGAAAGATGAGATGGGGGGGAAATGGGTCACAATGTACTCAGGCATCTGGCTGAGTACTTCTGGAGGACCATGAGGGCAAAGTGAAAAAAATGCTGGATGCTGTTACTCACTCCCTTCACTGGGAATCTCTCCTTCTTCCTTTTTCTTCTGCTTTCTCAGGCTAATTGGCCTTAAGCTTCTCACTGTGGCTCATTTCCCTTTCTCTCTCACTTGCACACTCCTCCTGGCGGGTTCATCTACTGCTGAGGCTTTAACTCTCAGGCTGACCATTGCCTCCAGAAGCGGAGCTCCTTTCCTGCCAGCTGCCTGTGGAGCCTTTCTAGTGGCATCATCTGCATCGCCATAAAGATGATGACGATTTTCATGACTGAGCGCCTCCTGTGGGCCCCGCTGTCCTGGCCCTCTTCGTGGGCACTTGCCCTCCACGGAATCTCCCACTCCTGTGACTGAGGTACTGTCACTTCCCCCGGGGCGGAGACGAGTTACAGGACCTGCCCAAGGTCACCACAGCTGGTAAGTGAGGGGGTCAGGATTCACACCCAGGCAGTCTGTCTGCACAGTCTGTGGCCACAACCACACTCCAGCTTCGAAACAGACCTTCTGCTCCTCTGTTAGCCCTTTGCCTATCAGAAGGGCCACTACTCACCCACTCAGAAAAGCCGGGGTCATGGGAGTCATCCTCAGCCCCCGCCTCCTCCTCCTGCCCACATCCAGCCATCACCAACCCTGTCGAGCCCCTCGTCAGACTCTTTCCAG
>NW_011494881.1:3859477-3860953 GCF_000754665.1 Bison bison bison | reverse complement strand
TCCCGATGATAGTGAAGGACAGGGAAGCCTGGTGTGCTACAGTCCACGGGGTTGAAAAGAGTCAGACACGACTTAGCGACTGAACGACAGCAACAAGCAAGTCCAGTGATTTTCTTATAGCAGGTTTGGGTACAGTTCATTCTGGGTTGATACCCTCAGAAATGCAGTGTGCTCTTTTCTTCACACATAGCTTCTAATCTTTATTTCAAGAAAGTTTTCTTAAGTAATAATGTTAAGTATTCTGTACTCTTGTTTTGGTTTTCTTCTTCGGGGATATGTTGGATCTTCTTTTTCCATTTTGATATCTGCCACTTTTGTTTCTCTTAACACATGTCTGTTGTGTTTATTCACTATGCTCCTTCTGTTGTAGTCTTAATTTATGAAGTGATGTTTTTCCTTTTGTTTCTAATTCTCTCCTGGAGGTCTGCCATCACATTTCAGATTTTTCTAATACTAATTTAAGTTAATCTTTCATGTTTTATATCAATTTCTTAATGCATTTTTTTAACCACTCTGAGATAACAGGCCATAGTTGTATACTTCTTGGTGTAGGCTTGTCTTTCTGCCATGCTTTTGTTGAGGTAGCAACAGTATTCTGATCCTTGTTCTCTTTTTTTCTTTCTTATAATATATTCGAGCAAGATTTGACCTCAATATTTTTATTGTTTATTTCTCTGTAAAAGTTTTCCTGAACCTTATGAAGAAGGCATGATTCAGAATGTTTTTTATTACTACATAAATCTCTATTCTGTTGTTTTTATATAGTGTTAAAAATACAGTGTGTTGATTACTAAGAGATTTCCCAGTTCTGTCTCCCTTGCCCTATTTTTACTTGGATCAAGTCTTTACTTCATCTATATTGTTCCTGTCCTGAACAATTTTTATTCCACTCCAAGCCTTTAATGATAGTCTTTGCATTCCTCTGTTAGAGTTGTTATTAGGGATCACTATTTATCAATAGCAGGAATTTATCAGTACTATTTTTGGCCATTATTGATCAAATTGTGTGATCTTTGTCTTTTAAATTATTCTTCACTTAATCATAAATTTCCTAATTTAAAATTTTGTATACTCAGAATTCTTGCATCTATATTCTTAAGTGCAATTGGTCTCTAGTTATTTGGTTCATATTCATCAAGTTTTGTTATTAAGATCATGCTTGCCTATAAAGTGGATTGGAGGAACTTTCAGTCTTTTAAAATAACCTAGAATAATCTGAGTAACAATGGTTCAGTGTTTAAAAATTTAGTTAGAACTCAACATTTCTTCCACCTGGCCTACACTAGACCGAATTTCTCAGACTCTCTTACTGTTAGGGTTCAGTTCAGTTCAATTCAGTTCAGTTGCTCAGTCGTGTCCGACTCTTTGCGACCCCATGAACCGCAGCACGCCAGGCCTCCCTGTCCATCACCAACTCCCGGAGTTCACTCAAACTCGTGTCCATCGAGTCGGTGATGCCATCCAGCCATCTCATCC
>NW_011494881.1:3858265-3859377 GCF_000754665.1 Bison bison bison | reverse complement strand
ACTCGTGTCCATCGAGTCGGTGATGCCATCCAGCCATCTCATCCTCTGTCATCCCCTTCTCCTCCTGCCCTCAATCTTTCCCAGCATCAGGGTCTTTTCAAACGAGTCAGCTCTTAAGTATTGGAGTTTCAGCTTCAGCATCATTCCTTCCAATGAACACCAGGACTGATCTCCCTTCAGATGGACTGGTTGGATCTCCTTGCAGTCCAGGGGACTCTCAAGAGTCTTCTCCAACACCACAGTTCAAAAGCATCAGTTCTTCGGTGCTCAGTCTTTTTCACAGTCCAATTCTCACATCCATACATGACCACTGGAAAAACCATAGTCTTGACTAGACGGACCTTTGTTGGCAAAGTAATGTCTCTGCTTTTGAATATGCTATCTAGGTTGGTCATAACTTTCCTTCCAAGGAGTAAGCGTCTTTTAATTTCATGGGTGCAATCACCATCTGCAGTGATTTTGGAGCCCCCCAAAATAAAGTCTGACACTGTTTCCACTGTTTCCCCATCTATTTCCCATGAAGTAATGGGACCAGATGCCATGATCTTTGTTTTCTGAATGCTGAGCTTTAAGCCAACTTTTTCACTCTCCTCTTTCACTTTCATCAAGAGGCTCTTTAGTTCCTCCTCACTTTCTGCCATAAGGGTGGTGTCATCTGCATATCTGAGGTTGTTGATATTTCTCCTGACAATCTTGATTCCAGTTTGTGCTTCTTCCAGCCCAGCGTTTCTCATGATGTACTCTGCATATAAGTTAAATAAGCAGGGTGACAATATACAGCCTTGACGTACTCCTTTTCCTATTTGGAACCAGTCTGTTGTTCCATGTCCAGTTCTAACTGTTGCTTCCTGACCTGCATACAGGTTTCTCAAGAGGCAGGTCAGGTGGTTTGGTATTCCCATCTCTTTCAGAATTTTCCACAGTTTATTGTGATCCACACAGTCAAAGGCTTTGGCATAGTCAATAAAGCAGAAATAGATGTTTTTCTGGAACTCTCTTGCTTTTTCGATGATCCAGCAGATGTTGGCAGTTTGATCTCTGGTTCCTCTGCCTTTTCTAAAACCAGCTTGAACATCTGGAAGTTCACAGTTCACATATTGCTGAAGCCTGGC
>NW_011494881.1:3845692-3858165 GCF_000754665.1 Bison bison bison | reverse complement strand
ATTGGAATGAAAACTGACCTTTTCCAGACCTGTGGCCACTGCTGAGTTTTCCAAATTTGCTGGCATATTGAGTGCAGCACTTTCACAGCATCATCTTCCAGGATTTGAAATAGCTCAACTGGAATTTCATCATTTCCACTAGCTTTGTTCGTAGTGATGCTTCCTAAGGCCCACTTGACTTCACACTCCAGGATGTCTGGCTCTAGGTCAGTGATCACACCATCGTGATCATCTGGGTCATGAAGATTTTTTTGTACGGTTCTTCTGTGTATTCTTGCCACCTCTTCTTAAAGTCTTCTGCTTCTGTTAGGTCCCTACCACTTCTGTCCTTTATTGAGCCCATCTTTGCATGAAATGTTCCCTTGGTATCTCTAATTTTCTTGAAGAGATCTCTAGTCTTTCCCATTCTATTGTTTTCCTCTATTTCTTTGCATTGATCACTGAGGAAGGCTTTCTTATCTCTCCTTGCTATTCTTTGGAACTCTGCATTCAGATGCTTATATCCTTCCTTTTCTCCTTTGCTTTTCATTTCCCTTCTCTCCACAGCTATTTATAAGGCCTCTCAGATAGCCATTTTGCTTCTTTGCATTTCTTTTTCTTGGGGATGGTCTTGATCCCTGTCTCCTGTACAATGTCACGAACATCCATCCATAGTTCATCAGGCCCTCTATCAGATCTAGTCCCTTAAATCTATTTCTCACTTCTACTGTATAGTTATAAGGGATTTGATTTAGGTCATACCCAAATGGTCTCATGGTTTTCTCCACTTTCTTCAATTTCAGTCTGAATTTGGCAATAAGGAGTTCATGATCCGAGCCACAGTCAGCTCCCTGTCTTGTTTTTGCTGACTGTATAGAGCTTCTCCATCTTTGGCTGCAAAGAACATAATCAATCTGATTTCGGTGTCGACCATCTGGTGATGTCCATGTGTAGAGTCTTTTCTTGTGTTGTTGGAAGAGGGTGTTTGCTATGACCAGTGCGTTCTCTTGGCAGAATTGTTAGGGTACCAGGAGACTAAATTTGTGCTAATGGAATGGGGCAAAAGCAGACCCCTTCCATTTCTGGGGCAGAAAACCCTCCAATTTTCCATCCTCCTTGCCCTGTCATTTGCAATGATCCCAGTAGCTATCCATTAAAGATGGCGGAGACACAGGATAGAAGAAACAGGGATTCCTGAATTACCATTGGGAAACAGTCAAACAACCAGGAACACCTGGTCTCTAAGTGAGTAAAAGACAAACTTCTGCTGTGTTAAGCCCCTAAGATTAAAGGAGGGAAGTTGAGCTAGTAATGCCTTCTTAATACTAAAATCAACATTAAATCATCTAGACCTGATGCACTTGTAAGTCATAGTTTTTTTTTAACAGTTTTATTGAGATCTAATTCATTAGCATATGAGTCATCCATTTAAAGTACATGATTCAGTGGGTTTAGTATATTTACAGACCTGCAACCATGATCACAGTCACTTTAAAACATTTTGACACCTCAGAAAGAAACCCTGTACCCTTCAGCTATCACCCCTAACTCAAGTACCACTACCCCTAATCCTAGGCAACCCCTTAACTACTTTCTGTCTCTGTAGATCTTCCTATTCTAGACATTCCTTATTAATCAAATCATGTAATTGTATGATCTTCTGGGACTGGCTTCTTTCATCTAACATAATGTTTTAAAAGTATATCCATGTTGTAGCGTGTATCAGAATTTATTACTCAATGGCAATCCACTCCAGTACTCTTGCCTGGAAAATCCCATGGATGGAAGAGCCTGGTAGGCTGCAGTCCATGGGGTCACTAAGAGTCGGACGGTTACTGAGTGACTTCACTTTCACTTTTCAGTTTCATGCATTGGAGAAGGAAGTGGCAACCCACTCCAGTGTTCTTGCCTGGAGAATCCCAGGGACGGCGGAGCCTGGTGGGCTGCTGTCTATGGGGTTGCACAAAGTTGGACACGACTGAAGCGACTTAGCAGCAGTAGCAGCAGCATGGCTAAATAGCATTCTATTATATGGATATAATATGTTTTATCTATTCATCTATCAATGGACATTTGGGTTATTTCTACCTGTTGGCTTATGAACAATGCAGCCATAAAATTTTTCATATACAAGTTTTTGTGTTTCATTTCTAGGAGTAGAATTACTGGGTCATATGGTAACTCTGGGTTTCCCAGGTGGCACTAGTGGTAAAGAATCCGCCTGTCAATGCAGGAGATGTAAGAGACATGGGTTCAGTCCCTGGTTGGGAAGATCCCTGGAGAAGGAAATGGCAGTCCACTCCAGTATTCTTACCTGGGAAACCCCACGGCCAGAGGAGCCTGGTGGGCTACAGTCCTTGGGGTCACAAAGAGTCGGATACGACTGAAGCGACTTAGTGCACAAACGCACAGCAGTGAATTAGAGTCCCGATTTCTCCATATCCTCACCAGCGTTCGTTTGTAGTATTATCTGACTTTTTGATTCTAGCCATCCTAGCGGGTGTGAAGGTGGCCTCTCATTGCAGTTTGATCCGTATTTCCCTGATGACTAATGACATTGAGCATCTTTTCATATGCTTGCTGGCTATTTACATATCATCCTTGGAGAAATGTCTGTTCAGAATCTGCCGTTTTTAAATTGTGTTATTTGTCTTTTATTACTGAGTTGTACTAAGTCATAGACTTTCTGTAGTTCTTGTTGTTTAGTTGCTAAGTCATGTCTGACTCTACAACCCCATGGACTGCAGCGCTTCAGGCTCCCCATCCTTCACTACCTCCTGGAGTTTGTTCAGATCCAGGTCCATTGAGTTGGTGATGTTATCTAACCATCTTATCCTCTGCCGCCCCGTTCTCCTTTTGTCTTAAATCTTTTCCAGCATCAGAGTCTTTTCCAATGAGTCAGCTCTTTGCATCCGGTGGCCAAAGTACTGGAACTTCAGTTTCAGCATTAGTCCTTCCAATGAATAACCAGGACTGATTTCCTTTAGGAATGACTGGTTTGATATCCTTGTAGTCCAAGGCACTCACAAGAGTCCTCCAGCACCACAATTCGAAAGCATCAATTCTTCAGTGCTAAGCCTTCTTTATGGTCCAACTCTCACAACGTACATGAGTACTGCAAAAACCATACTTTTGGCTATACAGACCTCTGTCAGCAAAGTGATGTCTCTGCTTTTTAATACACTGTCTAGGTTTGTCATAGCTTTCCTTCCAAGGAGAGTCTTTTAATTTCATAGACTTTTAATACATAGACTTATAATCACACTTTAATCTTGCATATTGTTATGGATCTAGCCAAGTTTTCTTTTCTTTTTGAATGACTATTGGTAATTTATACTCTTCTGAAAATGCATTCATTTCTCTTGTTCTTTAAATGTATTGCTATTCAATTCATTTCAGTCACTCAGTCATGTCTGACTCTTTGTGACCCCATGGACTGCAGCACGCCAGGCTTCCCTGTCCATCACCAACTCCCGAAGCTTACTCAAACTCATGTCCATAGAGTCGATGATGCCATCCAACTATCTCATTCTCTGTCCTGCCTTCAATCTTTCCCAGCATCAGGGTCTTTTCCAATGACTTAGTTCTTCATATCAGGTGGCCAAAGTATTGGAGTTTCAGCTTCAGCGTCAGTCCTTCCAATGAATATTCAGGACTGATTTCCTTTGGGATGAACTGGCTGGATCTCCTCGCAGTCCAAGGGACTCTCAAGAGTCTTCTCCAATATCACAGGCTCAAAAGCATCAATTCTTTGGTGCTCAGCTTTCTTTATGGTTCAACTCTCACATCCATACATGACTACTGGAAAAACCATAGCTTTGACTAGATGGATCTTTGTTGGCAAAGTAATGTCTCTGCTGTTTTAACATGCTGTCTAGGTTGGTCATAACTTTTCTTCCAAGGAGCAAGTGTCTTTTAATTTCATTGCTGCAATAACCATCTGCAGTGATTTTGGAGCCCAAAAAATAAAGTCTGTCACTGTTTCCACTGTTTCCCCATCTATATGCCATGAAGTGATGGGACCAGATGCTATGATCTTCATTTTCTGAATGTTGAGTTTTAAGCCAACTTTTTCACTCTCCTCTTTCACTTTCATCAAGAGGCTTTTTAGTTTTTCTTCGCTTTCTGCCATGAGTGTGTTGTCATCTGCATATCTGAGATTATTGATATTTCTCCCGGCAATCTTAATTCCAGCTTGCGCTTCATCCAGTCCAGCATTTCTCATGATGTACTCCACATATAAGTTAAATAAACAGAGTGACAATATACAGCCTTGACATACTCCTTTCCCAATTTGGAACCAGTCTGTTATTCCATGTCCAGTTCTAACTCTTGCTTCTTGACCTGCATAAAGGTTTCTTAGGAGGTAGGAGGTGGTCCGGTATTCCCATTTAAGAATTTTCCACAGTTTGTTGTGATCCACACAGTCAAAGACTTTGGCAGAGTCAATAAAGCAGAAGTAGATATTTTTCTGGAACTCTCTCACTACAGTTGCATATCATATTCATTTATAATTCTTTTCATCTCTTTTCATATTTGTGGTTGTATCATATCTCTTGTTCTTAATGTTATAGATTTCAACTTCTTCTCATCTAGTCTCCCAATCTTAATCAGGTTTGTTAAAGGTTAACTCTTTTATAAAAGTTAAAATAGATTTTTGCTAATATTTTTATATTTTTTCTATGTATTTATTTCAACTTTTTACTTTTAAAAAATTCTGTATGCTGTCCTTTCTATTTTATTTCCTTTATTGTTCTCTATCTTAATTCAACAGTAAGTGAACCAAGAACTTCCAGATATTCAAGCTGGATTTAGAAAAGACAGAGGAACCAGAGATCAAATTGCCAACAATATATATTTTCTCTTGTGAAGAGTCTTAAATGTATCTGGTAAGTCTTATATAATTTGTTCCCCTTGTATTATTAATTTTAAATTTCCAGATTGATTTACCCTTTGAGGGGTTAGTTTTAAAGTATTTATTATTTTTTTAAATTAGTTACACTCTTTTTAAAGTAATCTTCTCGCCATTCAGCTATCATTCCAATGAATTAAGGTAAGTGAATATGGCCTAAAGAAACCTCTACTTTTTGAAACTTATTAAGGTTGTTTTTTGATAAAGTGAACAATAAACTTTTGTTAGTGTTTAATATAGTTTTATATAAGACAAAATAATGTGAGATGCATATATATGTACATATAAGATGCATTTACACATATAAGATACATCTATATATGATCTTATAATTATTCAAATCCTCCATTCCCTTGCCTTTTTTTGCTTACTGAATTGTCATATTCGAAAAGCTTTCATTTTAGATGACCCACATGATTGTGAGGGTTTTTTTTTTTTAGTTCTTTATTTTTTAAGTTTTGTTTGCAATTTTAGATGTTTTTGCTGCTGTGTAATTTGGCAAAAGTTTATGACTATTTTATGTTCTCCGTAAGAAAGAAGTTTTTCTTCTAGAAATGGGTATCAGACTTGATCTATTGACACAATACAACTAAATCTCCTAATACTAAACCATCAAGTAAAGTCACCCTGATTTTGTTAATTTGTGGATAACCTTTATTTTCTGCTTATATTCTTAGAGATTTTTATTTATGTCTTATACTTAAAACATCCACCAGGCTGTGGATTTCCTTCTTAAATTTTTGCCTAGTACAGAGTAAATTCTGAGTTTACCCATCAGTCTTGTGATTTTTCTTTTGAAAAGTTAAAAAGTACTGAAAAGTGACCCCACGTAGCCTGTACAATCTTGAAAAAGAACAATGCTGAAGGACTCACATTTCTTGGCTTCAAAGCTTACTACAAAGCTACCATAATCAAAGCTGCGTAGCACTAGCAGAAGGACAGATGTACCAACCAAGCAGATAAAGTAGAGAGCCTGGGAAAAGCCCTGTCATATATGGTCAATAGAGTTTCCATAAGGATGCAAGACTATTCAGTAAGGGAAGGACAATCTTTTCAACAGTATACTTTGGGAAAAGTGGATATCCACATGGAAAAGAATATCCTCCACACCAGACACAAAAATGAACTCAAAATAGTTTAAACACCTAAATATAAAACATGACATCATAAAACTCCTAGAAGAGAACACAGGCAAACCATTCTCAGATATAATTCTTAGCAGTATCTTCTTAGATCAGTCTCCCAAGGCAAAAGAAATAAAAGCAAAAATAAACAAATGGGACCTAATCAAACTTAAAAGCTTTTGCACAGCTTAGTAAGCCAGCAACAAAAAGAAAAGACAACCTATAGAATGGCAGAAAGTATTTGCAAATGATGCAACCAAGAAGGGATCAATATCCAAAATATATGAACAACTTATACAACTCAAGCTCAAAAAAACACAAACAATCCAATCAAAAATGGGTAGAAGATATAAACAGACATTTCTTCAGAGATATACAAATAGTCAACAAGCACATGAAAAGATGCTCAGCATTGACATTGAAGAAAGTGTTAATTACTCTGTCGTGTCTGACTCTTTGTGACCCCATAGACTGTAGCTGCTCTTTCCATGGAATTCTCCAGGCAAGAATACTGGAGTGGGTTGCCATACCCTTCTCCAGGGGATCTTCTGGACCCAGGGATCGAACCCACGTCTCTTACACTGGCAGGCGGATTCTTTATGCTCTGAGCCACCAGGGAAGTCCAGATCAAGTATACTTCAACTAAAAAAAAAGACCAACCAGAAAAATACAGACAGCTACTGAGAATAACATAAATTTTCATTTATGGATATAACAAATGGACAAATACTCACATTTGAACATTTTTCTTTCCAGCTTTAAAGAAAATAAGCTGTACAGAAAAGGTTGAATTCTATTTGGTCCCCACCCCATTTCCTTTGCCTCTTACAGAGTCTCATGATTTTGACCTATCTCCACCCATTCCTCATTTTTATACTTTTACTTATGTAGATAGCCATAAGAAATCTATCATTTTTAAATCAATGCAATGACATTGTATTCTATGTGTCATTATGCAGCTAACTTTTCCATTCAACACTGCATTCTTCAGCTCTAATGCATAGAGCTTGGGTCCCTTCCTTTAAAGCTGTAAAGAAGTCCACTGCAAGGACCCACCACCCACTAGGAATTCACTCCCTTCTGGTGAACACTCGAGTGGTTTCCCACTTTTTACAAACAGCACTTCATGGACATCCTTGTCACCATTCCTAGGGCACCTACATGAGCGTCTAGGGCTCACCCATTCTCGTCCCTGAAACCAGGGTCTGGGAGCCTTCTCTCTTTATCCAGAGAGCTCATAAATATTATCACATTATAAGCACTGGGGAAAGTGAAAGAAGTGCCAGAACTGCACCGTCTTACCTTTATTGTGTCCTTTTCTTTTTTCAATCAAGAGTTTACTTGTTTTAAGATTTATTGCCTGTTTCCCGTAGTGTGTGCATGTGTGTGTGGTGTGAGGAAGTGGGGCAGGCAGAGAACGCCTGCCCTCAGTAAGGCTTTCGTGGTCCTCATCCCTGTGCGTTTTCACAGTGCTCTGTCCTTACCCTTTCCTGTGCATCCTGGGAATGCCTCTCCACCTGACCCTTTCGACCTCTCATCTGATTTTTGCACCTTCAGGTCCACTATTTATTGCATCCAGTGCAAACTGTAACTCAGCTCCTGTATTTTTTGTTTACCAGACCTCTTCCCATGAACTGTCTTATTTAATAGCAGCTGTATTCTCTTGTACCTTATATAGAGCCTGAAGTCCAAATATTCTAATTTTGCCAGTAAAATCCATGGCTGAGGAAGGTTATACTCTTGAGTCACATATTCACTTAACATATTATTGAGCAGAATTTGTGTGGGTCTTATGAGGTGCTAGAGCTACAGTTATAAGATGTAAGCCCCGCCTTCTCGTCATCCTCTCCTTTTGGCTGTATATTTTTTCATAGGCTCACATTTTTCTCCCGGTGACTGCTCCTCTAATGAAGAGTTCTTTCTATGGGCCTTTTGTTGGATTCATGGATTGTCCCAGCCCCCACCTAGGACCCCCAGACCCAGGCAGAATCTTCCTCACAAATCTATGGTGGAAGATGTGGGATTATGTGGTACCCAGCCAAGCTCTGGCCGATATTCTCCATGGGCTGTTTCCCCTTCTGGGTGTGAGACCCAGTTCCAGTTCTCCAGGCAACATGGTACATGCATGTGGGTGGCTCTTCTTAATGGAATTGGTTTCTGAGACCCACCTTGGCTGCCAGCAGGGTCCAAATGATTTTCAAGAAATCTCTACTGCTAAAGGCTCCCCAACATTACCCATCAGCATGGCCTTGGACAGCTGAGGCCAAATCATAAAAACCCCATCCAGGAGGCCAAGCCCCACCAGCTCTTGGCTAATGGTATCTCAGTCTGGGTCCTTGCTAGAAGTTGCTACAAAATCTGCCTCAAGCACAGGCTTAGTTTCTTAAATTTATGCAGACATATTTCTATTTGCACGGGGGTTTTCACTGGATATTGGAAGGGAGAGGGGAAGTCATAGCATGTTCACTTTGATGGATAGAGGAAAGGATACAGGGGCAGGAAGCGGGAGGAGGTGGCAAGCCATGACCAGTGACAGGTGTCATGAAAGGTCATCCTTACCTCTGGCATAGCCACCTCCTGAGCCACCACACCTGAAAACCTTTAGATGCTCCTCCAGGGAGGAGGAGAGAGAAGCCCTGAGAGGGACAAAGATGTGACGAGCCCAACAGCCTGTACAACAGTGCAATGCACCAAGCCTGGCCCTCTGGGGTTCACAAGTCGGGGGGTGGTGTCCACTGAGTCCAAGGGGCCTCGCCGAGCACAGGTGCCTCATGCTCCAGGTCATTTACGATCCCTTGGCCAACACCTGCTCTCTGAGAAGCCACCACGCACCAGACACCTTAATCTAAGCACTGGGCAGACAGCAGTGCATGATGCAGGCAAAACCCCGCCTGTCAGAGACTGGTAACAGAGACTGCTGCTGCTGCCAAGTGGCTTCAGTCGTGTCCGACTCTGTGCGACCCCATGGACCAGGCTTCTCCGTCCATGGGATTCTCCAGGCAAGAACACTGGAGTGGGTTGCCATTTCCTTCTCCAATGCATGAAAGTGGAAAGTGAAAGTGAAGTCACTCAGTCGTGTCTGACTCTTAGGGACCCCATGGACTGCAGCCTACCAGGCTCCTCCATCCATGGGATTTTCCGGGCAACAGTACTGGAGTGGGGTGCCATTGAGACTGGTAACAGCAAAACAAATCAGGTAAACAGATAAAACATGCGCCGGCCACAGTTAAGACTGTTGCTGGTCAGTGGGCCTGCTCAGGGCTAGGGGCAAGGGCTGGGGACAGGGTTAGCTGCAGAGCTCTCACAGAGCAGCAGCTTGGCATGCGTGGCCTCCCCTTCACCTGGGCAGGAGCAATTATCATCCTTGCACAGACAGAAACTGCCCTCCAGAGTCCTGCTGCCTCCCGGCCTCTCTCTGGCATATAGGTGCCTGCCAGCCTCCCAGGGCCTTACCTGAGGCCCTTCTGCAGCCGCCTAAAGGCCTCCCTCTGGTGGTCTGCTGGGGCCCCGAGGCTGTGCTGGTGGAGCAGACTTCACCTGGGGTCCCGGTTGAGGTGGACGAGGGGGCAGCACTGGACCAACAGGCGATCCTGAGAGGATGCGGGCAGCGTGCTTCAAATCCTGGTTCTTCCCTCTATTACCACTAACTGACTCAGCCCCAGTTTCCTCACCTGCAAAACGGGACTAAAGAGCCTGCCTCCCTGCTGCAGCGACTAAAGAGGACGAAGCCTAGAGTGTGCTCAGCACCGTGTACACCCCGCCCATACGCGCACACACACAGGTCCAAACGACCGTCAGTAATAGAAACCTCTTGTTAGTATCCAGCCTCCGTTTCTCAGTTAACGATGATTTATTGAGAGTCCCTTGGGCAGCAAGGAGATCAAACCAGTCAATCGTAAAGCAAATCAACTCTGAATATTCATTGGAAGATTGATGCTGAAGCTTCAATACTTGGGCCACCTGATGCACAGAGCCAACTCACTGGAAAAGACCCTGATGCTGGGAAAGATTGAGGGCAGGAGGAGAAGGGGGCGACAGAGGATGAGATGGTTGGATGGCATCACCGACTCAACGGACGTGAGTCTGAGCAAGCTCCAGGAGATAGTGAAGGACTGGGAAGCCTGGAGTGATGCAGTCCATGGGGTCGCAGAGTCGGAGACGACTGAGCGACTGAACAACAACAACTATACGCAGATACCAGTATTTTAGACTCGCTCACCTTTTAGCCCGCTCTTTGAGGTAGGGACTGAAGGGCACACTCCAGCAACCGCCACAGCGCCGGCGCGGCTGTCGGGGGGGTAGAGCGAGAGCAGTGGAGTTTGCGTGCTGGGCTCCAATAGGCGGGCCTGCAGCGCCACCTAGTGGCAACATGCGGCCTGCCAGGAGACGTGCTTTCTGCCTTCCTGGGCTCTCAGGATTGCAAATCAGTCTCTCACCAAGGGCTCTCACTGTGGGAAATCAGGACCTGGGCACCCGAGCCATCAACCCCTTATTACTGCGCAGGTCCCAGGCCCCAGGGGGGGTGGTAGGCAGGGCAGGGGCATGGAAGGAGCCAGGTTCTGGGGTTCCTGGTGAAGCCACTTGCTATACAATTTACTAGCCTGGCCTCAGTTTTCTCCATCTGCAAAATAGGTAACCATAAAAATAAGTCTTCCCACACACATGGCATCCGGTCCCATCACTTCATAGCAAATAGATGGGGAAACAATGGAAACAGTCACAGACTTTATTTACTTGGGCTCCAAAATCACGGCAGATGGTGACTGCAGCCATGAAATTAAAAGAGGCTTGCTCCTTGGAAGAAAAGCTATGACCAACCTCGACAGCATATTAAAAAAGCAGAGATGCTACTTTGCCAACAAAGGTCCGTCTAGTCGAAGTTATGGTTTTTCCAGTGGTCATGTATGGATGTGAGAGCTGGACTGTAAAGAAAGCTGAGCACCAAAGAATTGATGCTTTTGAACTGTGGTGTTGGAGAAGACTCTTGAGAGTCCCTTGGACTGCAAGGAGATCCAACCAGTCCATTCTGAAGGAGATCAGCCCTGGGATTTCTTTGGAAGGAATGATGCTAAAGCTGAAACTCCAGTACTTTGGCCACCTCATGTGAAGAGTTGACTCATTGGAAAAGACTCTGATGCTGGGAGGGATTGGGGGCAGGAGGAGAAGGAGACAACAAAGGATGAGATAGTTGGATGGCATCACCGACTCTATGGACATGAGTTTGAGCAAGCTTTGGGAGTTGATGGACAGGGAAGCCTGGCATGTTGCAGTCATGGGGTCACAAAGAGTCGGACACGACTGAGTGAATGAACTGAACTGAACTGAACACACAGAATTGAAGTGAGACACTAAGAAAATGGGGAGAGGGAATATGGAAGAGTTGACAGCTGGATCTTTCTGGTGAGATGATAGGCAAAACCATGTGAGTTAAGAATGAACTGGGTAAGTCCAGGGACCTGCTGCTGGCAGCAAGGTTCAGAGATGCAGCCAGAATGGTAGGTACGATTTCCAATGCCAGGCTCACACATGTTTTCAAATCCTGGCAGTACCACTTACTAGATGGGGGACCCTAGACACGTTCCTCAACCCTTCTTATCCCAATCCCCCTTTCCATAGCATGGTTATTATACACTATTATTACAGGTGAAGAGATGAGCACAGAGCTGGTGAATAACAAACATGAAAAAGAGGCAGTTGTTGCTTAACTGACACTCTGCCTGGAGAGAAGTCAACCAAAGAAGGAGTCATCTTCTCAAAAATGGGGGGTTGGGGGAAGGGAGGATAAATTAGGAGGTAAGGCAATGGCACCCCCCTCTAGTACTTTTGCCTGGAAAATCCCACAGACGGAGGAGCCTGGTGGGCTGCAGTCCATGGGGTCGCTAGAGTCGGACACGACTGAGCGACTTCACTTTCACTTTTCACTTTCATGCATTGGAGAAGGAAATGGCAACCCATTCCAGTGTTCTTGCCTGGAGAATCTCAGGGACAGGGAAGCCTGGTGGGCTGCCGTCTATGGGGTCGCACAGAGTCGGACACGACTGAGGCGACTTAGCAGCAGCAGCAGCAACATACACACACTACTACATATAAAACATTTAATCAACAAGGATCTATTGTATAGCACAGGAAACTCTACCCAATAATTTTTGTAATAACCTGTAAGGGGAAAGAATCTGAAAAGCAATATATTTATATTATACTATATTATCAGTTATATATGTGTAACTGTGCTGTATACCTGAAACTAACACAATATTGTAAACCAACTATGAACTATGCTTCTATTTATATATATATGTCTCTCTCTCTCTCTCTCTCTCTCTATATATATATATATATAGACAAAAAAGGAAATGCAAAATAAGACCACAATGATTTACCATCACACACCCATTAGAATGACCAAAATTTAAAAGACTGGCCGTACCAAATACTGGCAAGGAGGTAGAAGAACTGGG
>NW_011494881.1:3842619-3845592 GCF_000754665.1 Bison bison bison | reverse complement strand
GGACTCTACACTGTGGTGGGGATATAAAATCAAGCAATCACTTTGGAAAATATTTTGGCAGTTTCCTATAAACCTACACATACACTTAGCATATGATCTAGCTATTCCCCTCTGAGATATTTACCCAAGGGAAATGAAAGTGTATATGAAAACAGGCACATGAGTGGTTATAGCAGCTTTTATTTGTATTAACAACAGCTAAACACTGGAAACAACACCAATGTCTATCAATAGACGAATGGATAAGCTGTGGCATATCCACACAACGGACTACTACTCAGCAATATAAAGGAATGGACTACTGATTTATGCCATGAAATGGATAAAGCTCCAAATAATTATGTTGAGCAAAAATAAATGCAGACAAAAAGAAAAGTCTATGCTGTATGAATCCATTATATAAAAATTTAGAAAATACAAAATAGTGTATAAAGACAGAAAGTTGATCCAAGGTCGCCTGGAGATGGGACGGGGGTGGCGAGGAGGAAAGCATCGCCAACGGGCAAGAGGAGATTTTTCAGCTTGATAGGTTTGTTCATTATCTTGATTGTGGTGATGGTTTCATTAGTGATGTATTTGTCACTTGAAATATGTGTGGTTTTTTTAGGTTGAAAATAAGTTTGGAGAATATTGTATTTGCAGTTTTTATACAAACCCAATCTTCCTTAATGCATTTTACTGTTTTT
This sequence comes from Bison bison bison, assembly GCF_000754665.1. Classification (NCBI taxonomy): domain Eukaryota; kingdom Metazoa; phylum Chordata; class Mammalia; order Artiodactyla; family Bovidae; genus Bison; species Bison bison. The sequence continues at coordinate 3,844,906 of NW_011494881.1, read as the reverse complement.
TCTTATAAATATATCACAACAAAAAAAGTCCAAAATCAAAGCCTACAAATCCCATTTCACGGCTATTGCAGGCTTCATTAAGATCGTCATTGTGTCTGTATGCCATGGTGAGAGAAAAGGACTCATTCTGAAGGTCATTCTTCCATCCTTGTGTGATGAGAGGTCAGGATTATGTAACTGCTTTGGAAGCACAAAGGGTGCAAATCAGGGGCACCCCAACCACAGGACTGACAAAGTCCTCTCTGTGGCTTCTGTTTGCTTTTTGGAGACATGAGTGGCTGAGGTTTGGAAGAAAAAGAAGAGCTAAGTGTCCACAGCAGCTCAGCCACCTGTGGGTACCAATCTGTGATCCCTGATCCACAGAAGCAACAGTGGGAGCTGGGGGTGTTGGTGAGCAGTGGTGAAAAGAGGGAGGTCAAGGTAACCAGAAGCTTACAAGTACCAGGGCAACGTGACTTTGGATAAGCAGACTCTGTGCTGTCCCAGCCTCCTCAATGCCTCTGCCATCTTGCTGTCCCCGAGGCAGCTGCCACCCGCTCTGAGCACAGAGAGAAACCTCGGAGAGCAGCCATGAGGCCGCCAGCCACAGTCTGACCTGGTCTTGTGTGCACTGGTCACAATGGGGACCGGGCAGAGACTCCAGCAGTGGCTGCAATCACCACCCGCTGGAGACAGCTGGAGTAGCAACTATCACTGGTTTCTCATGCTTAGTACCATGTGTCCACACGAGGCAATGGAGGCAGTGGGACAGAGGGGCTGAGTGCACGGGAGATTCCACCCGGGCTTATGTCATAGCTTTGACACTTACCAGCGTGTGCCTTGGGCAAGATACTTAACCACAACATGCCTCAGTTTCTCCATCAATAAAATGGAGATAACAAGAATTACCACATACAGCAGCTAAGGGTGAAAGGAGTTGACATCTGTGTTTAGACAAGTTTCTGAGACAGTGTGCTCACTGATGTGCTTGCTATTATTCTAAAAAATAGCCCTCTTCTGCCCTTTCCCACAGGTCAGACAATGCAGGCTTGTACATATGGCCACTATGTAAATGCTGGGTGTGATGGGCAGTTCCCTTAACATTCTTAAACTGATTTTTTCAGGTTTTGGGCTCATGCTGTTTATTTCTATTGCTCTGGCTACCAAGAACCTCAGAGCAAATCTAGAACCCAGGTCTTGGGGCAGGAAGGCTTGGGAGGGCTGATCATGCAGGTCCTGCCGTCTCCAGCAGGGGGAGACGAGCACCCACCACCCTTTGCTAATGATGAGCAATGTCCAGCCCCACCCCAGGCCCTGGGAACAATGGGCTGTTTACAGCCGGAGAATCATTTTAATTCTATAGCCCAATGGCCACAGGCGGATTTGTGGGCACTGCTCCCTCCTGGACTCCTGACTTTCCTAGTTTCAATCTGTTCCACTTCCTGGAAGTAGAGACTCATGCCACAGTGGCTTGGCCTCAGTTTCCCAGTCTGTAAAACAGGTTGTCATCACTGCCTCTTTCCCTGAGGTCCCACAGTGAATTCTTAGCAGGAATGACAGGCAGGAGAGGCTCCATGCCCTGCCCACAAGCACAGCTGGGAAAAGCCATTTCCTGAAGCAGCAACACCAAAGGATGGGGGAGGTGTTTCCAGGCAGGGAGCAGGCAGCCTCGGTGATCTTTCCTCCTCCCAGCCTCCGTGTCTTGCACTGTCCCAAAACTTGGCTCCAGGATGGCCCCCCTTCAATCTTTGCACCAATGAGGGACTTCCAAGCCCAAACTGAGGTTTTCTTCACCCACCCTTGACCCAAACAGCACAAATGAAACACCAGAAAAAAAAAAAAAAAATCACATCTTTATTGTCTGATTAATGAACTGGCTTGGAGAGGGAAGAATGTAAGGGGGCGGGGAACATCCAGCTTTGATTAGTCAGAAAGTCCTATTAACAGTGTACAAAATGAATGTTACAAAAATCATGTAAAAAAACAGGTCAGCAAAGCAGCAGCCCTGGGGAGGGCTCAAGGCACCTGGGAGGCTGAGAAGCAGGCCCACCCTGGCCTCAGGAGTGAGGCCAAAGGACAGGAGGCCGGGGATTGCACCCCTCCCCTCCTTCACCACGGGGCCATGTGTCTCCTCGCTCCCCGATTACAAGTCAGTACAAAACTGCCTTCAAGGGCCCAAACCCCGAGGCCAAGGCACTACCAGAAATGAAGTGGGCCTGAAGCCAGCACTGAGCTCCCCCTTCCCAGCGGCCGGAGCCTGGAGAAGGGGCGCCCGGTTCCCCATGCCCAGCGGGCTGGGCAGACACAG
>NW_011494881.1:3840784-3842211 GCF_000754665.1 Bison bison bison | reverse complement strand
AACACATGCAGCACCCCGTTCCTGCCGCCTCCACGCCGGCCTTGGTGCCGGGCCCCAGGAGCCCGTCGGTGACAGAGTGCTCCGTGATGATGTCCTCTACCCGGGTGATGTACAGGAATGTCAGCAGCACTCCCAGGAACTGAGGAGAAGGGGCGCGGTGGGTGTCACTATCTGGGCCATTCGCCCTCTCTTTCCAGCCCCCCAGCCCACGCCGTCCGAGCCCGGCATACCCGAGCCCTCTTCACCCTAGTTTTGTCCCTCCTCTGCACTCTGTAATCACCAAGCCACACACCATCGCGGCCCACAGCCTGCCCACCCCACCCCCGCACCCCTCCCTGGTGGAGGGGGGACCAGCCCACCTGGGGGAGCAGGATGCCCAGCAGGACGCCCGCCATGATGGTGTAGTTGTCCGTGAACCAGATGAGCACGGCGTTTGTGCAGCCCCGCACGTAGATGACGTTCTGCACGCTGAGGCGCTGCGGGGAGGAGCCTGGCTGAGCGCCCGCCTGGCGGCCCCAGTCCCAACTCTGCCACTCATCCCAGGCCCAGGCGAGTACCTCAGCCTCTCTGGGTTTCTCATATGCAACCTGAGAAGCTGACTCTAAACCACAGGGTCTCAACAGAAAGTGAAAGTCGCTCAGTCGTGTCTGACTCTTTGCGACCCCCTGGACTGCCAAGCTCCTGTCCATGGGATTCTCCAGGCCCCAGTACTGGAGTGGGTAGCCGTCCCCTTATCCAAGGGATCTTCCCAACCCAGGGATCGAACCCAGGTCTCCCGCATTCCGGGCGAATTCTTTACCAGCTGAGCTACCGGGGAAGCCTTTCAACAGGCAGTACTGTTCCCTAGAGAGCCTGCTGACATTGTGGTGGAACTTAAGCTTGTCACAGAGATAGGGGTGGGGGCTGAAGGACTACAGAGCTCAGGGCAATCCTTCTCGAGGGACAGCCACCCAGACTGTCTGCTTCATAGATGTCCCCCGGGCATCTGGATGGGTGACAACCCATCCATAATTATCTGAGCCCAAAGCCTAATTCCAGGGACATAAAAACCAGTGTTTTCTGCTTGGCTTTACTATACATTGAATTCTACAGAAATAGAAATAGGTAAACTAAGGGATAATTAACCTCAGATATGCAGATGACACCACCCTTATGGCAGAAAGTGAAGAGGAACTCAAAAGCCTCTTGATGAAAGTGAAAGTGGAGAGTGAAAAAGTTGGCTTAAAGCTCAACATTCAGAAAACGAAGATCATGGCATCCGGTCCCACCACTTCATGGGAAATAGATGGGGAAACAGTGGAAACAGTGCCAGACTTTATTTTTCTGGGCTCCAAAATCACTACAGATGGTGACTGCAGCCATGAAATTAAAAGACGCTTACTCCTTGGAAGGAAAGTTATGAGCAACCTAGATAGCATATTCAAAAG
>NW_011494881.1:3821333-3840650 GCF_000754665.1 Bison bison bison | reverse complement strand
AGGGGATGACAGAGGATGAGATGACTGGATGGTATCACTGACTCGATGGACATGAGTCTGAGTGAACTCTGGGGGTTGGTGATGGACAGGGAGGCCTGGGGTGCTGTGATTCATGGGGTCGCAAAGAGTTGGACACGACTGAGCGACTGATCTGATCTGAAGGGATAATTATATTCAATTTTGTTTGGAACTTTATCCAAGAATTGTTCACCATTTTAAAAACCATGTCCATGGCAAAAAATATGCCCATGCTATGCAAGTTGCCCACACAACACCCCTCCTAGGCAACAGAAGCCCCTGGCAGTGCCAACATCTGATAACTTTGCTGTCTTCTGCTGTATCTATCTAGCACCTAAGCATGTACATGTTGAAATACAGTATATGGTTATAAATCATTTTATGTTATTTCTCCCTTTATCTCAAATCAGGGGCTTCCCTCATAGCTCAGTTGGTAAAGAATCCACCTGCAATGCAGGAGACCCCAGTTCCATTCCTGGGTTGGGAAGATTCACTGGAGAAGGGATAGGCTACCTACTCCAGTATTCTTGGGCTTCCCTTGTGGCTCAGGCAGTAAAGAATCTGCCTGCAATGCGGGAGACCTGGGTTCGATCCCTGGGTTGGGAAGATCCCCTGGAGAAGGAAAGGCTACCCACTTCGGTGTTCTGGCCTGGAGAATTCTATGCGCTGTATAGGGCGTGGGGGTCTCAAAGAGTCGGACGTGACTGAGCTACTTTCAGTTATCTCAAATCATTATGCCACTTGTTTTGAAATCAGATGTATAGGTAGGTAGGTTATAATATCTGTGAGTGTCATTTTGGAATAACAAAAAACAATAGGGCATTGTGTATGCCAAGTCACTTCAGTGGTGCCTGACTCTTTGCGATCCCATGGACTATAGCTTGCCAGGCTCCTCTGTCCATGGGATTCTCCAGGCAAGAATACTGGAGTGGGTTGCCATGCCCTCCTCCAGGGGATCTTCCCGACTCAGGGATCAAATTCGCATCTCTTACATCTCCTGAATTGGCAGGCGAGTTATTTACCATTAGTGCCACCTGGGAAGCCCAAATAGGGCATTACCAAGTGTTTATTATAAAAACTAGCCGTTGGGTCCCGTGTTTGGAGAACCACTGCTAGTCTGTGGTTCAGCATCTTAGATGTTTGTCAGAGTCACCCACTGGCCCCATCCCAAGAGTGCACGTTTCTAACAAGCTCCTTGGGGTGCTATTACTGCTAGTCTGGGGATCTCAGTTTGTGAAACAGTGCTCAGAGACCATCTCAAGTCATCATTATTTTTAGCTCCCTTCTCAACACAACCCCATCTTCTCTCCAAGTCCAGGAGAAATGCCCAGGAAGCTGACCCAGGAGGTACCAGCCAAAGACTCTCTTCGCCCAGGGACTCCTGGGTCCCAGGCTGAGGGAGCCAGTGTGTATCTGCAAACTGGCAGCTCCAAGGGCAGAGGTGGGCTGGTGAATGCAGCTGGGCATGGGGACACACTGGGGGCACTGACAAGGGCATGGTGGCCTCACACATTAGTTGCTCAGTCAACTCTGGCAGCCAGCTTCTCCCAACCTGGAGTGGGGGGGAATTCTTGGCTCCCCAAGTCCTTCTGTGTCTAGATAGGGGCAAAAAACGTGGGCAGTCCCTGGCTCCTGTTCATAGCCAGGAATGTTGGGAGATCTCAACAGCCAGGAGCCTCACCCCTGGAAGCCCCTCCGATCACCCTGGGGATGGAATAGGAAGAGCAGCCTTTCTGGGGAAAAGAAATTTCAAAGACATTACCTCCTTGTCGATAGTTTTGTAGCCACACATGGTGTTGACAACTTCTGTCTGAAACAGAAATGTGTATTAGCTAACACTTACATGGTGATTACTGCAGAAGACACTTATTCCGCACCCCCCCCCCTAACTCCCCCATTTTACAGATGAAAAAACTGAGGCATGGAGAGTTGCACTAGCCAGTATGAATGGAGCTGAGATTCCCATCCCAGCTGCCTGGTTCAAGTCTGCATCTTAATCTTCTGGATCCAAGAAATGCCCAGGGAGACAAGGTGGGAAGACCAGTTCTGTGGGTCTTGGGTGGGAGACCCATTGCTCCACCAGTGACAGGCTAGGAGCCCAGAGGAAAGGGCACAGCCCAGGCTCTTCTGCTGCAGCCGCCAGAGCCTCACTTTGCTGAGATGGTCATGTGCTGAAGTCAGGACTGGGCTGCTGCCTGTCTGTTGGCTCTTGTGAAAGAAAATCCCAGACCACAGCCAGGCCCCTGGCCAGCTGGGGTTTACCTGAGGGCAAGGCCAGGCCTCTGACCACACTTCCCGGACCCTGCAGACTGCTACCCGCCAGTAGGGCTGCTCAACCTCCTGCCCGGGAAGACAGCTGCCTTCAGGAGCTTCCAGCTGCTGACTAATCTGGGCACGGTGGAAGTTGTGGTTGGCCCTGGGCTCATCAAATCTCTTCCCAGCTAACCTAGGTCACAGGGCTGGCAGGGGCACTTCCCATCACAGCCTGAGCCCTTGTGGCGTCTCCTCTGCTGCTTTCTAGAAGGTGAGAGAGAGCTCAGTGTCCTACCCATCCACATCTAAGTGACAGCTACTGTGGGATCAGGGTGCCACAGGAGCCAGCAGTGATGTAGGAGGGCAGAGTGGCCAGTGTGGGCTCTGGCATCACATTGCCCAGTCCAGGCCCTGCTCTGCCACTTAGGAGCTCTGTGACCAACCTTAGGTGTGGTGCTAAGGGACAGGCACACGGAGGCACTCAATAAGGATTTGTTGAATGAATGAATGGACAGGTTCCCTGGACTCTTCAATAAAGCAATCATAATCTCTGAATGTACCCCATGGGGCTGTTTTGAATATAAAGTGAGATATATACATAAAATGATTGTCCAAGGGCAGGGCACACTGGCTGGACTGACCTTGAACACAATCCCAGACCCTGGAAGTCAAGGAGGGCTGCTACTCTTTCTAAAAACATGAGTTGAACCTCATGTCATCTGCTGCTGCTGCTGCTGCTAAGTCGCTTCAGTCGTGTCCGAGTCTGTGCGACCCCATAGACGGCAGCCCACCAGGCTCCCCCGTCCCTGGGATTCTCCAGGCAAGAACACTGGAGTGGGTTGCCATTTCCTTCTCCAATGCATGAAAGTGAAAAGTGAAAGTGAAGTCACTCAGTCGTGTCCGACTCGTAGCAACCCCATGGACTGCAGCCCACCAGGCTCCTCGGTCCATGGGATTTTCCAGGCAAGAGTACTGGAGACCGGTGCCATTGCCTTCTCTGCAGATGTCATCTAGATCAGTCTAAATGTCAAGGCTTGATGTGTGGACAAAATAACCTCCTTCAGTCTAGACTGTCCCCCAGGAACCCTCAGACCCCAAAACACCCAGGATCCACCTCACTTCAGTCAGTATCAGTGGCCCCTCCAGGCCATAAACATGACCCCAGTGGAGAAGCTCCAGCCTGGGTAGTAGATGTATGAGGGCTGGATGGGAGCAGGTGCTTCCTGCCTAATTTGTTCACTCATTAAATCATTACTGAACAGACAAAGCATCAATTATGTACCATTCTCTGTTCTAGAAGTTGGGAATACAGAAGAACAAAGTAAGATCCTTGCCTTCATGGAACTTTTATTCGAGGAAGGGAGACAGGCGATGAACATAATAAATAAGGAAACTGTATGATACGTAAGACAGTGACAAGAGTAACTTTACTCGTCATTGTGCTGCTTCCAGACCTGGAGGCAGAACCACAGCTCCTGCCCTTGGGGAACAGACATGCTATGGCAGAGGCCTCCCTTACACCTGGAGCCAAAAAACTCTTCTCTAGGCCCCAGAGGTGGAGGGGAACTGATGAAGGTATCTAGGCAAACATTACTCTGGGTATTTTTAACATTAAAATCAGTAGGCTGAGTAAAGCAGATTGCTCTCCCTAATGTGGGTGGGGCTCATCCAATCAGTCGAAGGCCTAAATAGAACAAAAAGGCTACCCTTCCCCCAAGTAAGGAAGAATTCTTCCTGTCTGATTTCAAACCTGAACTGAAACATCAGCTCTTCGTGGGCCTTGAGGCTGCCAGCCTCAAACAGGAACTACACCATCAGCTCTCCTGGTTCTTAGGCCTGTGGACTCACGCTGGAAGTAAACCATTGGCTCTCCTGGGGCTCTTGCTTGCCAACTCACTCTGCAGATCTTGGGACTTGCCTGTCTTCATAATTCTGTGAATCAATTTCTTATAATAAATCTCTTTACACACACACACACACACACACACACACATCCTATTGATTCTGTTTTCTGCTAAACAAGCCAGGAAGTCCCTTCCTGGATGAAACACTAAACTCACGTAATGCCTGCTGAATGTGGAGGTATGAAGGCCTGCCCATCTCACCCCAATATGGGACAACTCTGCAGGATCATCCCCGGACATCCCCATGGATTCGGCTGAGGCGCCCACTGAGACTGCATCATTGCTCAACCTCTCCCTCTGCCCAGCCCAGCTGCTATCCCCTCCCTTACAGGTGTCAATCCTGAGCATACCTCCTCCTAAGCTTCCTGCTCACTAACCAGCATCTCAGGGCCCACTTTCCAGACAGCCTTGGCTGAGACACTGGGATCACTGCACTAGCCCCTAACCGGACTGCCCAGGTCATCTCTGCCACCGCAGCAGACGGGGTGGTGCTGGTAAAGCCTAAGGAAGATCTGCTACTCGTCCACTAAAGCCCTGTCACTTGACTTATTGACACTCAAGGGAACCAAAGTCCTGATTGTGACCTTCAGGGTCATGACCCATGACCTCTGACTTCATCTACAACTATCCTCCCCCAAGCTCACTCTGCTCCAGCCACACTGGAGCTGGTCTCTGTGCTGTTTCTTAAATTCACAAGGGCAGGTCCCACCTCAGGGCCTTTGCACTTGCCCTTCTCTCTGCCAGGAATTCCCATCCCCAGAGAGCATGGCTTACTCCCTCACTTCTTTCAGGGTTTTACTGAGAACCAACCTTCTCAGTATCTAAAATGCAATCCTCCATGCCCTTGTTTTATTTTTCTCCTTAGAATTTATCATCTCTTAGAATATTATCTCTTTTACTTATTTATTTTGCTTATTAGTTTTCTCCACTGGAAAGAATGTCAGCTCCATGTGGGCAGAGTTCTCTGTGTGTTTCCTGTATCCTTAGAACACACAACTGCATCTGGCTGGTCCTCAGTAAATACCTGTTGAATGAATGAATGAATGAACGAATGCATGTTGGGCTTTCACATCTCAGCTTGGACATTCAGGTGCCACTGCCTTGGATGACGAAGTTCAGAGTCATCCCCGCCCCCTCCACAGGCCTCTCTGAAAACCCTGGGCTCCTCCTCAGCACTCCCCCTGCACAAAGAGCTACCCTAAAATGGCAGCTCCAACTTCCAAACAAACCTTCCCTCCTGGCCCAGCCTTTTTAGGGCTCACGCACTTGGCACTGCCTCCCTGAGTCATGGGTGAGGCCCCCAACCCCCACCAGCAGCTGCCCAGTTTACAGAATCCAGCAGTGGGCACAGAATGTGGAGACATCAGAAGAGAAATTTTCCATGACTCTTCAAGGCATGAGTAATTGCAAAACTCCCCGCCTCATTCCAATCCAGAAACCAGGCAGCTTTTGGACACATTAGTCAAACACAGGATTGACCAAGCCTCTCATTTATTAGCAGTAATGGCACAGGGCAGCCTCCCAAGTGGCCAAGGAGGCAACAGAGCTGAGAGGATCCCACTGGGGAGAGGCGGAGGCTGGCATTTACATCACCAGACCGCTTCCAAGCACCTCATTGCTGATGATCGCCAGGACGTCAAGCCCAGAGTCCACCAGCAACGTTCAAAGTGCAGGCCCTGCCCTGGCCCCCAGCTATGGCTGCCAGCCGGCCACCCTGCTAAGCCCCCTGGCCTGGACTCTCTCCCACTCTTCACCTGGCGTGCACTGTAGTCCAGGGCACGGCTCTGACAACAGCTGCCTGAATTTCATCCTAGCTCTATCAACCTTGAGCCAAGAACCTCACCTTTTGGTGCCTCAGTTTTCTCATCTGTATAGTGGGTTGTTGAAAGGACTTAACGAGTTAAAACAACTAAAGAACCCACAGCAGCCCACCACGTGGTAAGTGCTCAATAGATATCAACAGCCGTTGCTAATAAGACCAGTCTTCCCCATCCTCTACCCCCAGATTCACCCCATTCAGTAGCCCTTGAGGCTCAGGAAGCCTCGCCCTGGCAAGGACCCCCCCCTCCTGCCTACCCCCCTATCCAGCCCCACCGCCCCTGTCCTGAAAGGTGAGAGAAGCGTTTGACCAGCCAGGAGGCCCCTGGAGCAGTGGATACCGTGTTTCTGAAGCAGCAGGTGTAGGGCACCCCACAGGCCAGGGGTCCGGGGGCTCTGCAGTCGTGGTACTGGTTTTTGCTCCAATCTCGGTAGTCTTCCCCGCCACAGCACTTAAACTGAAGGAGGAAGCAAGTGGGGAAGAGAGCTGCTGTCACCACCAAGGCCCCCAGGCAGACAGCAGGGAGCGGCCCAGCCAGGGGACGATGTGATTTATGATGCGGGTCACACAGGTAGGGGGCATTATGGGGAGCATGTGAGGCATCGTTACAGGTCAGAGCTCAACAAAAGCAGAATGGTGGCCCAGGAGGTAGTGAGCACCCCGTCACTGGGGAGGCATGCAAGCCAAGGCTGGGTAGCCTTTTGGTGGGATAGTGGGTGGTGACTAAACCCTGGAGGAAAAGCACTTCCTTGCCAACCGGACTCCATCTTCACATCCCCAGTGCAGATGCTCCACCCCAGGACCTGGCCTTTAAAGTCCCAGAGACTAGGATTCCAGGGGAGCCCCACAATGGGGCCCCTGAACCTCACCCACCCAGCTCTGCCTGCCCCACCCTTAGCAAAGGGTCACACACACACACCCTGGCCAGGGCTCAGGACTGAAGTGATGGCACAGCTGGCGTCATTTTCCCCTTGGCTGAGCTCTGCCCTGCATGTCCCCCTGTACAGATGCCAACGCCTGGGGGAAGCAGTTACTTCACTGGGCCGCTGCTGTGTGCTGGGCATTGCTCTGTGTGCGCGAAAACCAAGGGGGAGGGAAAGCGCCACAGCCCTGAGGGAGATGGAGAGGACCACCATGTGAAAAAGGTGTGAGGCAGTGCTGGGTACCAGGGATACGGCAAACGGGGCAAGGAGGTGGGAGGTCGGGAAAGGCCTGAGGAGATCTCATTTAATTGGAAATATGAACAGGAAAAAAACAGTCAAGACATGCCAAGACCTCGCACAGAGATGAGTTAGTTGTATTGATATTTCAGCAGCAGGCGTAAAAACTGGAGCAGAGTGAGCAAGAGGAGAGGGGTTGAGGTCAGACCGTGAAAGCTTTGTCAGCCAGAATAAGCAGGGAACGGGGATAGTATCCTTAGTGACAGGAAGTTCCTGGAGGGTTTAGCCAGGGGAATGATATGGTCAGAGGTTCTACTAGAAACAAAGAAGATGCCCTTCCAGAGTCTCCACAGAGCCTTTCAGGCCATCAGTCTAGGGGGCCAGGAAGTGCCTCTGTGGGGTTCAATGCAAAGAGTATTTATTTTGCCATCTGACAGGCCAGCATTCAAATCCTCATACCACCACTCCATGCTCTGTGGCTCTGGGCAAGTCAATCAGCCTCTCTGGGCCTCAGAGGTCAACTGTAAAGCAGGAAGAGCAATGCTATCTTTGCACAGCTGAGCTGAGAAGTACAAAGACAAGCAAAGCATGAAGCACACAGCATAGGACCTGGCCTGAAGCAGGTGCCCAGTGAGCATGAGTCATCCCGCCATTCCACCCTGGGAGAAATGAAATTCGCAAGCCAGCTGAAGGTTGGTTCCAATAAAAACATCTTGCCCCACCCGATGGCCAGAGCTGGCAGACGCATCCCTGGCAGAGAAGGGCCTCCCAGAGGTTGCACCTGTTATGACTACAGAGAAGGCCTGAGCCAAGGGAGTGGCCACTATGGATGGCCCCGGGTGCAGAGAGATGTTGGTCCCCCACTGAGGGCTATCACGGGGATCAGGTCAGCTGACGCCCCCAAGGTCATGTCCCAAGAAGCGCTGCCTCCACTCATCCTCACCTAGCAGGACAGGCAGACAATGATCACCCCAGCTGACACTGCTTTAGTCTCACCACATGCCTGGCCCTGCTCTAACCACCTCTGAAATAAATCCAGGCAAATCTCACAGCGACACTAAGTAGAAGGGACCATCAGTATCCCGCTGGGGCAGGTGTGGAACCTGAGGCTCAGGACTAAGTGAGATTGGTGTGTAGAAGCCCCCGAGGGCAGCAGGCACTGCTATTACTGCTTCACCCACAGACTTGGGTGGACCGTGGGAAGGAGGGATGACCATCATCACGTTCAAAGGAGTGCCGTCGGAGAAAAGGAGAAGACGTGTTCTGTTTCCTGTGCAGGGTTAAATGGAACCGGAGAAGAGCTCTCTCCCCACCAGGGCTGTCCTTGATTTGGCAAGGGAGGGAGCTCCCCGTCCCTGAACGGTCTCGGCAGAGGGAACTTTGAATTGGGTGGCTTGGAGGTCACTCCCACCTCAAAGAAGATTCTTTGCCCACTGACAAGAGGCACCCTGAGACTCTGCCACGTGGTTTGTAGCTCCCTCTGACCTTTTTTTCTTTTTTTTTTTTTCAGAAGGGGAGGGTTTGTGTAGCTGGAAAGGAATGGGCAGGGCAAGTATATGCTGGACCAGGCATGCCCTGGCATCCCCTCCCTTGGCAGCTGTCCATGGCCCACCCTCAACTCCGAACTTGGCCAGCCACCTGACCCCTCACCCCCACCCTCTTGAGCAGGGTCCCAAGTTGGGGGCAGAGGAGGGTGGGCAGAGCAAAGGACGTGGGAGGCAAATTTCTGACCCCAAGCACCTGACTCACCTCCTTCTGAACAAAATCCATGATGTTTTTGAAGTCCAGATCATCATAGTAGTTCTCAATTCCTCTTCGAATATTGTCATTCAGAAAGTCGATGGTCTATGTAGACAGAGAAATTATAAAGGAGGAAGAGCACACGACCCCAGGGTCCAACCCAAGATTTCCCAGAAGTCAGGATTGAACCAGAGAGCCCACCTGCCCAGGGAGCCTCCCCCAACGACCTGCACAGAGCTCCTCCGTTCCCACCCACAACCTTCCTGCACCAGCACCCTCTCCATGTCCCCAGTGCCCATCAGAGGCAGGAATGGTGCACCCCCTTCCTTTACAGATCAGGCAACCCAGGCCCCATGAGGGTGAGGCCCTGCTTGGGGGACACCGTTCTGAAGGAGCCAGGCCAGGGCTGGGGCTTGGCTGCCCAGATGCTCCTTCTACTGTAGCCAAAGACAGGCCTGCACCGGAACCTTCCCTTTGCCCTCCAGCCCCCTCTCCACACTTCTTTCCTATATAAGCTCTTCTTTTACAGATGAAAAGGCCCAGAGAGGGAGATTGACTCTTCCCAGGTCACCAAGCAGGTATCGGCTTTGGTTAGGGGCCCAGCCAGGATTGGAAACCAGGTGTCCTGACTTCCCTCAGGCCTCTCTCTGTCGCTGCAGTGCTCTGGCCCAGACGACAGGGCCCACCTCCCTCTCGGACCGGGACAATCCCCACTGGGAAGGGTGCTGGCCGGCCACCCTCTCCCAGTCACGCTGGGCCTTTGGGATCAACAGCCCGGCTGTTGTGCCGAGATCCAGGAGCACAAAAGGCCCCACAGCGGGAAGGGACGGGGCGGGAGTGTGGGCAGCCCAGCTCCACACTCACAGTGACAATCGGGGCTTTCAGAGCAGGGAGGCCAGTGGATCATCAGAGATTGTGCTGGCACAAAGGGCTCATTCTCAGCTCTGGAGCCAGACGATTCCCGGGGGGCGCCCTCAGGGTTCTTGGGGACAAGAGGGTCCTGAGTTCCAGGCCCCACCCTAGGACTGCAGGCCCCACCCTATTCCTCCACTCTCAGCTCCCCACTTGTGAATCAGTCATGCAAGCCTGTCTTTAAGACACCTTCCAGCGCCAAAGATCAAAGACTAAGGTTCGAGGGGCTGTCACACCTCATAGTCAAGAACAGTCTTTGCACCCACACCTGCCTCAGGAATATCAATTAACTTCTGGACCTCCAGTGGTTCAGACGGTAAAGGATATGCCTGCAATCCAGGAAATCTGGGTTTGAACCCTGGATCAGGAAGATCCCCTGGAGAAGGGAATGGAAACTCACTCCAGTATTCTTGCCTGGAGAATTCCATGGACAGAGGAGCCTGGCAGGCTACAGTCCACAGGCTTCCAAAGAGTTGGACCCGACTGAGTGACTGACACTTTTCCTCCCCTACAGGGTGGGAGTGGGGATCCTCTGCCTCAGAGGAATTTGAGACTCAAACAAACTAGAGCAACGAAAGCGCTTAGCACGATGCCAGACACATAGCATTATTATGTATTATTATGATAGATTTTTCTCTTTTTCCAGGAGGTAGTACCACTTCATACCCATCATGTCATCAGTGGAAAATGGCTAATCCCAAAAGAAATCAAGACCCTAAGTCTTGTCCAAGAGCCACTCCTGGATCTGGGACCCCTCCCAAACTCCCTGCAGCCCCAAGAGGTAATGTGACTTGTCTAAGGTCACCCCATGATCACTGGCAGAGAGATGCTGGAATCAAGAGTCAAAATCGCATCCTGATATACTTTAAGAAGCCAAGAACCCAAGGTTGAGTTCAGGGCCATCTCCCCAAACTATCTCCAGTATCAGGGAGAGAGAAACAAGGATGTGATAGCCACCTCCTTCCTGACATTCACACACTGCTCAAAGCCAAGGTGACAAAGCAGACTGGCTCAAGGAAACCAGTCTCCATGGTCAGAAGGAAAACCCTCTGTTGATGATAATCACCGCTCAGGAGCAGACATCGCTCAGGATCACGCCAGCCTCGGGAGGCACCAGGCCAGACCTCTTCCCCTGTAACAGGCCATCCGCCCTGCCCAGGTCTGGCTCTGGATCCTGGGGCAGGGGCTCAGGGGAAGAGCTGTTTGCTGGCCACCCGACCTGGGCAGAGCAGGGACCTGCCTGGTTCTCAGGTCCACCCTTCCCAGAGGTCCCCAGGTCCTGCAGCCTTTCCAGTCTTGGGTGCCTGTTCCCTGGGGTGATGATGAAGGGAAAGGCCAGCCAGCTGGGGAATAGTTGGGGGTGTCTAAGAAACAGGACACCAGGCTGGATCAGTCTGTCACCCAGGGAATGAGCTCACAGGATTACATGGCATACTATAAGGGGCTCTTGGCAGGGGGTGATGTCCAAAGTCAGGGATATGTCAAGGGCCACACTCATGGCGGGTGAGGTGGCTTCCCTTCAGTCTCAAGGCACTGCAGGCCGTCCTGGCCCTCCTATCCCAGCCCACTGGCCACCTCATAGTCCCTCTGCTGGGTCACCCCTCAGCCCTCCCACGGGGTCACATGCGGTTAGGGGCCAGGGTGGGATGAGGGCAGGAGGCCCAGGGCGGGGAGGAAGATCAAGCAGCAGAGCGGATGCCCGGCAGCCCCATGGGGAAAAGCTCTCCCCCGCTCTCTGGTGAGCAGCCCTGACCTCTCTCCCCAAACCGTCTCAGTCTCTGGGTATTTTCCAAAGGCGCGGACGCCGAAAGAGGCCTTCTTTGTGCAAATCAGGCCTTCCATCTGGTTAGCTGAGCTGGACCCTGCGGGGGAGGGAGGCCCCACTGGAGGCCTCTCTGGACGGACAGGAAGAACAGATGGTCCCAGACTCCACGGGCGGCAGCTGCCCCCGTTCCCACCAGGGAGCTCTCTGGCTTGTGCTGGCTCTTACACATGCGTGCTGCCCTTGGCACCACGTCTGTGTGTGTGTGTGGATGTGTCCACACCAGGGAGACGTGTAGAATGTTTGGGTGGTTCCTGCAGGGGTGGGGGTTGTATGGTTCATTAATTAACTATAATCAACTGTAAAGTGCGCTGCTATGTTCCACAATGTTCTGAGGGACTGGGGGAGCCACTCAGAGGACGTGTCCTGTGGGAGCTCGGCAGGGAAAAGCAAATTTTAGCTTCCTCTGCTGTCTCAGAGGCCAACGCACCCAGGGCCACCCCCACCCGGCTCTAAACCAGGTCATGCAGTGGGGCAGCTCCAGTGAGGACCTGAAAACCACCTTTCATGAATGGCTGGCGTGACCTCAGAGGCATGTGGCCCGGGCTAAATAAAACAAAGAGTAAGCGGTCATCAAAACCATGCGATTTTCACAGCACATTGTTCAAGCTACCAGACTCGAGCCACAGAGCACTGCCCTTTCTAGGTCTGTCTTTCAATCTAGTTTTAAAGATACCCGAAGCCCCTGCATCACTCCCCTCAGTGGAGGCACTCGGACAGTTTGTTGATGAACGAGGAGGCTAGCTCAGGGGTGGCGGATTTTTTCTCAAAGCCACGGAAATGTTCTAAAATCAACAGGTCATGTATGAATGAACACTTCAAATGAGTGAACTGAATGGTGTTCATGCTCAGTCGCTCAGTCGTGTCCAACTCTTGGCGACACCATGGACTGTAGCTCACCAGGCTCCTCTGTCCGTGGGATTCTCCAGGGAAGAATACTGGAGTGGGTTGTCATTTCCTCCTCCAGGGGATCTTTCTAACCGAGGGATCGAACCCTCATCTCTTGGGTCTCCCGCATTTGCAGGTGGATTCTTTACCACTAGAGCCACCTGGGAAACCCGAATTGTATGGTATATGAATGACGCATCAATAAAGCCTTTTATAAGCCTGAAGAACAAATAAATAAGGCTTTGGAGCGGGGCGGGGATGGGTGGCTTCTCCCCAGGATGGGAGGATGAGGAGCAGAAAAGGAGGAGTGGAAGAGCCAGCAGCTGGAGCCTCCCACCAGGCCTCTGGGGACGGAGCTGCCTAGTTTCCTGCATGCTGCCAGCCGGGCTCCATCGATTCACGTTAGCTTCTGGGGCCCACTCTGGGGAGGCCCAGTAGCCGGCAGCTCAGCGGGAACCCTCGCCAGCTCAGCTCTCACAACGCAGAGGCGGGTGCTCAGGCTCGGACTTCCTTCCTCCCTCAGTGCCTGGGCTAAGCCAGCATCTCTGGGCTCCCCTCAGCATCCCCCAGAAGGTAAAGACTCATCCTTGTTGCCTCCAGACCCCGGCCTCTGCTCCAGCCCTGAGATGGGCCCTATCAGACAACCAAGGGTTGAGAGGAACCCAAAGAGTGAGAAAGAAAGAGGTGTGAACACTGCAAGGTTCTCAGGAATATCTGCCAGTCCCTTCCTCAGACCTGGCTGGACTGTGTGTTAGCCCCTCAGTTGTGTCTGACTCTTTGCAACCCCATGAACTCCTCTGTCCTTGGGGTTTTCCAGGCAAGAATACTGGAGTGGGTTGCCATTTCCTTTTCCAGGAAATCTTCCCAACTCAGGGAGCAAACCCAGGTCTTCTCCGTGGCAAGCAGATGCTTCACCACGAGCCACCATGAGCAGATGAGCCACCAGGGAAGCCTATCACACCTGGCTGGAAGTCGCAGGATTAATCCCCATGGTGGGGGAGGTAATGCTTTGGTTTCCCAGGTGTTTGGAGCCCAGCTCTCCCTTCCAAACGGCTGTCCACAGTGGGATGCACCAGCTGCAGGAGTCCGTCCACATTAGTGTAGAACTTTCTCTACTTGCTCCAGGTGGGAAGGATACATATGCTCAGGTGCCAGACAAGCAGGCCATGCTGTCTCCTTTCTCCTTGCTCCAACCTCACAGTCACGCCAAGAGCCAGCTGGTGACAGTGCCAAGATAAACAGGTTGGGTGCTGCCCATTGTTCCTTGGCTGATGTTGGGTGTGACCACGGCACCATCCAATCAAGGCCAGAAAAGAGGTCACTCCTCCACTTGTCCAGGAGGTAGAGGGAAGGAGGCCAGGGATGGGTACAGACACACCAGCCACAGCCCAGTGTCTTCTGGGTGTCCCTGCTCAGCACTGCCTTGCTGGGAACACATGGGCAGGAGCTGCGCACCTCCAACACCCCAATATTCCTTCAGGGAGGCTCAGAGCAAGCTGGGGTGATGTCAGGTCAAGAACAAGAGACCTGGGGATTTCCATGGCTATCCAGTGCTTAAGACTCCATGCTTCCCTGATGCGAGTTCAATCCCTAGTCAGGGAAGTAAGATCCAGGCAAGAATACTAGAGTGGGTTGCCATTTCCTCCTCTAGGGGATCTTCCCAACCCAGGGATCGAACCCAAGTCTCCTGCACTGCAGGCAGATTCTTTACCATCTGAGCCACAGAGAAGCCCGAAGTCAAAGTGTTAGTCGCTCAGTTGTGTCTGACTCTTTGTGACCCCATGGACTGTAGCCTGCCAGGCTCCACCATCCATGGAATTATCCTGCCAAGAATATTGGAGTGGGTAGCCATTCCTTTCTCCAGGATCTTCCTGGGTCTCCTGTATTGCAGGCAGATTCTTTACCAACTGAGCCACCAGGCAAGCCCTGCATGGCCAAAACATAAATTAATTAAAAAAAATAAAGAGCAGTGAGACCCAGACACCTGTGGAAGTCATCCAGGTTCTCCACCCACTGCTGGGTTCAGGCTGCTGCACTTCTGCTTTTAATGCCCGGATCCTTGGGGCCACCAGCTCTGCACCAAGTTCCCCATCACACAGCCACTCCACCCTACATAAGCAGAGAAGCTGCTTCAATCCAACTCCTGGGTCATGCCTAGCAGCAGAAACTGTGCCCAGGGTCAGCAACTGATAGAAAATTTCTGCCTCACACCTGGGAGTTGTTTATCTTTCGCTGCCTGGAGGTCACCATGGTTGTACCTTCCTGAGAGCCCTGTGTGTAGTCATCAGCCTGATGATTTGTCCTCATCTGTCACTACAAGTGGATTCTTAGAGTTAAGAGGTAGCCTGGGGGCTGGAGACTGAACTTGTTACACTGTGACTCAGAGAAATCTGTCTTCTCCTCTTGGGGAAGAAAAACTAGAATTGGGAATTCACCTGGAACCCGACCTTGACTGTGCCTCATCTCTTTCCCCACCACCAATGGCCAGGCTCCTCCTTCCCTATCCTCGCCATTGGCCCATTTCTTGTTTTACGAAATCACATGGCATTTCTGTTGGCAGGGACATTATTTTTCTTTATATGGTATTTTTCTTCTTGATTATAAAAAATGAAAAAGAAAATTTGGGAGCTAGGGAAAAAAAATATAAATTTTAGGAGGAAATAAAAATCACCCTAGTCCCATCCCTCAGGGAAAATATGAGTTAATATGTTAATATTTCTATTTCCTTCCAGATTTTTCCAGGCCTATTTTTTTTTTCATTGTGGAGATCTTACTGCACTTACAGGGCTTTTTTTTGTTTTTCTTCTTTCTTTCTCTCTTTTTCTTTTAGGCCATGCTGCGCAGTATGTGGGATCTTGGTTCTTCAACCAGGGATTGAACCCATATCCCCTGCATTGGGAGCAGAGTCTTAACCATTGGACTGCAGGGAAGTCCCTACACTTACAGTTTTGTATCTCATTTTTAAGTTTTTGAATTATGTATCACTGTCATATGAGAGCACAGCCCGTCATAAGCCTCCAAAGAGCTGAGAGCCCTGACGATGAGGGTCCTTCCTGGACTGACATAGTTCCATGGGGGGACACAATACCCAAGGAGAAGGAACACACTTCAGCCTGTGGTGCCCTCCGTGTCTGGGGATAATGTAAGCTCTCAGCCCTGACCTCAAGCCCATGGCATCCTCAGCTGTGAGGACTAAAGGTCCCTGGAGGTTTCGCCTTTACTTAGCGCCTCCCTGGAAAGGAGTGGTGTCACGGCCCCTGTTGAGCTACAGGCAAGGAAAATAAGTCATCAATCTTTGTGAAAGCACCCTGTAAATGAGAACCACTATTCACTTAGGAGATTGTTTATTAAAACACTGATGCTGCTGACCGTGGCCTGGACTTGGGCTCTAGTTAGTAAAGTACTAACTCATAACTCTGGAAAGTTGTGGGCAGCCAGGAGCCCTGCTGGCTGCACAGAAAGGCATCCCCATGGGCAAATGGAATAAACATCTCTCTCTCCTAAACGCTGCTGAAAAATGAACCAGTACCCTGGATCTGCCAGCCCAGAGCAGATGGTCTGAAGAGCAGAAAAGAGGAAAAGGGAGGAACAAGAGGCAAAACTGAATTGGGAAGACAACCAATGGGTCAGGGCAATCTATAGATTCAGCGCAATCCCCCTGTAAAATTCAGATGGCATCTTTCAGAGATACAGAAAAAAAAATGCTCAAATTCATATGGAATCACAACAAACCCTAGTAGCCAAAGCAATCTTGAATAAGAAGAGTCAAGCTGAAGGTATCACATTTCATGATTTCAATATTACGAAGTTATGGTTACCAAAACAGTATGGTTCTAACATATAAATAGACACATAGATCAGTGGAACAGAAAAGGGAGTCTGGAAATAAACCCAACATATATGGTCAACTAATTCCCAACAAAGATGCCGACTCTCTTTAATAAATAGTGTTGAGAAAACTGGAAATCCACATGCTAAAGAATGAAATTGGATCCTTATATCACAGACAAAAACCAACTCAAAATGAGTTAAAGACTTAAGTGTGGCAGAAGACCTCAAGTAGTAGAACTAACTCCTAAAGGAAATATAGGAAAAAACTCCTTGACATTGGTCTTGGCGATGATTTCTTGGATCTGACATCAAATATATAGGCAATGTTGCCCATAGCAAAAAAATAAAATAAAATAAGTGGGACTATGTTAAACTAAAGCATTTCTGCTAAAAAGTAAACCATGTAAAAAGTAAAAAGGTGAACTATGAATTGGGAGAAAATAATTGTAAACAATATATCTGAAAAGGGGTTAATACCCAAAATATATATGGAACCCCTACAGTTGCAAAATAGCAAAAAAAATACAGTTGACCTTTGAACAATGCAGGGATTGGGATGCCAACCCCCAATACAGTTGAGCATCTGCATACTGCTATCTCTGCCTCTAAACAAAGGAACTGATAAATAACTCACTGAAGGGCAGGAAGCTAAAACAGTTTAAATAGAATCAGGATTCAAACCCTAGTCCTTTTGACTCCACTTATTGTGATCTCTAACTGAACATAAACTTTTCTCACACTTAGTTAATTTAAAGTTCTGTAAACTGAACACATTTCTCACACTTAGTTGATTTAAAGATCTGTAAAATGAAAATACAGGTACTATATTTATTGAAAAATATCTGTGTATAAGTGGACATACACTGTTCAAATCCATGTTGTTCAGCTGTAATTTGATTAAAAAATGGGCAGAGGACCTGAATAGTTTTTCAAAGAAGACATACAAATGACCAACAGATATATGAAAAAATGCTCAACATCTCTAAACATCAGGGAAATGCAAAGTAAAGCCACAATGAGATATAATCTCACTCCTATTAGAATGTCTATTATCAAAAAACAGGAGATAAATGTGGGTGAGGTGAAAAGGGCACCTTTGTGCACTGTTGCTGGGAGTGTAAAATTGGTACAATCACTATGGAAAACTGTATGATGCTTTCTCAAAAAATTAAAAATAGAACTACCATATGTGGTACAATCCCACTCGTGGGAAATGAAATTACTATCTCAAAGAGTCATCTGCCATGAAAAGAGCTCTCACATTCATCCCAACATTACTCACAATTGCCAAGATATGGAAACAACCGGTCTGTTTGCCAGATGAATGGATCAAGATGTGAGATAGATACAGATATTCCATTGTTTGTGTATACAGTATGTATATATATAATGGAATATTATTCATCCATAAAAAATAAGGAAAACCTGCCACTTAGAACAACATGGGTAAATCTTGAGGGTATTATGCTAAGAGAAATAAGTCAGAGACAGAAAGACAAACACTTCCTATATGGGGCCACTTATATTTGAAATCTAAAAAAGAGTCAAACTCACAGAACCAGAGAGCAGAAAAGTGGTTGTCAGGGGACAGGAGGTGGGGGAAACAGGAAGATGTTGGTCAATGGTATAAATTTTCAGTTACAAGATGAATAAGTTCTGAGGATCTAATGAACAGTATGGTGACTACAGTTAATAATACAGTATTATATATTTGCAATCTGCTTAGAGAATAGATCTTAAAGATTAAGATCTTACCCCCTCCCCCAAAGTTAACTATTCAAGGTGATGGATGTATTATTAACTTGATTATGGCAATCCTTTCACAATGCATGCATATATCAAATCATCACATTGTAGAGTTTAAACATAATTTTATTTGTCAATTATTCCTCAGTAAAGCTGGGGCAGCGGAGGAAAAAAGAAATGAAAAGAAATTGGAAAGCATCCCTGAGCTGCCTCCCTCTTGCTATGTACTCTTAGGAGGGCTTCTTAACCTCTCTGTGCCTCAGTGACTCCATCAATATGATGGGAATCTCCCCTCCCCTCTCCTGGGACTCATGAAACAGGAAGAAGACCCTTGGATCCCAAGGCTAAGACATGCCTGTGGTTAAGGCTCACACACAGCGAGTTTCCCTACTGTCCACTCTCCATTCAGCAACAAGTAAAATGTGAATCAGATCACATCGCTTCCCAGCATAAAACTCTCCACAGGCTCCCACTGCCTTTTAAAAAAATTCCAAGGCCTTACATGATCTGCCCTGGCCAGTCCTTCCAGCTTCACCTTCTATCCACTTCCCATCCCTCACCTTCAGCCAAGCAGCCTCCACACTGTGCACAAACCCACCAAGCTCCCTTCTGCCTCAGTGGTTCCCTCTGCCTGGACCCCTGAGCCTCAGCAGGTTGGCTCCTTTTCATCAGCGTCCTCCCCACCTCCACCCCAGGCGCTCTGCCATCAGCCTGTTTTGTTCTCTTGTTTTCTGGTCTACCTGTTCAGTGCCTGTCTCCTCAGCCCAATAGACACAGGAGGGATTATCCAGCCCACTCTCCGCTGCACTCCCAGTTTGCAACCCAGGGCGCACATAGAGCGGGTGCTCAGCATACACGGGACTGATAAATGTGCCAGAGGCCCACCTGGTTCCGGAAGATCAAGGCCACCACGCCACCAATGAGCTCAATTATGAGGCAAATCCCAAGGATGTACATGAACTGAAAAACAAAGCTCAGTGAGTCACCGGGAGTGGAAGGGGAATGCCATCCGCTCCAAGGTCAAGCACAGTAAGGAAATCATCTTCTCAGAGCTCTTAAGGGCTCCTGGGCCTTCACCCCTTCCTCCTGTGAGGACACAGGATGTGGACAGACATTCCCGGGAAAGCCCGGCGCTGGAGCCTGTGATCAGGAAGAGTGACTCAGCTGTCCCAGCCAGACTGTCATCGAGGTTTGTCCCAGAAGTCCTCAGTGGGGTCTGGGTGA
>NW_011494881.1:3814854-3821233 GCF_000754665.1 Bison bison bison | reverse complement strand
CTCTGGCTGACCCAGAGGGGACAGGCCTGTCTTGACAGGCAGGTTAGAGCAGCGTTTCCAGCTCTGCCAGCAAAGCCCCTGCAAAGTGACTTCCCAGACCCCAAGGGCAGATGAGGGGACATCTCAGGCTGAGTACATATATCACTCTTTAGCACAGAAACAAGCATTGTCCAAACTAATGTCAACAACTTTCAGCCTCAGGGAACATCACTGAGACCACACTCATAGGGGCTTTTAGGGGCTTCCCAGGTAAGGGGAACTATGAGGTCAAACACACATGTGGGTGCACAGTAAATAGATATCCTATCTGGCACCCCCTGTGTTGAGAAGCCATCCCTCACCCCACAGTAAGGGGGCAGAGAGGCTGACCCCACCCCTGACCCCAGGGCAGGCACTTGGCCAAGCAGTCCCATCACAGTCCTAGGATCTTGGCCAGAGTTACCAGGAAAGACTCCCAGGACCCTGAGCTATAAGGACTGTTGGCCTAAGGCTGCTGGTGACCATCGCAAATTGAACCTGAGGACAGCACCTGGCATCCTCTGGGAGGCAGCAAGAGAGACAGCCCAAGGGCATCAGCTAAACCCCTGGACCTAGGGTGGGCTTGCTGGTTACATGAGCTAATGACTCACCACCAACAACTTTTCTTGGTTTTGCTTGCTCTCATCTGAGAGTACCTTCTCCCACTTCCAACAGACAGTCCAGACTAACATGGGGTTTAAGAACAGTCTTTGAATCAGCCTTTCTAAGCAGAAGTGGAGGAGGCTGAGCCCTCTTGGGCCAATATGGACAGGCTGACCCATGAAACCCTCCAGTCGAGCTGGTTTGAGGCAAGGACTGATTAACTGGGCTGCCCGAGGGCTCAGGGGTGGTCTCCCAGCTCTCCCAGGGACACCAAGGATCACACCCCCAGTACCACCAGTTGATGGGTGCCTGGGGCTGACTCACCGCTTGGAGGAGACACAGGTTGTCGCGGAGGGAAGCCAGGACGCCGATGAAGGACACGATGAACATGACGACCCCCAGGAGGATGAGGATGATGGCTGGGGCCAGAAAGGCGCTTTCCAGGGTTTTGTATTTCTGCCTCTCGACCTCTGCATAGATCCCCACAGACAGGACCAGGCCCCCGATCAACTGCAGCAAGAAAACAAGGAGTGAGAGAGGAGAAGGACTGCAGTTGCTTGATTCTCCTACAAAGGATTCAAGGGAGGGTTCTGGTGCCTGCCGTTGGAGGGGTCACCCCAGGTCACCGGATGTGCAGCCACCTGTTATGGGCTGAACTGTGTTCCCAAAATTCACAAGCTGAAGTCCTAACCCCCAGAACCTCAGAATGGGACTGTACTCGGAAACTGAGGCTTAAAAGAGGTAATGAAGTTAAAATGAGGTCTTACAACTCAGGTTGAATCCACTATGAATGTTGTCCTTCTAAGAGGAGATTAGGACACGGACACACCAAGAGAAGACCTTGTTAAGATGCATAGAGAAGACAGACATTGGCAAAGCCAGAGAGGGGCTCAGAGAAAACCAACTCTGCCCACACCTTCATCTTGGACATCCAGCCTCCAGAACTGAGAGGCAATAAACCTCTGTTGCTTAAGCTGCCCAGTCTGTGGTACTCTATTATGGCAGCCCTAGTAAATTAACACAGACCCTATTTGGAAATGCTGCTTTGGTGGGAAGTACTGGTGAGTCAGGGGAAATGCCACTGGCTAGAGGATCAGAGAACCTGGGCCGCAGCCCCAGCTCTGCCACTTGCTAACCCTGGGCTTTGGACGAGCACTGGACCACACGAGTCTGTGTTCTCATCTGAAAAATGGGTATGAAGACTATCATTTCTGCCCTGTTCACCCAAGGGTTTTTGCAGGGCTTTAGTGAGGTAAGGACAGTGGAAACACTATGAGCCTGAAAGCATGCGGCCCTGGGGTGTGTATTACACAGGCAGAACACTGAAGGAAATTTCAGACCTGCTCAGGGGGACGGGCATTGCACTCAGCACCATACACGCGGGATTTATCTTCAGAATGATCATCAGGAAAACTGAAAGTTGGAGCAGGAGAGATTTTGAAGAGATTTTTAAGTCAAATTCCTCATCATCAATTTTCCTAACAGTGGAAAGGTGACCACTGTAACTCCCCATCAGGAAAAATGAGGCAAAAAAAAAAGTTCTTGGAGGACCCCTTCCTGCTCTCAGCCGGAAAAGTCTCATACTAAATCTTCAGGGAGCCCTATCGGCGGATGTCACCCCAAACCCTCAGACATGTCTGGGACTGCATTGCCCCATCACCCTGAGATTCACAATAGTGTTCTAACTGGCCCCCTTCAGCCTGTTCTTCCTACCAGAGTGACCAAGCAAGATCTAATCAGGACAAGCTGGTTCCCTGTGCCCTGAGAGTAAAAGCCACAAGCCCATCACAGTCCAGACGGCCTGTCTGAGCTCACTTCTCACTCCCCCCCACTTCCTCACTCTGCTTTAACTCCACTGGGCCCCTCACTGCCAGCCAAACACACGGAGTCTGCCAGCTCAGGGCCTTTGCACAGGCTGTTCCCACTGCCTGGAATGCTCTTTCTCCTGATCTCCAAACGGCACTATGGCTCCCTCCCTCACCTCCTTCTCATCTTTGCTCACTTCTCACCTGCTCAGTGAGGCCTTTGGGGTCCTCTTGTTTAAACACAGAGAATTCTCTCCCTGAAACTCTCAATCCCAATTTCCTGATTTATTTTTCCTTTGCACTGACAAGTATTAAACATTCTACATTTTTTGTTTTCTTTTTTAACTGTTTGTCTTCCCCACAAGAACATAAGCTCCATGCTAGGAGGAATTTTTCAACTGTTTAAGGCATCCCCAGCACCAGAACAGCCCTGACATTCAGGAAGCACAACAGGCATTTACAATCAATGTCTGTTGGACAGATGCAAGCCAGGCTTCCCAATAGATCCCCGCTTGTGTTTGAGTTCAACGCTGTCTACCTAGCATTCTGTCGGTCCAGTGATTCTGGCATTCCAGGCCACACATTCCCAAGAGCAGATACACTGGACCTCTCTACAGAGAGGGAGGCAGTGTGGGAGAGGAGTCAGAAGCCATGGTGCTGTCAGTAAAGGTCTAAGTAAAGGAAATGAGGGATAATACAGACAAGACATAGACAAGATATGCCATGAGCACAGCTACCCTAGAGTCAACATCCTGAACACCAAGGAGGTGGTGGCTCCTCCAGTTACTCCTGGTCTACCTCCACCTTAAAATGGCTATTATACAATGTGCCCTCAGAGTAGATCTCCTCAACGGCCTTCTAAAGAGCGCCAAGACTGTTCTGGGTAAAGGGAAGTGCTTGCTTCCCCTAAACTCTGCAAGTGGCAAGGATGCCAAAAGTCAAACAGACCAAGCTTATTTGGAAACATTGGGTAACAGAGGGTTACCGGGAAGCCATCTCCTCCAGTCCAGGGCTCTGCTCTGTCACTGCTAAGTGCCATTCCCCTTAGTTTGAAAGGATAATCTGGGATTACTGATACCTACTCCCCAGGTCTAAAAGGAATGCCTTCCCAGCACACACAGGCCAAGAGGTGCTAAAGGCATTGACGAACTTGGCCGTGAACTTGGCCATGTCGGGAAAACCATGAGTGAAATGATGTCATCCAAATCACTCAGTTGGGTAAATTTTTAAATTTAAATTTAAAAAGTTAGGACACACACACACACACAAGGCCCTCTATAGGAAAATGAGGACCACAAGAAATCAAATCTACTTTTGATAGAAAAATATTAACCAAAGTTATTTGGTCAGTTCATGCTCCAAAACCCAGGACATGGTGAAATCATTGTTCAAGGCCAGCCTAAGCTCTGCGGGTCCTCTGAGAACAAGGGCAAGCAGTTTTAGAGAGCCAAATCCTCCCCTTCCTTATTAGTGCACCTACAAGGAATTACTCAACTCTAACCCTGAACCAGACACAGAACCCCAGAGATCCTTCAGCCCTAGAGCCAGGGTTGACAGTTAAAGAAGAACCCCACATGATCAGAGCCCCGGCAGGGCGTGCAATCAATATGCAAGGACGCAGTGTGCTTCGGGCAACAGAAGTGGTGTTTCATCCACTATCTTGGTGAAAATTGTAATTTGCATGTTGTCACTGAACCAACAAGATAACACCTTAATATTTTCAGGATTGATTCCACATACTTTTGAGACTTATGTGTTTCAGTTTTTTTGTTTGTTTGTTTAGATATAAAAGCTCTTCTTGGGCAGGATGGACATCTAACCACCATCCTAGGCTGCCCGCCCTCCCTGCTTCCCATCTGATGCTATGCTTCTGGGTTCAGGTACTCTGCTTTGGAAACCATCCCCAAAACACCAAGCTGTTGTAGGCCTGCATTCTGAGCAGAATTGACCCCAGCCCTCTTTGTAAAAGCAGTCAGTGGCTTCTTCTATTTTTATAAGCTCCCCAGAGCCCTGGGACCCACTCCAGAACGGCCTTCCTGGCAAGAAACAAAACTTTCTTTGGTCTGATCTCCCTCCTGTTACAAAAGATCACATTTTCCTTGCGAGTCAGCCTTGTAACATTTCCAGACCACTAAAGCCATAGAAAGCTACAGCAGCAAATGCAGACCCAAACCTCTGGACTCCGGCACCACTGTGTGCTGAGCCATCACAGGCTCATCTCTCCCAGTCCAGCCAGGGGTGCTGCCACCTCAGTCCTTCCAGAAGCCACCGGGTAGCCCCTGAGGTGGCGCCAGACACAGCACAAGCAGATCTAGGCTCCTTCTTCAAGGGTTCCAGGAGCAGCAGGCATGGGGAGAAGCTGACATACCCTTCCCAGGAACTTCATGATTTCCAAATGATATTTACATCTCCGAGAACATCAGTTTATGTTTCCCTGTGAGTATAAAATTAACTGTCAATGCTAGTGTGCAATCCCATCCCCTTTTCTCTGCTAATTATAGTCTCTCTTTGGGCACCCAGCCACTCAGCTCCAGCACAGGAAGCAAATGGCCCATTTGTCAAGCAGGACAGCTTCAGCTAAACTTGGCTGGGGGTGAGGGGCACACGGCCATGCCCATTTGGGGCCAGAGAAGGAAAGAACATGCTGCTGGCAGTCCATGGGCCAGGCTAAGAGCCCCAGATTTTGCCACAAGTCACGTGGCATCTTCAAAAGGCTGCATGGGAGCCTGTTGCCCACTGTGAACCAGGCCTGAAGTCCCCTCTGAGCCCTGCAGCCTGGGAACCGTCTTCCTCCTCTGCAAGCTGAGGCCCAGCTTCGTGCTGCTGCTGGCAAGCATGTGAGGCCTTCCAGCACCTGCACTGCCTCCTCCTTCAGGAAGCATCTGGTTCCGGCTGGCTCACCCCCAGTCGGGGCAGGTCTGCACTCAGCGGGGACTCACAAGGCCTATCTTTACCCCCAAAGGCACATGCCAGGCACCTATTGTGTCCCAGACCCTGAGGGTCACAAGGGGTCACAAGACTATTCATGGGCTAAGTCTGGGGGAAGACAGGTTGAGAGTCTTGAAATGATCTCTATGGCCTGATGGATGGGATTCAGGGATCTCTGAACTGGGGATGGAGAAAAGAGTCAACCTTTACTATCATTATCCTCCAACTGAAATGTTCCTGGCACACACCAAAAGAGGAAGAACCTCAGATCTAGGGGAAGCATGCTGAATCTCTCCCATGGGGAAGACTCTGGGAATTTGAACAAAACTAAGGGGGCGAAAGGAAATGTCAGAAAATCAGGATGAGCTTCCTGGAGGAGCCAGTGTTTTCTTGAAGCCTCCAATAACTGCTCCACATTGGAGCCACCTAAGGGGCACACAAAGGCTGCAAGGCTCTATATGGCCCAAACAAAGCACTTTTCTGAGGTTTGAGCTTAAAAGAATAAACTCCAAGGCCTGAGAGAGATTTTAAATAAGGTGGGGCTAGCAGGGCCCCTGTATCCAGCCAGGAAGCCCTGGACCTCATACCCACCAGCCCTTTGGTCCCAGACTGATCCTGCCTGGTCCAGGGCCGAGCCCACCCTGCAGGAGTGTGCTCCTGCTCAGCACATTCTACCAGCATCTCTCCTGCACAGACTGGGGCTGGATGGAGGTGAGATAGGAGATGGGAGTTGGCATTCTGGGCCTTCATTCATTAGTTCAGCGGCTTGGCCATGTCACTTTGCCTCTCTGAGCCTCACTTTTCACTTGTAAAATAGTAATGCCCGCTGCCATGTACAGAGTGATTACGCGGCACCAGCATCCTGCAAAGTGCCATACCAGCATCTCCCTGGCTGTCACACACCCTGGCACGTCTAAAAAACAGCTAATTGCATTTAAAGACCAGACTCAGTGAGGTTAAGTGACACAGAGCTTATAAGCGACGGAGTCAGCATGCACAGCCAAAACTTGTCTGCCTGCCACTAA
>NW_011494881.1:3789235-3814754 GCF_000754665.1 Bison bison bison | reverse complement strand
CAGCATCCACACCCAAACCTGGTCTCCCTGCCACTAAATCTACCAGACGGGCCTTTCACTTTGATCTGGGAGAGAATGGGTCCCAAATGTCTCTGCAAAATACAAAGGTGCCAGTAGCAGAGCAGTGCTCCCAAAAGAATCTTCTATGATGATGGTAACATCCAGTGTGGTTAGTCACTAGCCATATGGAACTAGCAAGCTCTTGAAACATGGCTTGTGTGCCCGGAAAGTTGAATTTTTCATTTTGTTGTTATTGTTTAGTTGCTAAGTCATGTCCAGCTATTTTGTGACCTCCCAGCCTCCTCCGTTCATGAGATTTTTCAGGCAAGAATACTGGAGTGGATTGCCATTTCCTTCTCCAGGAGATCTTCCCAACCCAGGGACTAAACCTGTGTCTCCTGCATTGGCAGGCAGATTCTTTACCACTGAGTCACCAGCAAAGCCCAGGTTTTTCATTTTACTTCATTTAAGACAGTTTAGATGTGACAGGGGGAGCTGGTGGTCACTGTGCTGGACAGCACAGCTCCAGAGCAGTTCTCCTTGGATGCTGCCCCTTAACATTCCTGCCTTGCTCCTTTCTGATGTAGAGACTATCCTTATCTAAGAGTCATGTGCCCTAATCATCCTACCACTAGGAAGTTTATATTCACTGACTTGCATCCAAGAGAAAGCAATCTCTTCTCTCACTTTCCCCAAGAAAGCTCAGCTCCTGCCACCCCACTTCTCTTTGCACTACAAAAAGCAGGACAGACCAGATCCAGAGCTCCCAACCCAAACTGATCTAGGGCTCATTCTGTCTCCCAGGAGGGTGCCAGACCCACCTCCAGAATGACAGGGCAGTATTCTAAGCTCTGGGGCCCTGGACTTGGTGCCATTGACCAGGCCCCAGTGCTAAATTCAGGCAGTCTGTGCGGGAGGAATAGGGTTCCTCTCAAGCCCAAGGCAAAGCCAGCCCTGGAGGAAGCAGCAGCAGACTGCTACTGCCAGCAAAAGAGCCGGCCCCTGGTCTTTGTCACCGATACTCTGCTGTCAACTCTGCCTTGACCCTGAACTTCTTCTTAAAACACAAAACAAAACAAAACAAAACTTGACATCCATGCAGAGAACTTGCTTAACTGCAACCCTTGGTCCATGACATTTTCTGACAATCTGCTTTTGTTTAGAATGTAACAGGTACCACTTACTAACTAGTCCTCCTGTCCCCATGGATCTGCTACAACTCTGCTGTCTTACACTGAGGTTCTACACATGCCTAGGTCTCTTTCTGGCTCCCAGTCTCTCCCATCAGTCAGTCTGTCTCTAAACAAACCTCCCTTCAGTAGTGACTACAGTTTTATAATATAACTGTGGCATCTGCAAGCCCACGCCCCTCCTTCCTGCCTTCTTCGGAAGCGTCCTGGATATTCTTAGACCTTGACTCTTGCGTATGTATTAGAATCATCTTATCAACTTCCTTGAAAAACATCTCCTGAGGTTTGACTGGAATCACATTGAATTTATAGATCCCTTCGGAGAAAATCGACACCTTTACCAGGTTTTCCTGCCCATAGGCATGGTTTATTCCTTCTTTATTTATATCATCTTTATTATGACCTAACAACAGTGGTCTCCACCGCCCTCAAGCTTTCCCATAGCTGTCTAGACAGATTCGGGGAGAAACTTCCTGAAGTATTACCCAGGCCTGCCTCTCCAGCTCGGCCCGGGGTGGGAAACATGGCCTTCTCTCTAAGAAGCAAAGTGGGCATAACACCCTGTTTTGCTACCCTCCTGTCACCAACAGTTACAAACACCCAGTCCTGCATGATAAATTAGGAGTCTGGGATTAACATACACACATTTGTGCATGTGTGCACGTGCTAAATTACTTCAGTCATGTCCAACTCTTTGCAACTCTATGGATTGCAGCCCACCAGGCTCCTCTGTCCATGGGATTCTCCAGGCACTGGAGAATCTGGACACTGGAGTGGGCTGCCATGCCCTCCTCCAGGGGACCTTCCTGACCCAGGAATCGAACCTATGTCTCTCACGTCTCCTGCATTGGCAGGAAGGTTCTTTACCAGAAGCATCTGTGGGAAGCCTGCATATACACATTACTATATGTAAAACAGATAATCAACATGGACCCACTATAGCACAGGGAACTCTAGTTAATATTCTTAAATGACTTATAATGGAAAAGAATCTGAAAAAGAATGAATATCACTGAATCACTTTGCTGTACACCTGAAACTAACCCAACACTGTAAATCAACTATACTCTGATATAAAATAAAAATTAGATTAAAAAGATAAAAGACCCACACACATATCTGTTCTCTGTATTGTGAAGTTTTTTTGGAGGTCTGCCTTGTCACTTTCTCTAAATGATCTTCCACATTCCTATAATAATAATAAAAAGACTCCTACAAGCACGCAGCACATTCCAGGCTGTGAAAGAGCTACACTGGGAGGTTTGCAAGCCCCAACTACTCAACCCAGCAGGAGCAGAGTGGAATGTCTAATCACAAACAAATGAAGCACTGGAAGTTAAGATCTGATGGAGGCCGGACTCTCTTTGAGAAGCGTTCAGGGGCAGGCAGATGGGAAATGGTATAACAAACAGCTAGGGAAAATATTCTGAAACAAGAGGCCTGGCAGTGTCTTCCTCCTGGGAAATGAGAGCAGGTCCATTGGAGCTGAGCCTGTACAGGAGTTTGACTTCACACTACTGGACGTTCCACCAACACAGGGACCAGCCGCCAGATCTACCGGAGGAATGAATCTGAGAAATGCTATTGCTTTAGATGCCTACAAACCCAAAGAAGAAGCTAATGATCCCACTCCAGAGTACTCTGAAGCTTCAGGATAAAATGACTTACAGTCCTGAAAACTCACATTAAAAAGAGAATCGAGGTGCTCAGAAAGATAGGTGTCTTATGTTATCAAGACCTGAGGCAGGTAACCCTAATTCATTACAGTGAATAAGAGCAGATTTCCCAGAGGAACCTCCATTTAAAAATAATACTAACAAGACTTATCTGGTTAATCTGAAAACAGAAACAGCCAAGGGGCAAAGGAGAGCCAAGAACATGTCACCTCTACCCAACAGACACTTCTCCCTGGTTTTTCTTTTCCCTGCCCTCTCTGGATCCCCCTCCTCTCCACTGTCCACAGGTCAGCACCAGGAAAGTCACACCCCACCTCCCGGCGCTGTATTACCATGGCACCTGGGTGATTATCTCCCCAGGTCTCAGCCCAGGCACAGTGCCTCCTGCTGGAGTACACTCAGGAGTACATTCTGTGCCAAACCACTGCTGGTTCCCATTCCTTTGTCCTCTGTCCCAGATGGCACAGGCTCCTCGCTCATAGCTGCAGGCCGCTGGCAGGAGTGAGTAAGATGGCCCAAGTCTCCCCTTTACTCAGACATTTCCAGACATTCTAGGAAACCCCTCAGGTCCCATTGTCCAGATGTGAATAACAACTCCATTCCTAAACCAATGCCTGAAGCAGAGGAATTACTAATTGGCTCAGACCTGCTCAAATGGACCAATCGCTGTAGCATAGAGAAGAGATTACAAATCCTGGAAAGTATTTATCTGCCTATAAACTGTACATTAAATATGAGATAATGGAGAAGGGAATGGATGCTGGGGAAATGACCTAACACCCACTGCACAGAGGCAACTCCTTGGCTAATGATGGGCAATTGCGATTCATTGCAAAGAGTCAGACACGACTGAGAGACTGAACTGAACTGAACTGAAAGCTAACATCAGCATGTATTATTATGTCATTTTTACCTTTGAGGACTACTTCTGATTCTTCTGTGTATTATCATTTATTATTCACATGATTGTTTCTCTATACTCCCCCATCCTCAACTTGTCAATCCTTAAGGCAGTGTGCTTTACTGATTTTTACTGGCAGCTTCCCAGGTCCCAAATTCTGTACATAGCAGAATGCATAAGAAAAACTGAGCTTCAGTAAATGTTAATTAAATACATGAATACGCAATAAAAATGGTTCTACCCAATGGAAAAAAATTAATAAATAAAAGCAGCCACAGGCTCACAGAGGTGACAAGTGGACTTTGTCCTCAACAATGGCCTCCAGTTCAGGTCCCAGAATCCACACCTGCCCACCAGGAACTGGGCCAGGCATCCCCATTCTTCCCTGAGACAGCACAGGATTTACCCCTGGGGACCCAAAGGTCCCTCACTCCAAAGGCTTATGACTCCAAAGAGGTCAAAGGGAAAAAGAGGCAGCATCATACATTACAAGGAGCGCTGAGGGTGGGGGAGGGGGATGAGAGGGGAGCCCTGAACTTTAATCCCAATTCTGTCACTAATCCCACGTGACCTTGGGCAAGTCCTTCCCCTCTCTGGGCCTCAATTTCCCTGCTCAAAAAGGGAGACGTTTGACCACAAGCCCTAGGATCCCTTCATTGCTCCAGGAAACCCATGCCCAGACAGCCCTCGCAAGAACCCCAGCCATCGGCAGACCATGGTGGTCCAAAATCTTTTCCGCTACTGAGTCCTTCTGCATGGGTCCGCCCTTGCTTTCCCACCTGGCCAGGAGATGCCACACTTCTGCATGAGTAGGTCCTACAGGGAACAGAGATATCCTTCCCACTCCAGCCTGATCAAGGCATACGACTCCGGCACTGCCTCCCACAGCAGCCACGGAAAGGAGACCAGCTGTTTTTGGAAATAACAAAAATGAAAGGGGCTAACACTCATCCTCCAAAGTTCATCTCAAAGACTCTTCCCCTGGGAAGACTTCCTGGATCACTCCAGCTATAGAGATCTCTCTCCACTTATGATCACCTATGAAACCACCAATGGGAAGCCCTCATTGTACTGTTATTTCCAGTACTAACTATGCCCATTGAACAAATTATTCCAGCTATTTACTACCTATTGTATACATGGTGTGGTAGCAGGACCCAGCAACACACCTACCACACCATCTTTGACTTCAACAACCTCACAGTCTGCATATATAATGCAAATGCATTAGTCCCAGAAGTCCACAGGAAGTTTAGCTTAGCTCCCAGACCATGTTATCTCCACAGAAGCCATATGAAAAGTGATTAGAGCCCAAGCCAGTTCCCAATGGCCTAATGAACCACAGTGCCCCTGAAACAAGATACCATGCAAAGGTTCCCAGCACCCAGTAGGTGCTCAATAAATGTTTCTTCTGAGTGAAGATGAAGTACTGCTGTCACTCTGACATTTCAAGGCTCAAATCAGATGCCAGAAACCATGCCCCCTTTAGAGGCACTTTGGTCCAAGGGTAAATCAGAAGAAAGGGAGTCCCAATTCTGAATTCCAAGGCATCACTCACTGATTCAACACATATTTTAGAAAGTGCCTAGTATGTCCCAGGCACTGGACATAAAAAGGTAAGATCTAGTTTCTGCCCTCAAGAAGCTCAGTCTGGTAAGACATATCTGTATACCAACAAATGCAACAGAAATGGGGAACACTGAGGGAGAGGTAACTGAGTGTGCAGAAGAGCTGGATAGGAGGAAACACTAAATCAAGGGCAATACCAGTGAGATCAAGGAAGGTCTCCTGGGGGAGGTGAGTGTGACTGAGTTCCATTTGATGAATGTAATGGACAAGCAAGAATTTCTGAAATGGATAAGGAATTTTAGATGCCCATGAAGGTGCCACGAGGAAAGCAGGTCAGCATAGTTAGAACTGAGAAGAGGCAGACAGGAGATGGAGGAGGCCAGCGAAGAGCTCAGGAGTCAGACCACCATGGCAAAGTCTCTCAGCCTAAACCAAAAAGTTCATTCATTTCTTTGATCTCTCTTTACTGACAGGTTGTGTAGGCCAGTGATTCTCCAAGTTTTTGGTCTTAGGATTCATTTTTACTCTTAAAAATTTCTGAGGACCCTAGAGTTTCTGTTTTTGGGGATTATATCTATCGATCATTTACTATATAAGAAATTAAAAGACCTATTTTAAATATTTATTAACTAATTTAGAAATAACAATAATAGATTTACATGTTAACATAAATAGCATATTTTTTGTTAAAAATTTTCCCAAAAAATTGCGAGAGGAAGGGTGGTATGGGCTTTACATTTTTGCAAATGTAAATATCTGGCTGATGAGAAGAGCTGGTAGATTCTTGAAGCTGCTCCTCACTCAATTTGCTGCCACATCACCATCATATGTCCTTGAAATTCCCCCAATCCTGAGAGGATGACAGCAGGAAAGCAAATAGCATCCTAGTATTACCACGAAAATGATTTTGACTTCACAGATCCCCTGAAAAGGCTCCACCCACCAAGGATTCCTGGAGCACACTCTGGGAGCAGCTGTTAAGAACAGGGTGCGGAGGGCTTCCCTGGTGGTCCAGTGGTTAAGACTTCACCTTCCACTGCAGGGGGTGTGGGGGTGTGGGCTCGAGCCCTGGTTGAGGAGATAAGATCCCATATGCCTGTTGGCCAAAAAAACCAAAACATAAGACAGAAGCAATACTGTAACAAATTTAATAAAGACTTTAAAAATGCTCCACATTAAAAAAAAAAAAAAAGGAATGGGGTACAGGATGGGGAGTTGGGCCCAGCTACGGAGAAGGCAATGGCACCCCACGCCAGTACTCTTGCCTGGAAAATCCCATGGACGGAGGAGCCTGGTAGGCTATAGAGCATGGGGTTGCTACCAGTCGGACACAACTGAGCGACTTCACTTTCACTTTTCACTTTCATACACTGGAGAAGGAAATGGCAACCCACTCCAGTGTTCTTGCCTGGAGAATTCCAGGGACGGCGGAGCCTGGTGGGCTGCCGTTTATGGGGTCGCACAGAGTCGGACACGACTGAAGTAACTTAGCAGCAGCAGCAGCAGTTAACCAACCGAACACAAAAGTCTCAGCTATGGGGGAGCTCATGTTCCAGTTGGGGAGAAATAAATAAATAAATAAATAAATAAATGGTATGTCTTGGTTATGAGGGCCATGAAGATAGAAACAGGAAAGGAGGCCAGGAAGGCTGATGGAGGGGGCTGGCATTTTCAATACCACAGCCAGGGAGAGTGATATTGGAGTGAAGACGTGAAGGGGTAGGGGGCTCTCTACCATCCACACAGATACACAGGTGAACATACCAAGACCTTGGAATGTGCCCATGTGTTCAGAGAATAGCTGCTCCAGCCCGATGGTAGGGAGAGCAGAGGGGAGGAGGTGAGAGGGCAGCGGTGTGGGTTGCAGAGCAGGCGGAACCTTTGAAGCTATTGAGAGGACTCTGACTTTTGCTCTGAGTGGGCGAAAGGCACTCCAAGTTTGCAGAGGAGTGATCTGATCTGACTTTGATTTTTAAATGAGTTACTCTGAAACTGCTGTGCTGAGAACTGGGGGATGGAGATATGGAATCGGAATGGTCAGGAATCTACTGCAGCAACCTAGATGCTGGTGATGGTGGCCTGGACCAGGACGGGCATGTGCAGGTAGCAAGGAGCAGGCAGACTGGACATATTCTGAAGGAGGATCACTGACATATTTTAAGCAGGGAGTCCCATGCTCAGATTTGCTTTCAAAAGTTATTTGGTAGACAGAATATTCACACAGCCTCAGGTGTCACCCACAGCTTAGGCATTCGTTATCACGGGGAAATGCATGCTTGCAATGGAGAGAACTGGGGGTCCAGCCTGGCATGGAGAGCAGCTGAGTGGCCGAGCATCACAGCTCCTATACCTCCCACATACCCTGTGCAGCACTCATACGGGAAATTTATGTTGCTGTTGTTCAGCCACTAAGTCACGTTCAACTCTTTGTGACCCCAGGGACTGCAGCACACTAGGCTTCCCTGTCCTTCACTATCTCCCGAAGTTTGCTCAAACTCATGTCCATTGAGTCAGTGATGCCATCCAACTATCTCATCTTCTGTTGCTCCTTTCCCGTCCTGCCCTTAATCTTTCCCAGCATCAGGGTCTTTTCCAGTGAGTCAGCTCTTCATATCAGGTAGCCAAAGTATTGGAGCTTCAGCTTCAGCATCAGTCCTTCCAAAGAATATTCAGGGTTGATTTCCTTTAGGATTGACTGGTTTGATCTCCGTGCTACCCAGGGGACTCTCAAGAGTCTTCTCCAGCACCACAGTTTGAAATGTATGACCTGAACCTAATTACCAGGAGATCATAAAGTAAATCCAGAATGCTGATGTTCTACAGAACAAGGGCCTGGAGGCTTCAAAGGAATCAAAAGCAGTAAAGAGAGTCTAGGTTAGGGGAGATGAAAGAGACATATCACAGCCGAAACATGTGGACCTAGATTGGGTAAAATATTCACTACAAAAGACATTTGGCGAACAAGGAGGGAAATCTGGATATGGACGGCATAGATGTTCTATCTAATGGTAATTTGTTTTCAGATGGACAATGGCAGCATGTGGAAAAATGCCCCTTTTGGAGAGCTGCTTGCTGGGGTATGTAAGGCTATGGTCACAAAAGCTGCAGTAAAAAAAAAAAAAAAAAAACAAGTATTGAGAGAGAAGGGGGAAGAAAGATAGGGAGAAAGATATTAAAACAAGATGCTAATAATAACATACAGATATTCTTTGAATTTCTCTTTCAAATTTTCTATGGGTTTCAATTTGTTTTTCAAAG
The DNA here is from genome assembly GCF_000754665.1 of Bison bison bison. Lineage (NCBI taxonomy): Eukaryota > Metazoa > Chordata > Mammalia > Artiodactyla > Bovidae > Bison > Bison bison. The sequence goes on along the minus strand of NW_011494881.1, from coordinate 3,806,160 downwards.
TTCATTTCCCTGTCACGGCTAATTAGGTACTATTGATTTAGTGCTTTCCATCTTACACAAGAGGCTTCTCCCACTCCACCCCAACCAGACCCCAAGCAGCAAAGCCAAGGAACAAAGAGGCTCCACCCCACACATCCATACGCGCTGGTTATCTGCAAACAGAGCATCTATGAGGTGTCCCTGCAGACTGCAGGCAGCCAGACCCGGGTCTCATAGCTCTTCAGAACATCGCCCCACAGCACCTGGCACAGGACCCAGCACGTGCCACTGGTGATTGGGGCGGGGGTGAGGGGATGGGACTCGGGAGTCCTGTGTCTAGGCTCCAACCACTGAGCAGTTCTCCTTCCAACAGGAAGAGGCAGGAAGAGGGCTCATGCAGGCAGGGCTGGCAGATCCACTTGTATATCCAGGCCCAGCAAGCCTCTCCCTCTCCACTTTCTTTCTTTTTAAAGTATTTTAAGTATTTATTTATTTGGCTGTACCGGGTCTTAGTTGCAGCACTCAGGATCGTCGATCTTCATTGCATTTAGCAGGATCTTTAATTGTGGCATTCAAACTCAGTTGTAGCATGTGGGATCGAGTTTCCTGACCAGGGATTGAACCCAGGCTCCCTGCTTTGGGAACTCGGAGTCTTAGCCACCAGATCACTAGGGAGGCCCCTCCTTCTCCACTTTCTGAATTTCCCTAAGCCAGGCCCTAATAGTACTTGGTGGATTAGGCAAATGTGGGCAAGTAACACATGATCATCTTCCCTGGGACTCCAGAATCTGTATCATTCGCGGCCTCAGAGATCACCCGTCGAGTTTCAGATGCACTGGGACCTTTTTTGTCAAAATGAGATCCAATGTAACGCTGGATCCTGATTATTTTTTCTAATGCACTGTGAGAAACATCTTAAGGACAACTGGCGAAGTTTTCATATGGACTTGTTTTTTTATTAGGCATGATGATGGTGTTGTGGCCATATCCAAGGACATTTTTTTTAAAGGAGATGCATCCTGGATATCTGGGGTGAACTGTCTGCAACTTATTCTGACATTGCCACATGTTAAAATGATTGATTCTGGCTAGTGGGCATGGGAGATGGATGGGGAAACAGTGGAAACAGTGTCAGACTTTGTTTTTTTGGGCTCCAAAATCACTGCAGATGGTGATTGCAGCCATGAAATTAAAAGACGCTTACTCCTTGGAAGGAAAGTTATGACCAACCTAGATAGCATATTCATAAGCAGAGACATTACTTTGCCAACAAAGGCTCGTCTAGTCAAGGCTATGGTTTTTCCTGTGGTCATGTATGGATGTGAGAGTTCGACTGAAGAAAGCTGAGCACCGAAGAATTGATGCTTTTGAACTGTGGTGTTGGAGAAGACTCTTGAGAGTCCCTTGGACTGCAAGGAGATCCAACCAGTCCATTCTGAAGGAGATCAGCCCTGGGATTTCTTTGGAAGGAATGATGCTAAAGCTGAAACTCCAGTACTTTGGCCACCTCATTCGAAGAGTTGACTCATTGGAAAAGACTCTGATGCTGGGAGGGATTGGGGGCAGGAGGAGAAGGCGACGATAGAGGATGAGATGGCTAGATGGTATCACTGACTCGATGGACGTGAGTCTGGGTAAACTCCAGGGGTTGGTGATGGATAGGGAGGCCTGGCGTGCTGCAATTCATGGGGTCGAAAAGAGTCGGACACGACTGAGCGACTGAACTGACTGAACTGAGTGGGCATATATCGGAGAAGGCAATGGCAACCCACTTCAGTACTCTTACCTGGAAAGTCCCATGGACGGAGGCGCCTGGTGGGCTGCAGTCCATGTGGTTGCGAAGAGTCGGACATGACTGAGCGACTTCCCTTTCACTTTTCACTTTCATGCATTGGAGAAGGAAATGGCAACCCACTCCAGTATTCTTGCCTGGAGAATCCCATGGACAGAGGAGCCTGGCGGGCTGGTCCACGGGGCCCCAAAGAGTCGGACATGACTGAGTGACTAAGCACAGCACAGCAAAGTGGGCATATGGGTATTCACTATCATTCTTTCACTTTTTATGTTTAAAAATTTTTTTACATTAAAAATATTGAAGCAGCAAGCAAGGTCCAAGTTCCATTTCTTCTAAGAGAAGATCTGTTCACAGTCTGAGTCTCCCTTTGGCCTGGGAGGTCTCAGTGGCCACAGCCAGGGGCCGGCTCAACGAGGGCTCAGGGCCGGCAGCCTCCTCTGGCCTGGAATTAATGCCCTCACCAGATGTTCCACTAACTGCCAACCAGGACTAAATACTGGCTGTGATGAGAACCTGCCTATTACCCAATCAGCAAGAACACAGGAAAACAGCCCCGGGGGCTGTGGGACATGCTCCTCCCTATGCCTGGGGGAAAAGCCTGGAGGAAGGGACAGAGAGGGTCCCTCATTACCTTCGATTGCATCGTTTAAGGAAGTTAGGAACAGAGAAAAGGCACATGGAAACCAACAATATGAGGTCAGCCGGTGCCAGCCATGGGAGGAGGCAAAGGCCATGTGAACTGAGCTCCCTGAGGCTGCGCTGGTGGGACTGGCAAAGAGCATGTGCCAGCTGAGCCCACTCAGGAGTTGTGTGACCTTGGATAGACCACTTTCCTCTTGGAGAGTCAGCTGACTGCTGCTAATTAGGAATGATGTGTGTGTGTGTGCACACGCTGTTATGTCTGACTCTTTGTGACCCCATGGACTGTAGCCCCCAGGCTCCTCTGTCCATGGGGATTCTCCAGGCAAGAATACTGGAGTGCATTGCCATGCCCTCCTCCAGGAGATCTTCCTGACCCAGGGATCGAACCCACGTCTCTTACACTGGCAGGCAGGTTCTTTACTACTAGCACCACTTGGGAAGCTCCCAAGTACTTCCTGTATGCCTAGGAAATGTTAAATGAGTGACTAAAGGATAGAACCAAAGAACAAACAACTCATCCCCAAACAGCCCACCTCCCTTAAAAGTGTTCTCCTCCTAAGGACAAATACCTGGGACAGGAAGGCATCGAGAAGTTTGCCAGAAGAGAGAAAGGCTTTGCATTTACTTGCAAGTTCCCTAACCTCTCTGAGCCTCTCTTTACCTCAGTGTAGAATGGAGCAATAACCCTAAAACTGCTCTTAGGGTTGCTGGAGGATTAAAGGAAAGAATGTCTAAGAAACAACACAGTCTAGCACATAGGAAGGGCTCATTCATTGTTAGCTTTTAAAAGACAAGAGTCTTCCCTGGCAATCCAGGGGTTAAGACTTCTCACTTCCACTTCAGGGGACACAGCTTCAATCCCTGGTCAAGGAACTTAAGATCCCACATGCCCAGTTAAAAGGTAAATTAATACTAGAAATGTAATTTGCTTCTAAGTCACTTCAGCCATATCAGACTCTGTGCGACCCCATAGACGGCAGCCCACCAGGCTCCTCTGTCCATGGGATTTTCCAGGCAAGAGTACTGGAGTGGGTGGCCATTGCCTTCTCCAAGAAATGTAATTTAGTATATGATAAATATAATTAACACTACTGTATGTCATATATGAAACTTTTAAAAGAGTAAATCCTAAGCATTCTCATCATGAGGAAAAATTTCTCTTTTCTATTTCTTTAATTTTATATCTATTGATATATAAGATGATGGTAACTAAAGTTACTGTGATAATCATTTCATGATTTAATTCAAACCATTATCAAATCATTATGTACACCTTAAACATATACAGTCCTGTATGTCAATCATATCTCAATAAAGCTGAAATAAAAATTAAAAAGACAAAAGAGGAGGAAGCACAAGGCACAACCGGATTAGACAGAGGACAGACAAGGGGCGTTTTCTAATTGCAAAGGGAAAGCTTAATTCTAAGTAAGGTGAGCACCAAAGGAGACTGCAGTGGAAACGAAAGGCAAAAACAGGGCCACTCCTGTCTCAGGACTGTGGGCCCCTGAACAACTCCTGTCCTCATCTTCTTTCTGCTCTGATGCTAAGCCTACCTTCTCTCCAGGATGGAAAGTCAAGTGGCTGCTTCCGCCCAGAACCCAAGTCTCCACTGCTGACTAAGCCTTCCCATCAGCCGGAGCCTCCTGGGAGCTGCTGGCCGGCTCCACCCCAATCACAGAACGTCTGCCGCTGATGTGAGCACACTGCTAGGACGCAGTGAGTGCCAGCCTCTCAAGGAACAGGGACACGACTGGATCATCTGTCCCCCGACCCAGCATAGGGTCAGGCAAATACAGCTCCCTCGTCAAAGGCGGAAGAGAACCAGGTCAGAGGCACGTACAGAGTTCCCGCTGCCTGAGTTCTTTCTAGCTCTGCAGAGAAGGCCAGTCTGTGACAGGTCACACATCAGGCCTCTGCAGCAGGTGCAGCAGCAGGCCCGTTTACAGGGGAGGACACCAATAATGCCAGCGAGAGAGGAAGTCACTGGGGTGAAATCACTAAGCAGTTCCCGTTGTCCCCTCTGAATGGAGGTATTCGAACCAGAGGCACTTTCTGTGTGGTCTGGTCTCAGTTCCCTCTGCTCCCGAAGGAAGGTGTTGCTACACTAGATGCTCACCATGGCCCTTCGAAGTTCGCCCAACTGGAACTCCACCACATCCTAAATGCCCCAAGGGATGGGTGACACTCCTGTTCTGAGAGGCTGTAGGGAAAGAGCAGGTGTTTCACAGCCCCGCTCGGCAAGCAGCTTAGATTTAACTATTTCCAGAATCAGAAGCCCTTTCTGAGAGCTAACTTGTACTCTCTTCCCATGCTTTACCCTCTTTCTATCAGGCTTTCCTAGCAGAGGAAAAACCCTTGAGAAATCAGTTGTAGAGCACAGCCTTCGATCTGCGTGGGCAGAGGCTGGAAAGGGGCGGGGCCTGCGTGGAGCCGGGCTGCTTGAGGGGCGGGGCCCCAGTGGGTGGGACTATGGGCCTTCCACCTGGCCAGCCAGGCTCCTCCCCCCGCCCCACCCCTTCTCCTCCGCGTTCAGCACCTGCAGAAGGGAAAGGAATTTTCAAGGCCTTGCTCAACTGGGCCCCTCCCTAGCCAGGCAACCGGGTGAAGCAGAAAGGGCTTGCACTGGTTCTCTGGGCTGCCACAGCAAATTACCACAAAGGGCTTAGAATAACAGAAACGCATTCTCTCAAAATTCTGGAGGCCAGAAGCCTGAAACCAAGGTGTGGCAGGGCCATGCCTCCTCCAGAGGGTCCAGGGGAATATCCTCTCTCACCTCTTCCAGCTTCTGTGGGTGACTCCAGGCATTCCTTGGCCTCTGCATTCACACGGCTTTCCCCTCGGCGTGTCTGTCTTCTCTTCTGCCTCAAAGCCCTCTGCCTTTCTCTTACAAGGATGCTTGTCATTTCAGTTTAAGCCATGTTCAGTCAATCCAGGGTGACTTCATCACAAGATTCTGAGCCCAATTATATCTGCAAAGACCCTTTTCCCAAATAAGGCCACATTCACAAGTTCTGTGACATGAACATATCTTTTCTGTTGTTGTTGGGGGTGGCGGGGAGGGAACCATTCAACCCACTACAGAGCTCATGGTCAGAGTCAGAAGTCAAGTCCTCATCCTTCCACTAACTGGGCCATTACAGTGACCCCAAGCAGGTTCATCACAGCCATCTGAAACTCTGCTTCCCCTCCTTGCCGCACCTCCCCTGTAGGGTCATTACTTTAGGTCACTGATACTCAGTAGATCACAGTCAGCCTTCCAACGCAATGCCGACAGATCAGCTGTTCTCAAACTGGAGACATAATTGAAGGGGAGAAATGATCACAGCTCACCCTCTAAGTGCATGAATCCCTGACTCAAGAAACTTCAAGTCTGGTTCTATACAAAACGTCTTCAAGTTACAAAGTTAACTACAGAGAAGCGTTGCCTTTAAAGCAGATAAAGGGATGTTGTAAAGATAACAAAAGGAAAACAGAATTCTAGAACTATGGATACCCACCCACAACCAGATACATCTAGATCCCCAGAGAAGCCCAGCCTCCACACAGTCACCCAGATGCCAAGGCTGGTGGTCTCTACACACCTCCACCAGCCCCGACTGGGTGCTGCCAACACCCCCCACGCCCCCAACTTGTCCACGCCTGCCTAGCATGCTCCCTCCACTTCCAGGACAGCTCCCTCCCAGCGAGCTTCCCCTAAACAGGCACACCGACTTCCCCAGCCCACAGACACTGTCCAGATGGTCAGCAAGGTTGGGAAAACGTTCAGCAAGTCAGTCAGGATTCAGCTAGTGAGAAAGTCAGCTTGGAAACCAGGCCACTCCACCAGAATCCCCTCACAGACACCATCATGAGCTGCAGATTTTACTCCAGCAGCTCCTTAGAATCGTCTGGGGAAGTTTAAAAATTATAGGTGCCTGGGCCCCAACCCAGACCCATGGAATCAGCTGTGAAGATGGATCTTAGACACATGTACTTGTGAAATCCGCGAGATGGAGGCCTCACAGATCCAATGGCCTAGAAGGTCCTGTTTTTTGACCTCAGGAAGTGACCCAGTCTCTAAATTCGTGCCAGCCTCGGAAGCCAGCACCCTACTCCACTCCAGCCAGGTACTTGGTCCCGGTCTGTGATGGGGCAGGCTGGAGGCTGCCCTCTGCCCACCACCAAGCACAATGCGCCCTTCTCTGGGCCCAGTGCCCACCTCTCAGTGGATGCACAGGAACTGACCGCAGCCCCCTGCACTGAACCCAGTACAGCCCATCTTCTGGTAGGGATGGCAAACAGCACAGGGAGCCCTGTGACTTGTCCAAGGCCACCCGCCACATCTGGGAGGGGCTTTCCCGCAGGAAGGGGAGGGCTCTGAGAATGACCAGGCCAAGGCTGTCCTCCTTCTACCCTCTGGGCAAATGTTTACTTCCCTGCAGACTAAGATGCAAATATCTCCATTAGTAAGAAAGTCTCCTTTGGAAAGAATTAAACAAAACACAACAGGTACAATTTTCACAGTGAAACAGCTCTGGTCTCAGGGTTGGAGGCAAACAGTGGGTTGTGTCAGTCATGTCTCCCTCCCTAGGCCTCAGTCCCTTCAGCTGTAAAAGGGGAGGAGTGTCCAGCTTACAGAGTTGTTCTGAGAACCCAGAGAAGTGAAGTGCAAGTTCAGTGATGTAAGTGCAAAGTGGAGGCTCCTCCCACCCTCCAGCCTCTCTGCCAACACCCAGCAAGCTGCCACCTAGCTCCCACCCAGTGATGCCACTTCTCCCAGCATCCACGCTGATGCTTATTACACAAGACACCCTGCTAAGAGCTCTGGAGGCATTGCCCACCCAAGCCTGGTTCTGTTCAAGGTACAAGGGTTACCTCATTTCCACAGACAAGAAACTGAGGCACAGAGTTGCTTGTGACTTGTCCATGGTCACTCAGTCAATCAGACCTGCTCCCCACCCATCAAACAAGAAGCGCGCATTCTCCTAATGAGTTGCCTAGAGCTGGGCCTCCAGGCCTAGTTCCCCCAGGGGGTGTTTCTGACCTCAACAACCAGGCCCAAGAAGCATCCAATTCTGCAGTGACCCACCCTCCCCTCCTGAAGCTCATCTCCACTCCTTTCAGCCTGGCCTCTGTGCCCCTCCAGCCCAGATCCCACCTCCTGGAAGTCTCCCCAGGGCTCCTCTGCCGTCACAGCCAGTCAGGCAGAAAACCACACACCATCTCCAGCTGGCCACTGCTGCCTGATTTCAGTTTCCATCTCCCCTGTAGGCTGACCTCTTCATCTTCTCTTCTCCTAATCTGCTCCTTGGTCTCTCCTCCTCCTGGCCTAGGCAAGAAGGCCCAGCCTGGAGCTGAACAGTGCCCCTGTTGACATCATCTGTCTGACATTCTCTGGCAGGGGCAGACCCTGCCTCTAGGTTCCTGGAAGTGCTTCTCCCATCCCCTCTTCTCCCATCTGGGTGTTCTCAGCACCTTCTAGTTAGGCTAGACTCACATGCTTGGCATATGGTGCAGAGCCTCTACTGGTGCACCATTAAAGCCAAGAACTAAAGTGTAGGAAGGACCCAGCTCCTAGAAGAAGCCACACGTTCTCCCAAGTGGTCAGACTTTTCTACCCAAGGGCAAAGCCACAGCCATCTGCTCTAAGCAGGCAGAGCATCCCCAGCAGAAAGTAACCTCCTCTGATAAGACAAGTTCCAGAAGTTATCACATCTAATGTCCCAGTTCCCTTGAGCTCTGTAAGGCTCCCCAGGTAAATCTCCATCCCTCCGTGGACCAGGCCTACAGTGAGCTGGGAGCTTCCGCATCTCTCATCTTGCAGGATCCTCCCCACAGTATCCATAGATGAGTCATCTAGCAGGCTCAAGGAGTCCACTCTTTACCCAGAGTCACAGCAGAACCAGCACTTGATCCATGTCTCCAGATGGCACTGCCATCAAGTCCTGACAATGAAACCTCCCCCCTAGGTCACTCAGACCCCAGACTCCTCATATGACCAGACTCCCACCAGTCTCTCCTCCCATAATTTAGTCCTCTTAGGCTTCCTCATGTGCTGCAACCATATTTGCCTACCTCAGGGCCTGTGCACTTACTGTCCTCTCCATCTGAGATATCCTCTACAGGCCTTTGTGTGGCTGGCTCCTTCTCAGTCTTTGCATGTGTGTTCAGTTGCTCAGTCGTGTCCGATTCTTTGCGACCCTATGGGCTGTAGCCCGCCAGGCTCCTCCGTTCATGGGATTTTCCAGGCAAGAATACTGGAGTGGGCTGCCATTTTCTCCTGCAGGGGATCTTCCCAACTCATGGATCAAACCCACGTCTTCTGCATCTCCTGCATTGGCAGGCTGATTCTTTACCACTGAACCACCTGGGAAGTCTCTCGGTCTTTGAGCCCCTCATAAAGTCTTTCCTTGACCACTCCATTTAAAGTAGGAACTTCCACCTTTCCCCACTTCCTCCCTAATTTGCTCCTTAACACCTATCACAGCTATGTGTATTTAGTGGTCTGTATGTCTTCCAGACAAGTCTGTCTTGTTCACGGTTGTTTCCTGTTAACTATCACTGTGGCTGGTATACACAGTAGGCATTAAATAACTATTTTGTTGACTGAATAAGCAAACAAATGGTCCCCACCCTGGAGGGAACGGCGTGTCAAGACTGGACTCTCCTGCCTTCCATGAAGATGTCGATTTCAACCCACTCACATCCAGAGGTGCTCTCTGGGAAAGGTCTGTCTTTTCAATCCCCCATGCCCAGGCTTACCCAGAAGACATCTTTCCCCTGTATTTGGAGCCAGCTGCTCCAGAAATTTCATTATCAGTCCCTAGTCTGGTTGACTCTGAGTCCTACCCCAGGTCAGCAATTTGAGCCACCCAGGGAGAAGAGGCACTGGGCAGAGGGAAGGAGAAGGGCAGGCTGTTACTCCTGCTTCTCACGAACAACCAACCGAAGGTAGCAGTGAGGTCCCAACCCAGTCCTGCAGCATAAACAACCCTTCTCTTACAGGAAAAGGTGGGTTTACCCACAGAAGCCTCGACTAACCACAAAGAAACTTTCTTGGGGCAATACTTGCTCATCTGGAAAATAAAGGCATTAGAAAATTCTCCAAACCCCTTCAGGGGCTGCCTTCTGGATTCTCTGGATTGTAAAGGTCCTGTGGCCTGGCTAGGGGAGGGGAGGGACCTCCCTGGGCCTGAGGCCTGAGCCCAGCCCAGGCCATCTCTGGGCCCATGAGGCAAGGTGACCGCCTCCACTATGAAAGCTGCCTCACTTTCTTGAGTTTTAATATTTTCTCTTTGAAATGCTTGCCTAGAACAAGAAGGAAATAGAACTTGCCAATCAAACACATTAAAAAAAAAATTTAAATATCTACATATATGTATAAGGAAGGGGCTTCCCAAGTGGTGCTAGTGGTAAATTACCTGACTGCCAATGCAGGAGACGTAAGAGATGGGGGTTCGATCCCTGGGTTGGAAAGATCCCCTGGAGGAGGGCATGGCAACCCACTCTAGTATTCTTGCCTGAAGAATCCCATGGACGGAGGAGTCTGGCAGGCTACAGTCCATGGGGTTGCAAAGAGTCAGACACAACTGAAGTCACTTAGCACGCACGCCCAAATGTGTAATGAGGTGTCCAAATGAGTATTTACGCCAATAATGGTTCTTTTGGTGATAGAATCGAAAGTGACTTTTATTTTCATCTCTGTGCTTACCTGAATTGCTTGGAATTCTTTTTCAACTATGTGCCACATATTATTTTCACACAAACAAAGCTCTTTTCAAAACTTAAAAATTCCTGCTGCGCTCAAGAGGGAGGCCAGGTACCTAGCTCCTTCCAGAAATGCTGTTGTCCACTTATACCTGGAACCCTGACAAGTGGAGGGACCACCGGGGGATGGGGAAGGGGGATACCATTGCTGGTAGAGGTCACGGTGACCCCATGAAGAAACTGAAGTCGGGGGCTAAGTCCTGATCTGGGTCTATCATTAACTTGCTGTGGGGTTTCCGATCTTTGCTTCTCCTCTCCAGGCCTGTTTCCTTCTCAGTAAAATGAAAAGTTCACACTAGAAGGGCAAGGGCCCTTCTAATTCTCAGTCTATGGCTCTTGAGCACCAAGAAGAATAGAAAGGAAGGCAGGGAAAGAACGGCTAACTCTTAAGTAGCTGGTGTAGTGTTTATCATGTGGCAGGCATTGCTTTAAGCCCTTCCGATAATTAATCCATTTAAGGGTCTCAGGACTCTCAGGTAGGTTCTGGTATCACCCGTTTTTCAGATAAGACGACTGAGGCAGATGGAAGTTAATGCCTATGTCACTCAACCTGTAAGTGTCAGAGTCCAGATTTGAACCCAGATAGCTTGGTACAGAGTCCACACTCTTAACCATTAAACTTTGGGTAACAAGAACTATGGTAATGAGGCCCATCCTTGAAGGGACAAGAAAGACTTAATATTGCCTCCGGCATCTATAACCTCCACCACCTATCCACATCCACTTCCTTCCGGATTATCGACACCGCTCAGCCCTGACACCCTTACCCGACCGAAAACCCTATCTCATTTTAAGGGAATAGGCTTGGTGCTTTCTAGACAGCCAGTGTCTCCATGATCAGTCCAGCCCACTTTGCAAATTCAAAGCGTCAGCAAACTTGACCACTGCTGGCTACACACCCAGTTTGGCCTCTGATCTGGGCGCCCATATCTCCAATCTCTGCTTCCAAGGTACAGGTCGGGACTCAGGACCCCAATGCAACAAGCCTTTCCTGAGCACCTACTGTGTACCTGGCCCTGAGACCAGTATCTGGAAGAGGATATGAAAGAGCTACTCCCCTGACCTCCAGGAGCCCACAGTCCGGCGAGGAAAGTCATGTAAACGGATCTCTAGGATACCCTGTGGTCGGTGCTATAATTAGAGGCGTGTCCCCAGTGGGCTGAGGGCACATGTGTCAGAATGATTCACCCGTGCAGTGGGAAGAGGAGGCTCCAAGAGCCTGTGGATGAGCTCATTTCTCACTGAACTGGAAACGAGGACACCTGCAGGCTAGTGCCAGCTGTGCTGAGTGACCTCGAGACATGCCCTGTCTGAACCCCGGGGTCACCCTCTAAAAAAATGAAAGGGCCCCCAGGTGTGGCAACAGAGATCTTGTAAGTGGTTCAAGGTCATGTTCATATTGACTCACAGACTAAGAGAAGTTTTCGGTGCTCATTTCCCTTCTGATCCTTCCTATCTCGTCAAGGAGCAAATCTCGGCTTCGGTGTCAGTTTGTCTTTACACCTCTCAAAACATCTGCCAACCTGCCTTTGGGACAACCCAGCCAAGCCTCAGGTTCGCAGCCTCTAGCATGCACAGTATCTAGCTAGGATTTAATAGTTATTTTGTTCCCTGCACTGTATTTACTGCCACTGTTGCCAGCTATTTTCGATGAGGAATTTTGGTTCCCCGTTGTGTGCGTGTGTGTGTGTGTGTGTGTGTGTGTGTGCTCAGTCGTATCTGACTCTTGTGACCCCATGGATTGTAGCCCGTCAGGTTCCTCTGTCCATTGACTTTTCCAGGCAAGAATACTGGAGTGGATTGCCATGTAGACCACCAAGGGATCTTCCTGAATCAGGGCTCAAACCCAAGTCTCTTGTTTCTCCCTCATTGGCAGACGGATTTTTTACCACTGCACCATTTAGGAAGCCTTCCCCGTTGGATGTAGTGATATAAAGCCTCCTTTTAAAAATAAATTTAAGTTTAGGGAATTCCCTGGCAGTCCAGTGGTTAGAATTCCACGCTTTCACTGCCAAGGGCACAAGTTCATTCCATGGTTGGGGTACTAAGATCCTGCAAGTCACACAGGAAATAAATTTAAGTTTAAAAAGTGAATCAGTTTAAAGTAATATAATATTACACATAAATAATTTATAATACTTATAGCTTCTAGTATGGCTGTTTTAACATTAATCTAAAGTTTTAATGCACATACAAAAACAGGCAAAGCTGTTCTGTGTTATTAGACATCCCAATAGTGATTACTACTGCTGAGGGGTGGTAGCAACTGGCAGTGGACACAAGGTGGGTTTCTGCTTCTGCTGACAGTTCTGTTGGTTGACCTGGGGGCTGATTATACAGTGATGTTCGCTTTGTAAAACTTCACTAAGTTGTATACACTTAAGATGACTCATTCCCATATGTATATTATGTATTCATATAGCCTTTAACCCAGCAATTCCACTTCTAGAAATCACCCTGCAGACATACACACACATGTGCAAAATGACACATTCAAAGATGCACTATTTGCAGTAATTAAAAATTGGTCCTTAATCTTTAGTCCTGAGTCCCCAAGCTGGAGACTGATGAAATATATTTTGGCATAGCCTACAGTGAATTCTGGGCTTCCCAGACAGCCCAGATTCTTTAGTGGTAAAGAATCTGTCTGCCAATGCAGGAGACAAAAGAGATGTGGGTTTGATCCCTGGGTTAGGAAGATTCCCCTGGAGGAGGGCATGGCAGCCCACTCCAGTATTCATGCCTGGAGAATCCCATGGACAGAGGAGCCTGGCGGTCTACAGTCCATGGGGTCACAAAGAGTAGGACACAAACTGAAGCGACTTAGCATGCACCCACAGTAAATTCTACACAGCCATCAAATAGAATGAGGCAGCCCCTATCAGAGCTCCACAATTTACACGGATTTAAATTTAAGTGAAAAGGTAAGGACAGAACTGTGTACAGTATGCTACTTTGTCTGTGTGTTCAGTCGTGTCTGACTCTTTGCAACCCCAAGGACTGTAGCCCGCAGGCTCCTGTATCGATGGGATTTCCCAGGCAAGAACACTGGAGCGGGTTGCCATTTCCTTCTCCTCGGGATCTTCCTGACCCAGGTATTGAACCCATGTCTATCAAGTCTCCTGCATTGGCAGTAAGGTTCTTTACCACTAGTGCTACCTGGGAAGTCCAGAATGCAGGAGGAAAAAAAGAGTATATAACACATCCACATGTTTGTGCCTAGGATAGTATCCCAGAAAAGACTCACAAGAAACTCCTAACAGAGACTTCCCTGGCAGTCCAGTGGTTAAGATGCCATGCTTCCAATACAGGGGGTATGGTCTGATCTCTGGTTGGGGAACTAAGATCCCACATGCCACAGGGCAAGGCCAAAAAAAAAAAGGAAGACTAAAGAAACTCACAAAAGTTATGGACAGGGCATACCAGAGAGGGATTGGAGGAAGGCTTATAACTGATGATTACTCTTTCATACATTTAAATTTTGTACAATGTCCTTGCATTTCCTATTTGATATTAAGTTTTAAAGCATAAAGTCCTACAGAAGGTGCATAGCTATGGTAAAACTTTTACCTCCTTAGATACTGAGATGAAAATGTTAGCTCCTTGGGCTTACAAAGCAAGTAACCCTTGGCCCCACTGCTCCTCCCAAGGGATGGCACTGAGCTAATAAGCTTTCCTGTAATGGTTTCCAAATAACCACAAACCCAGTCTAAGACAAATCACTTAAACTGGGCCTCCACCCTGAAGTCAAATTCTGGCACCTGGAGTTGCCCTGGCAGGTGGCTGGGTTCTTGGCATGCATAAGGAGATTATTAAGCACTAATACCTCCAGGGGTGGGAAGTTAAAGATTTTTTAAGTCAGTCTCAGGTGGCTGAAAAGGGAGGATTCTGAGTTCTGAGTCCCATCCTGCTTCAGAAGAGACAGAGCAAGGGCCACAGAGTGGTCTTTTCTTAAGGCTGCAGGGACAGTGGCAAGCAGGGCCTTGAAAATTCAAGTTTCATTTTAACTGTGTGACTTTCTTTTTTATAGCACTTGCTTTGTCCACGTGTCACCTTCTCCCCACATGGCTAACCTAAGAACAATCCAGTGAGATGTGAGGCAGGATATCAGTTATCCATTTTGTAGATGGAAAAATGGAGATGCAAAGAAATTAGGAGACAAAGCTATGGTCTTTTCAGTAGTCACATATGGATGTGAGAGTTGGACCATAAAGAAGGCTGAGTGCCAAAGAATTGATGCTTTCGAATTGTGGTATTGGAAAAGACTTGAGAGTCTCTTGGACATCAAGGAGATCAAACCTGTCAATCTTAAGGGAAATCAACCTTGAGTATTCTTTGGAAGGACTGATGCTGAAGCTGAAGCTCCAATACTTTGGTCACCTGATGCAAACAGCCAACTCATTGGAAGACCCTGATGCTGGGAAAGATTGAAGGCAAAAGGAGAAGAGGGCAGCACAGGATGAGACAGTTGCATGGCATCACTGATTCAATGGACATGAACTTGAGTGAACTCCAGGAGATGCTGAGGGGCAGGGAGGCCTGGCATGCTGCAGTCCACAGGGTCAAAAAGAGTCGGACACAACTTAGCGACTGACAATGACAACGTTGAGAGAAGCGGTGAAGCCAAAAAAGTAACCCCCACCTTCTGGCTCCTGGTCTTCTCCTGTTTCCCCATCTCCCCACCCATCAACTTTAGCCTTCTCCCTGCCAACTCTGACCTACAGGGAAGGAGCTTCAGAGGCCAGACAAAGAAGGAGCAGGCAAAAAAATCCCAGAATCAGAATCAAGGGGCCCACGAGACCATCTAGCCTGGCAGTTTTTAACACTTATTATACACTTACCTGGGGACGTTAAATAAGTTTAAATAAATATGTATGCCAGGGCCCAGGCATCTAGAGTGTTTTTAAAATTCTGAGTTGATTCTGGTGTAACTTTGAGAACCACTGAGTGACAGCTCAGATCATCCCCATCCCAGTTTCACATAAAACCGTCTGCCCCTGGGACTTCCCTGGTGGTCTAGTGGCTAAGACTCCACACTCCCAATGCAGGGGGCCCAGGTTTGATCCCTGATTGAGGAACTATATCCCACATGCTGCAACTAACAGTTGGCAACTAAAGTTCCTGTGTGCCACAACTAAGACCTGGCACAGCCAAAATACAAAATAATAAATATTAAAAAACAAAACAAAACACTTCTGCCTCCCTGGACCATCCATCAGTGAGTCTGTGCTACATCCTCCAGCCCCCATACATACCGCTCATCACTCTTGCTCATTACATAGAGTCAGAGAACTGAACTAGGAGCTGGGTGAGTCAATTCACAGCTCTGAGGCCCCAAACAGGGAAGTGACTTGCCTAAGATCACCCATTGAATCAGTAACAGAACAAATCGAGAATCTGGATCTGGACACCAGGTAAGGTCACATCCACAGAGAGGTCACAAGGAAAACCTGATGGCAGATCTAGCATTTCCCGCCATAAGAAAAGACTCAGTGAAGGTTGAGAAAGAGACCAGAGTGTGCATGTGTTTGCAGGGGATGGGTGTCAGGTACCTGGGCAAGTCTGCCCTGTGGCATGTTGGGGGCAGGGGAACTATTCTAGAGTGGCAGGGCTGGCACTGGCCTGTAGAAAGAAGTCCTCATTTCTAGGAGGGGGCCCAGCCCAGTCTGAAATCTCCATAGCGAAACCCAGTCTATTGGGTCAGCTTACCAGGAGGGCCAGCTCCCCTGTCCATAATAATAACAATGGCTGAGACTTCCTGAGCTCTTTGCTGGTCCCTGTACTAAGCAATGGACTTGACCTGTTTCAGTTAATCCCCACAACCATTCAGAAAGTTGAGTATCATCTCTGTTTCTATTGGCAGATGAGGAAACCATGGCCTCAGGAGATGAAGTAACTTCCCCACTATCACTCAGCTGGAAAGTGGTAGTGGCAGGATTCGAAGCTGGTTCATGTCCAACCACAACCATCCTGTCCCCCAACAGGAGAGAAGAGAAGGTCAAGTGCAGGGGCTTTTTAAATTTCTGAGCACCTAAAAGCAGCTGGAGATCTCCTCGGACACTTCTGGTGGAATCCGCCTGACCACACCTCCCACAAAGCATCCTCCTTCCACCCTAGAGGAAACCGCGGCCCGAGGGGGAGGCATCCTCAGGGACGTCGGCAGGTATATAGTGGGACAGGATAAGGAGTCCAGGTCTCCCAACCCCAGACCACAAAGCCTGACCACTGCTCCACAGAATGATGGGGAGGCGAACTCAGTAACACCTAGCAGGCCGGGCGGGAGCGGCCAACGTGGTAACCACAGCCTACCGCACCAGCGCAGGCTGGTGGACTCTAGAACCAAACTGCTGGTCAGGTGCACACAGGTGAGCCACGCGGAGCTCCTTAGTCGTAGTCCTTACCAACAAGCTCTAAGGCTCTCCACCCGGCGGCTGAAATTCAGGCTAAGCTCAAGCAGCCAGAATTTCCTGGTTCCCAAGGAAAGTGGGACGAGAATCCAGTTGTGCGCTTCTGCCCCCTCCCTGGAGCAGACAAGTCTGCACCCAACCCAACCCGCATTCCCCACCCCCGGCGCATCGTGTGGGTGAACAAGGGAGTGCGTTCTCCCCCTCCCATCCCGGGGCCCGACTGGGGTCACTCACCCAGAACACCGTGGAGTAGATGACGAGCGAGAACTTGAGCCAGAGGTAGGAGAAGCGCGCGCAGTAGCGCACCTGCTCCGAGTCCCCGCGGGGCATCCTGGGGGGCTCCGGGGCTGGGT
>NW_011494881.1:3784915-3788898 GCF_000754665.1 Bison bison bison | reverse complement strand
TATGGCTTAAAGCGTTAAAAAAAAATGTGCAGTTAAGTGTGCAAGGCACGAATGAAATAAGGAAATGGAGTTGTTCAGTCTAAGCGAGGCGGGAAGGTAGCATCTGGGAAGGCGCCGCAGGCCAGGGTGGGGCAGAGGGCCCTCATGGAAGGCCCTACAGTTCCTTTTGTAACAGTGGAAGGCTTTCCCCCAAGTCTCCGATCCTCTCCTTCACTGGGACTGGGTGAGGTAGCAACCCTGCCCCCATGGCCTCCTCCTCCGAAAAGCCCTCACCCACTAGCCCCAACTCAGGGGCCTCAGCCCTTGCACACAGCTCAGGTCTGACCCAGCCTCTTTCCGCCCAGCCTTTCCTCTGTCTGGGGTCAAAGTCTGTCTTCCTGGCTGTGAGTCTGTCTCCCACGGCCCCTGCTTGACTCACTGCTGTTTTCCTTTCCCCGCAGGCCTAGCTCAGCTGGGGACTTGGGAACCAGGCAATCCATGTTTGTGGCATTCAGGAATTAAATTTGTGAGTTCAAGGCAGGGCTGGGTGGGGTCCCTGGTGGCGACTTCGGGAATGGCACTCTTGTCCCATTCCCGGGATCTGAATTCCCAAGCCTGCCAGAGACAGAGACCGGCGGCCCAGCCCCCAGAGTTCTGCCGGTTTTACTGTAGAAGGAAGCAAGTAAGGTCTGGGTTGGGAGGGAAGCAATGCCATGCCCAGGGGTTGAAAGGAAGCCAGTTTCCTGGTACAAGGGAGCAAACCCTGCAAGGTTGGGTAGAGACATGGAACCAGGGACTGCTGAGGGTCACCTTCAAATGAATAACCTGGGACTTCAAAGGCATCCTACCTCAAGGTTAGAAGTTGTCATTTCTGTCCTTTGAATGGTTTCACTCAGTGGTGTCCGACTCGTTGAGACCCCATGGACTATACAGTCCATGAAATTCTCTGGGCCAGAATACCGGAGTGGGTAGCCTTTCCCTTCTCCAGGGGATCTTCCCAACCCAGGGATCAAACCCAGGTCTCCCACATTGTAAGTGGATTATTTACCAGCTGAGCCACAAGGGAAGTCCAAGAACACTGGAATGGGTAGCCTATCCCTTCTCCAGCAGATCTTCCCGACCCAGGAATGGAACCGGGATCTCCCGCATTGCAGGCAGATTCTTTATCAGCTGAGCTATCAGAGAAGCCCTTATTCTGTCCTTCAAGGAGGAAGAAACTAACTCTTTACCCCTCTTTACGGGACTAATTTTCCTCACCAGCCCTCACCTTACACCCACTCTTTGAGGTGCTCCATCCCCAGGAGGGCTGACTCAGCTCCATGCCCTTGGAGGGGTTGTCTGTCTCCTTCTCCCTGGGGTTAGCCTTCTAGCCTCCTTCCCTACTGGGATTTTCTTTCAGTTGTCCCTGTCTTAGTCCTGGCCTTCTAGCTAGCTGCACTCGCTCCTCTACAGATCTTCCCTAATAACATGCACACATTTGAGCACCTCCTCTCAGCTCTCCCTGAGCCCCTGTACAATGATACCTGGGGTGACGAGGCGGAGACACCTCTGCAGAGGAAGCCTGGAGCTCTTTGGGGCTAGCACAGCCTTTCCCCAGTTCCTGAGCAAGTTTGTTGTCCCTCCCTAGCCCCGACCTGATCACAAGTGCTATGGACTACTCCTCAGTCACCCTGGCAAACACTGAAATCTCAGAAGCCATGACAACGTATTTTCAGCGTCTCCTTTAAAAAAAAAAAATTATTTTCATGTATTTGGCTGCACTGGGTGACTGTAGCACATGGGATCTTTAATCTTCATCGTGGCACGCAGGATGTTTAGCTGTGGCACGTGAACTCTTGGTTGCAGCATGTGGGATCTCGTTCCTGACCAGGGATCGAACCTAGGCCCTGTGCATTGAGAGCTTAAAATCGTAGCCACTGGACCACCAGGGAAGTGCCAGTTTTTCTCTCCTTTTGCCAGAAACTCTTGGCTTGCGGGTCAGCAGGTCTGATGCCAAGCCGGGTTTAGTCATGAACTTTGTTAGAATATGTGGCATAAATCATATTCCCTAATATCTTACAGAAACAAACACTGAACGAAATTTTTGGCCCACCCAATGTGACATACAGGCCTGAGTGTGACCCCGGCTGCAATTTAGAACCACGTGGTGAGCTTTCAGTGTTTCCTGATTTCCAAGCCCCACCCCAGTCCAGTCAAGTCAGCATCTCCACCAACAGGGACCTGCATATCAGGTATCAGTATTGTTGTAAAGGTCCCAGGTAATCTCTAAAGAGCAGGCATTGCCAGTCTAGAGGTAGTCATGAGGGTGAGGTAGTCAGTCAGAATTTTATCAAAAAGGTCACATTCCTGAGGACACAGCTATCCAGTGGTATGCAGGTCAAAGTCAAATAACTAGCTCTCTGGTAGTGGGTGGGGAGGGGGACTCTGTTACCAGTTTCCATAGTGTAAATACTCCCACCGTGTCTGAGATGTGCACAGTCACACCCAGTGAGCTCAACACAGCCCCACAGCTTTCCTTATCTCAATACTGATTAGCATAGGGAGTGCCGTAATGAGTGCATCAGTGAAACTCCTGGCTTATTGATTAGCACAACAGGTGTTAGAAATGAGCTATCCTTTGATGAAGTTACTGCCAGCTTACCTCAGAGATATTTCGAGGGTTCCAATATTGCAATAAAGTGAGTGACTTGAATTTCTGTTTCTCAGTGCATATAAAAGATAGGTTTATACCATTGACTATTAAGAGTGCAGTAGCATTATGTCTAAAAATGTAATGTCTATGCCTAATTTAAAAATACTTTATTGCTAAAGAATGCTAATCATCACCTGAACCTTCCTCAAGTTGTAATCTTTTTGCAATAGTAACATCACAGATCACTGATCACCATAACAAATAAGGAAAACAGTTGAACTACTGTGACAATTACCAAAATGTGACAGAGACGTGTAGTGAGCAAATGCTGTTGGACTTGACACAGGGCTCCCACCAACCAATGTGTAAAAAAACATGGTATCTTCCAAATGCAATAAAGTGAAGTGTGGCAAAACAAGGTGTGCCTGTCGCATTCAAGATGTATGCTGCTGCTACTGCTGCTAAGTCGCTTCAGTCGTGTCCAACTCTGTGCGACCCCATAGACGGCAGCCCACCAGGCTCCCCTGTCCCCGGGATTCTCCAGGCAAGAACACTGGAGTGGGCTGCCATTTCCTTCTCTAAGATGTATGGGTTGGCTAAAATGACTGAGGGCACTACTCATTCTTTCTTCAGAGTAAAAAAAATCTTACTTAAGGGTGATGCACTGGGCTAAACCCTTGAGGCATCCCAAATCCTGAGGGATTCTGGTTCCTAATGTAACCATCTAGCTAACTGAATACTGTATTTTTTTTAAGAGAGTGAATCTTTTTTTACATTTTTAATTTTATTTATTTAGGCTGTACTGGGTCTTCAGTGCGGCATGCCGGCTGTTTGTTGCAGTACTCAGGCTTCTCTTACATGTGGTACGAGAGCCTAATTGCAGCATGTGGGATCTAGTTCCCTGACCAGGGATTGAACCCAGGCCCCCTGCATTGGGAGCATGGAGTCTTAGCCAGTGGACCACCAGAGAAGTCCCTGTTGTATCTGTCTTGAGTGGACCCTTCATGCAAGGTGACAGAACACCTAAAAGTACAGGGAACTGGGGCTTCACTGACTTCACATAACAGATTGTATGAACTGGCTTTGTGGCTTCTTGCTAGTAAATGCTTGCTGTATAGATGCTTACATGGGTAGCAGGATTTGTTCTGATACCTAATTCATGATAACCTGGCAGGGAGATTGTAGGGGGAAATAACTAACCTCACCTTTAGTGGCTACTGCTGCTGCTAAGTCACTTCAGTCGTGTCTGACTCTGTGCGACCCCATAGACGGCAGCCCACCAGGCTCCCCCGTCCCTGGGATTCTCCAGGCAAGAACACTGGAGTGAGTTGCCATTTCCTTCTCCAATGCATGAAAGTGAAAAGTGAAAGTG
>NW_011494881.1:3771771-3784815 GCF_000754665.1 Bison bison bison | reverse complement strand
CTGGAGTGAGTTGCCATTTCCTTCTCCAATGCATGAAAGTGAAAAGTGAAAGTGAAGTCACTCAGTCATGTCCCACTCTTTGCGACCCCATGGACTGCAGCCCACCAGGCTCCTCCATCCATGAGATTTTCCAGGCAAGAGTACTGGAGTGGGGTGCCATTGCCTTCTCCATTAGTGACTACTGCTACTGCTGTTAAGTCACTTCAGTTGTGTCTGACTCTGTGCAACCCCATAGATAGCAGCCCACCAGGCTCCACTGTCCCTGGGATTCTCCAGGCAAGAACACTGGAGTGAGTTGCCATTCCCTTCTCCAGTGCATGAAAGTGAAAAGTGAAAGTGAAGTCGCTCAGTCATGTCCCACTCTTTGCGACCCCATGGACTGCAGCCCACCAGGCTCCTCCATCCATGGGATTTTCCAGGCGAGAGTACTGGAGTGGCTACTACTGCCTATGAAAAAGAAACCTACCGATTATGCACAACCAACCCGGCTTGCATAAGTTGGCATCCATTCCTCTGTTTCTCGCTCTGTGAAACCATCAGTTTGGACTGTTTCTCTTCTAGTTCTAACAATCTTAGCTATAGTCCTCACAGACAAATCAGTCAGCAAATAAACACTGAGCTTCTCCTGTGACTCAAGCCCTGCCCAGGGCTCTGGGGATACAGCTGTAAACAAGATAGACAACAGCGTCTATTCTCTTCTATTGAGGCATTGGAGGGGTGTGGGGTGGGGTGGGGTGGGGATATGCAACATGTATGACCACTAATACAAGACAAAGATAATTTCAGGTACTGACAAGCGCTGAAGATGCAGGAGAAGACCTTCTGAGTGGAAGAAGCAACAGGTACAAAGGCCATGAGAGAAGCTGCAGCTTTGAGAGCTTGTGGTCCATGTGGCTTGTGCAAGGACCTCAGAATATAATAGAAGGGGGAGAGATCAGTGGCGTGGGAAGAAGCCGGACAACTTTTGTAAACAGTTTAGATTTATTTCCAGGTCTAGTGAGGGCCATGGGTACTGTGTTAAACACGGACGTGATCCTGAATCTGATTTAAGCTTTAGAAGGTTGCAGCTGGGACTTTCGTAGCAGTCTGGTGGTTAAAACTCCGAGTTTCCATTGCAGGGGGCACAGGTTTGATCCTTGGTCAGGGAACTAGGATCCCACATGCCACACAACCAAAAAAAAAACAGAAGACAGTTTCAGCATGGAGGACAGACAGGAGGGGGCCAGGGCTGGGGGCGAGGAAGGCTGGTTAGGAAGCCTTTGCACAGGGTCAGTGTGAAGGGCTGTGGACTAGTGGTGCGCACCGGGAATGGTGACAGGTGGCTGCGCTGGGGATGGATCCTGGAGACAGAGCCACCAGGGTTTACTCACAGATTGGGTGTGGAATGTGAGGAAGAGAAATCAAGATACTCCGAAGTGTTTGTGCTTTGAGCAACCAGGTAAAGTTTGCTCCCATTTACAAATGTGAAGGATGTTATGAAAAATGCTGCTGGGGGGAAAGTGGGTCAAAAATCAATTACTTTGGCCATTTAATTTTTTGAGGTACTTTTTCAAAACCCAGGTAGAGTTGTCCAGGGAACTCGGAAGTGAGGTTTAAGTTAGATGATATAAGTTTGAGAGTCATCAGATCAATTTAAATCATTCCTCCAGTTCTTCCCCTAAAGAACTGCATGTTTGAGTCTATTTATTTCTTCTGGAGGAGGGACTTTTGCTGTCCTTCAGGTTTTCCTTGACTCTTTTGGGGGCCATCTCAGGGCTCAGAATTTAGGCCACTTTTCCTTCCCATGCCATCTTAACTCTCAAAGATCTCCATTTATTCCCAACCAGTTATTTATTAAGCATCAGGCCCTGAGCTGTGGGCTTTCACATAACTACCTCTTAATTTCTCACCACCCATGGAATTTGATTTGATGAATCCCACTTTACGGATGAAGGATGAAGGAAACTGAGGTTCAAAGAAGTAAACTGATTTTTCTTCAGTGGGAAGTCCAAATGCTCTGTGAGCCGGCAAATGATATGCTTTCTACCAAATGCAGATGTGGCCCAGCTGTGCTAGAGTAAAATGAGTTAACTATGTGGCTTAAAAAGCAGCTAGAAATAATACACCATAGCTCAGATATTGAGTTCAATACTTGTTAGAGTTGCAACTTTACGTAGCATTATTGTGCATTACTGCAAGATAGTAGTTCTGTGAGATAAGTGTTTTGTTAAAAAGGATCTATCAAATAAGTCTGGGAAATGCTGAAGGACTGTTTCAAAGCCTTTACCATGAGAACAGATATTGTTTCTCTCCAGGAAGAAAGAGGGGGATGTGGCTTTTCTCAACTATATCTGACTGCACACCTCTATCTTCCCCCAGACACCAGCTGTTAACATCTCAAACACTAGTATCTGTCAGTGGTTTGTGGGACTTTTAAAACTGGGACAGTCCCAAGAAACCATAACAGTCCACCTGGGACTGGAGGGGTTTGGGTGCTAAAACTAGGAAGGACCAGTGCAAAAGCAGGACAACTGGTCATCATTTCTTTCCATCCTTTCCATCATCTCACAGATGTTCTGAAGGGTGTAGCCAGAGCAAGAGAGCTTCAGACTGTGCCCCCCAGAGTCAGAGAAAGAGGAAGGGAACACTCAGGGGACAGGACCAGTGTCTTCAGGTTCTGGAGGCTGTCATGAGAGGAAAGGGAGAAGTTCATTCTAAGGGATCCCTTGGGATAGGGACCAGGCAGACACGCTGAGGGTGAGTCAAGCTCCCTGAAGCAGCACAGCTTTGAGAAAAACACTGTGATTCAGGATTAGGGGGTTGGGGTGGGGGCAGGGTTACATGCCAGCCCTACCACACGCCAATCAACTCTGAATGAGGCACTGGGAACCTGAGTTACCCTCTTGGGACACCAGTGCCATCTGTGAAATGGGACCCTTCAAGGTAACCAAATGAAATTATTGAGCATTGTCCTTAGAACAAAGCTGGTCCTAAAGAACTGAGTCAGATCTGCTCACAGCTGGCCCAGTCCACTGGGGACCAGTAGACAGCGGGGTGGGACCGACCTCACAGACCTTCCTTCCCTCACAGCCCGGGTGCTGACCCTGTGCCTCGCCTTGACCCTCCCAGGGCATTTATCCTCTGGCTGGTTTTCTCTTTCAAACTTTTTGGAGCCACCTGCCAGCACTGGGAGGCAGGCTGACTCCGTGTTTGTGTGCCTGCTTACCAATGAGAAAAGAGGGCGGTTAGGACATCAACCCCACCCCCACCGACCTCAAAGGAAATTAAGCAGTAAATCAAGTCTGACAGTCATGATTCAGGGAGTGGCCAAGCTGGGAGGATCTTCAGATATCATTCAGTCCACAGCTCTCATAAATGAACAGAGGAACTCAAGCTAAAAGAAGCCAACATCCTGCTCACAGTTGTCTATTTACACCTAATGCCCTTTTCTATATGTGTTATGTTGCACAATAAAAGAAAAATGCTTTTTGAAAAGAAAACAGTTTTAAAATATGCATATCCCCTATGATTAGTGAAGTCAAGTGTATTTTTACATGTTGATCAGTCATTTGTAGTTTTACAAATTTTCTGATTTTATCTTCTGTGTATTTTTTCTTTGGCTGCGCTGTGAAGCATGTGGGACCTCAGTTCCCATACCAGGGATCCAACCCATGCCTCCTGCAATGGGAGCACAGAGTCTTGATCACTGAACCACCAGGGAAATCCTCTTTTCCCCTTTGTACACTTTAAAATTAACTAATAGATTCCTTTAAGTAGGCAATGCCAAGGGCTGACAGACTGGGGAAATGCCATTCCCTAGTGGAGAGGCCCTTCTGGAGAAGACTCCAGGCTGGCCTCTCAGACAGAGGAAGGGTCTCGGAGCCGGCCACCTGCAGGGGTTGACCTCACTGGGCCCCGGCCGGGAATTCTGGGAAAGCAGCCTGGGTACACTGGCGCTGGGCCAGGCCTGTATGACTCACTGGGAGTGGCGGGCACCCAGGTATCAGGGCTGCAGCAGTGGTCCCACCTGTCATGCAGAAGAGCAGGGCAGCTGCTTCTGGAAGACTGGGTGCTGCTGGGGGAGGGGAGCCTTAGAGGAAGTGGCTGGGCCCCCAGCGCAGTCAGAAGGTACCAAGATTGGGCCTTGGGGAACACATATCTGGGGTCTGGACCTGATCCTGTAGCTACTGAGGAAGGGATATAAGGCTCTTACTCTCAGAAAACATTCATGGACCTGCTGATCTATGTCAGGAAGGTTTACAAGCCACAGCATCCTGCCCTGTGCTGGTTGCTAGGGGACCCCCAGCAAGGGTAGGCCTAAGGGCAGACCACCCAGTTTAGAGCTGACAAAGTGCTTTCGCCCACATGTTAGAGCCCTCACCACTCTTAGATTTACTTGGCTATCACCCTCCTTCCATGAAGCAAGGACCATCTCATCTGAGGGCCTGGTGGGGTGTTGGGCGCACATAGCTGCTCATTAAACACGGAAGCCACAAATCGGCTGTCCCTGGCCAGGCGAGCCGGCTCTGCCTGCAGCTTCGTTCAGACTGCAGGTTCCGGCCTCCCTTGGGGCTTCCACCAGAAACCTAGTCCCACAGACATTTGATGTAAAACTTGTCCTGGGAGGAGCCAGTTCCCTTCTCCCAGACTTGCCGACTCCTAAGGCCTACATCCCTGTAGGCCGTTTCAACTTCCTCTTTCCTGTTTGCTGAGCAGTTTGCATCAGCCACGGCTCCTACTCTCTGTCTTACACTCCCAAGTCCCTCTCTGTCCAGCTCACAGAAAATAAAAGGCTTTCCATTAGCAAAACACCATTTTCTGTTACAAACATGTGTTGACTGAGGGATTTTTTTCTTTTCCATGGGTCATCAGAATAGCCTTGGGTGCGAAACTAGACAAGGAGGATAATTCTTGCTTTATTTTCGAGGAGTGTGTGCCCAAAGGCACGAAGCCCTACAGGCTCCACGCAAGCTAGGGCTGGTTCCGCCTCCTGCTCAGCCTCCTCAATCGTCCCCCCAAACACTGGAGCAAAGCGGGCTCCCTCTCTGCCCCAGCAAATGACCCCAAACCTTCACAAGAACTGCAGAGAAAGCAGGCTAGTCTGACTTCTGGAGGGTCGAGTGGGGAATGAACACCGAGAATTTAGTCTGCTAAATACTAGTTAGTTCAGTATGTCGTAGGAACCTGTGTTTAAAATCAGCTGGGGTGGAGGGAGTCATGGAATTCTTCTAGTAAAGGATCTAATCCTCTTCTATTTTTATTTTCATGTGAAGCCAAAACAACTGCCCTTAGAACATCCTCCAATTCAACACCGCTTATAATTTTTTTTTTTTTTGCCACACCGGGTGGCCTATGGGATCTTAGTTCCCCAACCAGGGATCGAACTCCAACTGTGGCAGCGAAAGCACCGAGCCCTAACCCCTGGACTGCCGGGGAATTCCCCTGTTTAAACAACTTTTTATAACATGATGCAGAACTGTATTTTACGTTACAGTCCAGTGTACAAAACACACAACTCAGCAAAAGCTGCGTGAAACAAAGTCACCTTTGCCACAGGACGCATTCCTGTATTTCCTATGGTCTCCCTTTAAACACTAGTCATCACCCACTGTTTGAAGTCACTAATTCAAACTGCTGACCAAATGCCTCCAGAGAAGCCCTACCAGGCCTGTTTCAGCAACAAGGTAAGTTACCCCTGGATTTATTATAACATTTGTTTATACAGAGACTACCCAGGTATCAAGCAAAAGCAAAACCCTTACAAACTTGGCTCAAGTGAATCCTGAGATTGCCTTGATTAAGCACTGAGTGCATATCCCCTCGCCCTGCCTGCCACTCACTCTCTGGGTGACATAACCAGGAAGCCAGGAAAGAGCATCTAAGGCCACAGGGAGCCCCTACATCTCCAAGGACAAGAGAAGGTCTGGGGCCCCGCCCTCCGGAGCCACAGCTCAAGGACCAGTGGTGGGAAAAAAGGCACAGCTCCTTTTGGCACCAGGTAGAAAGGAACTCCTGGTTCCCAGAGATGAACCCCCCCTAACAGTGGAACCCGAACTCTTCTCAGGGAGGGGGCTGCTTCTGTCTTCCAGCTGTGTGTGGTCCTGGGGGGCCTGCTCCACCCAGCTGACCACCATGGACCAGAGGGGAACTGCACTGGAGGACTGGTGGATCCCAGGTGGCCAGTGAACATCTGAGGATGCCTCGGGTGGACAGCGGTGAAGGAATACTGTTTGCCAGACCCTTGTTTTGCCAAAGGCCCAGGAGAGCAGAAAGGGCTGTGTCTTCCACCACTTATTGGCTCGGCCCCGCTCTGGACATGTCAATAGCCTGACCCCTAGGGGGACCAAGGGGGAAAAAATATGAGCAAGTAAAGAAAAATCACACTTGCTTAAAAGGACTAAGTAACAAAGGGGGAAAGCCCTAGGTGAACATGTAAATTAGAACTAGCAAGACAGACAGAAGAGGACTTCAAAGAAAGAAAAAAGGGTCATGGAAAGATGTAGTTGGAGCACACACAAAAAGATTCCTGCAAACTAAAAAGTATGACTTTCAAATATAACAATCCAATAGAGAGTTCATGCTGCAAATTGAGTCAGTGGTCTGAAAGACAGAGAGAAGTATCTCAGAATTCAGAGGAAAAACACAAAGAGGTGGATTAGAAGAAAAAGATAAGAGATGTGAAAAAAAAAAAAGATAAGAGATGTGGAGGCCAGGTCCAGGACAAAATGTGGTAGATGCTGCTGCTGACTAACTCAACCCTGTTCCCAACCTCCTCCCTACTCTGACTTCACTGTGGAGGCTGGACATGTAAAATATACTTATTACCAGCTTCCCTTGCTTGAGACTGTTTTGGTTCATGGGCCATAGATATCCAGAAAGATTCTTTGTCTTTTCTGATACAATTAGTGTCGCTTTTTTTTCTCCTTTCTTCCTACATTGAATGCAAACATGATGCCTGGAGCTGCAACAGCCATCCTGTAATCATAAGAAAGAGGCCAAGAGAATTGAGGAGATACCAGTCAAAACCCTGATGCTGTCGAACAACAGAACCCAAGTCAACAGCTGCCTACCCAGAGCCCTGTGAAAATAAGGAAATAAGCCCTGAGGGAAATAAGCACCTATTATTCAAGTCATTCTTTACTCAATTATTCTGCTACATTCTTACATAATATGATAAGAAATAAAGAAAATTTCCCTGTGAAGAAAAACTTGTTTTCAAACTGAAAGGGCTCAGTGAGTACCATATTTAAAAACCAATACCCTTATACACCTGATATAAATTTGTCAATTTATACCTGAATTCCACAGAAAAAAAAGAGAAAAAGCTACAGTCTTACAGCAGAGAGAGCAGCTTCCTTAAAAGAGGAAAAACATCAAACAAACATTAGAGTTTTCATTTTTAGCTCTTGAATCTGGACACCAGAGAAGCAATGTCAACAGATAATCGACAGGAAATAACAAATCAGTTTTAAATACAGGGTATTTTCTCCAGTCTCAAGTTCCCTGGGTAATTATTAGCCACAACTTGGGAATTTCAAATAGAAAACAGATAAAAAACTGGCTTGAAGAGTTCAAAGAACAGACATCTTTATATCTATGTGCTCAGTCACTCAGTCACGTCCCATTCTTTGCGACCCCATGGACTGTAGCCCACCAGGCTTTTCTGTCCATGGACTTTTTCGGGCAAGAATACTAGAGTGGGTTGCCATTTCCTACTCCAGGATATCTTCCCGACCCAGGGATCAAACCTGTGTGTCTCTTACATCTCCTGCATCAGCAGGTGGATTCTTTACCGCTGAGCCACCTAGGAAGCCCCCTTTATATCTATATCCACATTTAAAGAGAAAATGCTTTTCTTCATGCTTCAAACACTGTAAACAGATAAATGGCAAAAATAAAAATCTGGGCAACATTCAAAATCATAAGGTTAATAAAACTTGCCTCTCTTTGTGAGGATTAGTTGCATGCATGTATCCACTCAGTGGGGAAGGAGGTGGTGGTAAGTGGGGGAAGGTGGGGGAAAGACAGACATTTGAAAAAGCAATAACAACACAGTGTGGTAAGTGTCAACATCAGGAAGGAGCAGTTGCTTCGATCTGTGTGTTCAGGAAAGCAGGCAATGTTAAAGAGAGGCCTGCCAGATTAAGCGGACATTGTCCCAGTGAAAGGATGTGTAAGAGGGTCTCAGAACAAGGGGAGAGTGGTTCCCAAACTTGACTGCAAACTGGAACCACCTAGGGATCTCTAAAAAGTACTGATGCCTGGCTCCCACCCCCATGCCCTCCGTGCTGTGCTAAGTCGCTCAGTCGTGTCCGACTCTTTGCAACCCCATGGACTGCAGCCCACCAGGCTCCTCCGTCCATGGGGATTCTCAGGCAAGAATACTGGAGTACTCTGGGTTGCCATGCCCTCCTCCAGGGGATCTTCCCAACCCAGGAATTGAACCCAGGTCTCCCGCATTGTGGGCAGATTCTTTACTGTCTGAACCATCAGGGAAGCCCAGGAATACTGGAGTGGGTAGCCCAGCCCTTCTCCAGGGGATCTTCCCGACCCAGGAGTTGAACTGGGGTCTCCTGCATTGTAGGCAGATTCTTTACCAGCTGAGCTACCAGGAAGGCACCCATGCCCTCTGCCTCCTGCCTTAACTCGTCTGAGCTGTGATGTGGCAGCTGCTGCTGCTGCTAAGTAGCCTCAGTCGTCTCCGACTCTGTGCAACCCCATAGACGGCAGCCCACCAGGCTCCGCAGTCCCTGGGATTCTCCAGGCAAGAACACTGGAGTGGGTTGCCATTTCCTTCTCCAATGCATGAAAGTGAAAAGTGAAAGTGATGTCGCTCAGTCGTGTCCGACTCTTAGCGACCGATGTGGCAGCAAGCATTTTCAAAGCTCCCCATGTGTTTCTAATGAGCAGCAAAGTCTGGGAACCACGGGCCTACACCAAGCTTGAGGCCAGAGCCTGTGGCTCTCTGTAGATGGAACAAGGAATTGGAGGCAGAGGACAAACAGCGGGAATGGAGAGAAGTGGATGGGTTAAGATTTAGGATGTAGAGTGGACAGGAGTGAGTGATACTGGGGAGGGAGCAAGTGAAGAAGCTGCTGTCCATGATGCCTAGGCTTCAGGCTTGGGTGACTGGGGGCATGTGGTCCGTTTTCTGAGATGCAGAACACAGCAGGAGAAAGGGGGTGCACACAGGAAGATCTCCTGATTAGAGGTGATGCATGCTTATTACAAAGGGGTTTGGCTTAAAAAATCTTAGCCCTGGCCGTGGTTATCATCACCATCTTCCTCATCACCATGAGTCTGAGAGGCTGCTTGAAGCCCTGTGCTCACAAGGATTAAAGTAATGATGTCGCCCTCTGGTGTCACTATCTGTGTATTACAGGCACTCAGGCGTCGGTTGACACACACACAGATGGACCCAGGACCCAGGCCCAGGTAGGAACAGGGGCTGGAGGTGAGCGATCAGAGATGATCTCTTTTAGTGCTCAGGCTACAGTCTCCCAGGGCGCCCCATGCTTGCCCCAGCTTGAATAAGGTCTCCTTGGGATAAGCCGCTGTCCCTGCAAAGTTCCCTTACCTCATGGAAGGAGCCTTGAGCAGAGGAAAGACTACTGAATGGGGAGTTTGCTGGTGGGAGCTGCAGGCACAGCTCTGCCACTACTGGCTGTCCGACCTGCAGTGAGCACCTTACCTGGGCATCAGTGTCCTTATCATAATGAGGTGCTCCTGGAGGACTAACAGTGTATCTGTGTTGATGATCACAACAGTGGACAAGACTGACCTTCTCTGCCTCCAAGGAAGAGACAAGTGGCAGTTCTCATGTTCTCCAGAAAGGCTGCCAGTGAGGAGTAGAGAGCAAGTCTCCAGGCAGGCTTCTGGAAGGAGGTAGCATTCCATCTGGGCCCTAAAGTGTCTGTGGCCAGACACCCCACCCTTGAGACATTCAGGATAAACTTGTCATCTTAGAGAAGGCCTGTGGTCGGAGAAGAAAGGGTATGGGCTCTAGAGTCAGACAGACCAGGCTTGACTGATGGTTCCCCCAGCTGCATGACCTTGGGCAAGTTCTTTAACCTTTCTGAGCATATAACCTCATGTATAAAACTGGGATATAATGAAATGACAACAGCAAACTCTCATTTAGCCCTGTGCACCAGGTACCATTCTAAGCACTTTGCATGTATTAACTAATTTAATCCTCACAACAATCCTACGAGATATCTAGCCCCATTTGACAAACGAGGAGGAGGCACAAAGAGGCTATTTCGCTGGTTCAGTCCCCAGGCACATGGGCACATGGTTGGTGGACAGTTACTGCTGTGACCACAGAGATGATAGTCAGTGGATTTTACTGGAACAGGTAAGCTTGTTGGCAGAGCTCAGTCTTCTGGGAAGGTCAGTGTCTAGGAAAGAATTTCAAGAGACAGAAAGTGACATTCTCCAGCAAGCATTAAGCACAGTGCATGATCCTTTTATTTGTGAACACATCATGATAGCCTGTAGTCCATGGGACTTCCTGAATGGAAGGACCATTTGGCTAAGGAAAGGGATGAGCTCTTAGAACTGGCTTCTTCCTACCAGCCTCAGTGAGCCCCACAGTACCAAAACCCAGCTGGGTCTTAAAAAAGGAAAACATTTCCTCTCCCATGTAGCTAAGGGTGGTCATGTGACCTTGTTCTGGTCCCATGATATAAAGGACATCTGCTGGGAGGGTCCTGAAAAAAGATTTCCCTCCCTAACAAAGGAAAAATACCTGGAAGGGGAATTCTTTTCCTTCCTGCTCCCTTCCTGGAATAGGAATGCCGTATGTAAGAACTGCTACTTGGAGCTGTTGCAGCCATCTAACAGCCAAGAGGCAAGGGTCAAGAAAAAAAAAATTCCTAAAGAACTTTGAAACCGTTGCACTGTTTAGCATGGAATCACTGACCTCCAGACTTCTGGTTATGTGAGAAAATAAGCCCCCGTTTGTTTAAGTCACTATTGCTTATAGCAAAAAGTTTTCTACTATTACACCCAAGCTGTTTCAATATATTCATTCGTTTGCCCAGTCATTCATTCATTTAACCAACAAATAGCATCTGGCATACAATGTGTCAATCATAATGGAGGGAAAGGAAGATATGACTATAATCCAGACAGGATTCCTGGCCTCATGAATTTCTGAGCATGGGTCAGGGTATTAACAAGAAGGAAAGCACAGAAATCTACTGGAGTATAGAACAAAGATAGTCAACCTGTGCAATCATCAAGGAAATGCTTCAAGGATAGGGTATCATGAAGGGTTCAGTGCTGTAACAGAGCCTAACATGCAAGGCCTGAAATAAGAGAGAAGCTTGTTTTGCTTTGTTTTTCTTTTTCATGCAACAACCCTGGGTTTTGCCAGCCATAACACAGGGCTGCCCTCTCTGGATTCAAAATGTCAGCTCCTGTTGTTACCATTTCCCACCCAGTAGGAACAGGGGAGTGGACGTGGAAAGCAGCCAGCTCCTTCTCTAAAGATGAGACCTTCAGAATGGCCATCATCAAAAAGTCTACAGATAACAAATACTGGAGAGAGTATGGAGAAAAGGGAACCCTCCTTAACTGCTGGTGGGAATGTAAATGAGTGCAGTCACTATGGACGATAGTACAGAGATTCTGCTTAGAAAACTAAAAATTGAACTACCATATTATCCAGCAATCCTAGTCCTGGGCACATATCCAGATAAAACTATAATTCAAAAAGATACGTGCACTCCTATGTTCATAGCAGCACAATTCACAACAGCCAAGACATGAAAACAGCCTAAATGTCCATCAACAAATGAATGGATAAAGACGTTGTACAATATACAATAGAATACTACTCAGCCATAAAAAAGAATGAAATAATGCCATTTGCAGCGATACGGATGGACCTAGAGACGCTCATACTAAGTGAAGTAAGGAAGACAGACAAATGCCATATGACATCACTTATAAGTAGAACCTAAAATACGACACAAATGAACATATATATGAAACAGAAATAGAATCAGGGACATAGAGAATAGACCAGTGGTTGCCAAGGCAGACGGGTGGGAGAGGGTTGGATTGGGAGTTTGGGATTAGCAGATGCACACTAGCATATATAGAATGGATAAATGACAGAAGTCTTACTGTACAGCACAGGGAATTAAATTCAATATCCTGTGATAAGCCGTAATATAAAAATATGAAAAAGAACGTTCATATATGTATAATGAATCACTTTGCAATACAGCGGTAATTAGCACAACATTGTAATTCAACTATATCTCAATAAAAAATAAATTAAAAAAAAAAGATGAGGACTTACCTGGTAGTGCTGTGGATAGGAATCTGCCTGCCAGTGCAGGGGACACAGGTTCAATCACTGGTCCGGAAGATTCCACATGCCGTGGAGTAACTAAGCCCACGAGTCACAACCACTGAGCCTGTGGGCCGCAACACTTGAAGCCCACCTGCCTAGAGCCTGTGCTCTGCAACAAGAGAAGCCACGGCAGCGAGAAGCCCACATACCACAACTAGAGTGGCCTCCACTCGCCATAACTAGAGAAAGCCTGTACACAGCAATGAAGGCCCAGGACAACCAAAAATTAATTAATTAAATTTTTTAAAAACCAAGCTGTTTGTTTAAAAAAAAAAAAAACAGATGAGACTTTGAAGTTGTCTGTATACACATATAAATCGCTTCTGCCACATCCTATTGGCCAGACCTTAATCATGTGACCACATCTGGCTTGGAAGGGAGGCCTGGAAATACAGTCCATTAGCTGGGAAGCCAGGTAACAACAGGTAACAACAGAGGAGGTTTTATTGCTAAAAGAAGCAAGGGGAAAGTGGTCCTGAGAAAGAAGCAGCAGTAAAGGAATGAGGCTATTTTTCTCAACCCAGAGAGCAATGGGGATTAAACAGGAAGTACACGGTCAGATTTGTATTTTTAAGATATCACTGTGGCAGAGGATGGAGTGGAGGGGACCGATAATACAGGGGGTGGTAAGTTCTCTCTGCTCTTTCAGGATTTGGCTCTCCATCTTGGCTGGAAGCTTCATGAAGGTAGAGATATAT
>NW_011494881.1:3759341-3771671 GCF_000754665.1 Bison bison bison | reverse complement strand
CAGACTGGAAGCTTCATGAAGGTAGAGACATGACGCTTTCTCCTAACTCCGGGATGATTGCAGGGAGTCTCTCAACTCCCAGTCCAGTTGAGAGACCCCGTGCAAGGCCCAGGACTCAGGCCTTTCAGCAGAAACCCTGACCCTCTGTCCCCTCCCTTTCCTCACGCATTCCCCTCTTCCTCACCACAGAACAATTGCCAGCACCAGGCCAGACACCAAGCCCCCTCTGTCTGCAACACCCAGGCTGCCTCTGCGATGACCCCAGTCATCTAACTAGCAACCCCCTCCTAGGCAAGCCTCGCCCACTTCCTCCTCGGCCTGCCATAGATGGGCAGATTTTGCAGAAACCTGATGTTGGGAAATGAACCCGTTTGGTGTTAAGAGCTTCTGAGCTCTGTGTACACCAGCACCACAGCAGATGTAAACACTCACGGCCTCTCTTCTCTGGCTAGATAAACTTCAGGCTTTTAGGGGGAGGCACCGCCCCATCACACTCACAGTGTTTAAAAAAGGTGTCAGCTGCAGCGCGTGCTCTTGGCAGACTGCAACTCTCCCTCTCCCAGCTGAAGTCCCAGATTCTGGGCCACTGATGCTCAGGCCAGGGGGGTGGGGGGCCCAGAGTTCATCTTCTAAAGGGGCCAGCTTGGGACCCTCTGGTTTGTGGACAAGGCGAGGCAAACTGTGAGGAATAAATCCTGAGATGCTGTGGAAACACTCAGCATCCTCCAAACTCTCTGCCTGACCTACACTGACATGTTTTTTAGTTTAAGCTTTAGATTCTGTGAAAATAAGAATGCTACTCCCAACACCCCTGACCGGGTGATGTCCTAAACTTTATCCATTATTTGTTATTCATGTACTCATCTGAGATTTATCGAGCACCTACTGTGTGCCAATGTGCCAGGTTTTACACTGCCCTGCCCACTCAAAGTTCCGTAAAATCCCATCACTGCCAATCCCATTAGTTTAAGGTTTTCACATCTATCTATCTGTAAAGTATCTATCTCTCTATTAGATGTGTATCTACCTATTATAGATAGATGCTTCCAAGGTGGCTCAGATGGTAAAGAATCTGCCTGCGATGTGGGAGATTCCGGTTTGCTCCCTGAGTTGGGAAAATCCCCTGGAGAAGGAATGGGAACTCACTCCAGTATTCTTACCTGGAAAATTCCATGGACAGAGGAGCCTGATGGGCTACAGTCCACGGGGTCGCAGAGTCAGACACAACTGAGCCACTAGGCCGCAGCATTATAGATAGATAGATGGATAAATAGATGATATATGCAATATATACAATTTACCATCCCTCACCTCTGAGTCATTTTAAATTTGATTCATCATTTTCATTCAGTCTGCATGTAGAGGGTACCTGTGATATGCTCGCTGCTCTCCTGGAGAAAAGACATAAACTAGACACAGCCCAGGCCCTGAGGAGCTCCCCACCTGTGTGACAAGGAGATGACCAAGTGGCTTCCTGAGAGCGGAGGCAGGCAAGCCACTGCAGATTGTGCAGGACGGGGGAAGCCATCAGGAAGCGGCCCCCTTCACAGGCCAGAGGACCCGGGGCTCCCCCTCTCTTCTCCAAATGAGGAACTAGATCAGGGCTCCTGTGTCTTTGAATTTCATGGACCAATAAAATATAAAAACACCTAGTTGAGGGAACCGTACAGCTC
Source organism: Bison bison bison (assembly GCF_000754665.1). Classification (NCBI taxonomy): domain Eukaryota; kingdom Metazoa; phylum Chordata; class Mammalia; order Artiodactyla; family Bovidae; genus Bison; species Bison bison. The sequence continues at coordinate 3,769,998 of NW_011494881.1, read as the reverse complement.
ACCAGCGTGGTATTCCATTGAGTAAGAGACATACAAGGAAAAGAAGAACCAGGAGGCAACTACCATCTGCCATCTCCGTTGTTTCATGCGAGAAAGGATATTTTAACCCCCACAGCAAGAAGGGCATAGTTTCGGAATGAAGGCTGATTTTTCCAATGGGATTCATTCACCCAAATAAACGGCTCACTGTGCTGTCCTCGTCCTCGTTCTGCCCAGCCCAGGTGAACTTCGTGGTGACCACATGACCTGCCGCCGCATGTGACCCACTGAAGCCGTGACCAGGTGGTGCAAGCCCAGCCAGAGACATGGTCAGGCGACTGCCAAAGGCATCTCTGGGACACTGTTGAGGGGCATCTCGGCCACAGTGCTTCCTAGAACCCTTTTCTTTCTCCCATCCCTTACCCCTGCAGCAGTTCCCACTGTCTCCTCCAAACTCCCTGAAATACAATTCCTCTCCCATTCTAGTCTTCAGGACTCCAGCTTCAAAACCACAATAGCACAAACCATGAGGGTAACTCTAAGGGGTCCTTCTAGCTCAGAGTGATCCGACCTGGGGCTGTCCAAGGCCACTGTCTCACCATCACTGCTCAGCCACCCCCTTTGCCCTCACCGGCTCCTCTCCCCTCCATTCCTCAGGGGTTGACCCCATGTGCTCCTTAATAAACATCCTGCACTCTAAAGTCGGAACCAGAGTATCCTGCCAGGGGTACCCAACCTGTACTGCTGCTCAGCCCATCCAAACAGACTGATGGACAGCATTCTCCTCCACTTCCTGGTGGCAGGAACTTCCCATACAAATCCTCGAAGACCAAACTGGAGTCTGGACGTGTGCAGAGGAGCTAAAGGAATTCGGAATGTTTTCCTGTCTTGAGAAAGACCGGCTTTCACGGCCATTGTTTAGTGATGGACTCCACAGGCCAGCTCTGTGCGCCCCTCTGTCCAGGGCGGGCCCCACCCTCTCCTTCTACGAGGCCACCAGTACATAGTTGGAAAGCTACAAGAGCACATGATTTAAGGGGGAAATAAAACTCTTAGATTTAACAGCTCCAAAACATAATCCTCACGTAAACACTGGAGGTGGTGGGATGCTGGCAGGGAGGAGAAACGGGTACTGTTTGGGGCTTCTCTGATGGGTGACACATGCTTTGGTGTCTTATCCTTGCACTCTGCTTGTGCCTGAAACTCATTCTGACAGCCTGGAGGAGGAGGCAGAACCGCCAACAGAGTAGGTTGCCCCAGCTGACATCCTTATTTCTACACATTCTGCCTCCAAAACCCTGGTCAGCGGCGCATAAGACAAACAAGCCCCAAACTGGAGTGTCTGCGGCTCTCCCGCCAAAAAACATCAGAGGCAGAGGTCGTTCAGCAAAAGGCAGTTGTCCAAACAGAGGCTGGTGGCCCAATCCAGACAGGGAACAGGCCTCCCTCTGCCCCGTGGCCTGGCCAGGGTGGGAGCCATTGTGTCCTAAGCTGACTCTGGGAGGGCAGGAGGCCCAGGGTCCTACAGTATACACACCCACAAGAAGAGTAGGGGTCCCCGGAAGCTGGCTGGAGTCCAAGGAGACAGCACACCCTTAGCACAGTAGGGCTGCCAGTGCTGGTGACTGAGAACCCTCCAAGCGTTAAGGAGCGACATGCCCTGCCCTTCTGAGGCTGCTGGGTCTTGATGGTCTACACCCCCACAGGTGTGCACAGGTGCACAAATGTGCACGCGCTTACACATGCCAGTCACATACACATACAGTCACTCAGACACAGCAGCCTCAGGCCGTGCCCGACACATCACACAGTCAGTGCCCAAGAGTGGAGTCTGCGGGCCGCCCCTCGGGGTTTTCTGGAGCTCACAGGAGAGGCGGTGACCCCTGTCCTTGTCCTAAGACAGTGGTTCTCAAAGTGAGGTCCCTGGGCCAGCAGCATTAACATCACCCGAGAACGTGTTGGACATGCTTTGGGTTTCGTCTTGGTCACAGAGCCCTGAGCAGGCCCGGGGGCCTCCCACAGGGCTGCGACTCCTTGTCACGCCTTTTATGTGTCAGCTCCTGTGCTAATCAGACTTAACACACACTATCTCATTTAAAACTCACCAACACACTGTGAGATGCATGCTGTATGGTTCCTATTTTTTTCAGATGGGAACTGAAGTTCGGAAAGGTTTAGGAGTCCTTGCCTGGAGTCCCCGAGGCTCCCAAGCCCATGCCCCTAGTCACATTCTAGATGTAGCTCCGGCCCCACTGAATGTAAACACCCTGCTGAGGACTGTGCCCTCCATGCCAGGCCCCACCCCTGCCACCCCCTCAACTTTCCCTGGGTCTCTCCCTGCCTCAGCAGCCAGTCCTAAATCTTTCCTCAAGAGATGAAGCCCGGCCATCCACGCAGGAGGTGGGACGAAGGGCGGAGGCAAAGCCCCAGCTCGTGAGAAGACAGCACCTCTGCCAAGGCCCTCGTCGCCCTGCACCACACGGCCCCGCCCGGAGAGCAGCGGGAAGGCCTCCCCGCCTGCACCCCAGCGCCTGGAGAGACAGCCTGCTGCACAACTGACCTGCGGGATCCAGACAGCTGCTTTGCGCACGTCTGATCCCTAATGTCTCCTGAACCACATTAGGAGGGACCTGGGTTCGAGTTTATCACCAACTTACTACATGACCTGGGCTGGTCCCCACTTGGAATCTCTTTTTCCATTTCTGCAGTGAAGACACACGCTGATGATTTAGAAGGATGCCTCTTACTCTGAGACCACGTCTTGGATTCTAGATATCCACGTGACGTTGGAGAAGGCTGGCCAGGACATGGGAATCTGAAGTGCCTAGGGCTCTGGACCCGGCTGTCTGCTCAGCCTAACTCATCTCTGTTTGAGACTTGGGAGTGACCCCCCGGCTCCCTGGACGCGCCTGGCTCGGCACCCACTCCTCCTGCTCCCCGCACTCAGAGAGGATTTGTGTGCTCCCACAGGGCACCAGGGCCTGGAGGGAGCCAAGGAGCCTTACCCCTTGTGCCAGACTCAGAGGCGGCCATGGGGGCCTGTGTCATGATGACCGATATCAACATCTCGTCTGGCCTTGACAGCAATGCCACGGGCATCACAGCCTTCTCCATGCCCGGCTGGCAGCTGGCACTGTGGACCGCAGCCTACCTGGCCCTGGTGCTGGTGGCTGTGATAGGCAATGCCACAGTCATCTGGATCATTCTGGCCCATCAGAGGATGCGCACGGTGACCAACTACTTCATCGTCAACCTGGCCCTGGCCGACCTCTGCATGGCTGCCTTCAACGCTGCCTTCAACTTCGTCTACGCCAGCCACAACATCTGGTACTTTGGCCGTGCCTTCTGCTACTTCCAGAACCTCTTCCCCATCACAGCCATGTTCGTCAGTATCTACTCCATGACTGCCATTGCTGCTGACAGGCAAGTAGGGGCAGCGGGGTAGTGGGGCAGTTATGGGGAGCCGGTTCACTGTGTTGGCTTCAGACAGGGCTGATAACACACCCATAGTCACACAGCAAGTTAAATGTGGAACCCAGGGAATTAATTGCCTCCTAACCTGTTCATGATCCTAAACTATGCATCTGGAATAGTTTCACAGAGGACTGTGGAACTGAGACGAGAAAGGATAAGGTTAGACTCGAGAAAGAACTTTGCCCTAGATGGGTGTTCAAGGCTATAGGGGAAGAACAACAGTGTTTTACGGACCTTCTGGAGTGTTCTTCTCTGGAGTTGATTTTTGTTTTGGTTTCTTTATTTTACAAGGAAATTGCTTATATTGTTTCCTCTTCCTAGATAGATTATTTGAGGGGAAAATTAAACACTGCATGCAGTTACCACATAATTACAATGGGGCCAATTACCTCCCAGGTGCTGTATCTCTGGGGCTGCAGACTGAGCCTCTGCAGGCAATAGGGGACAGGAGGGTAAAAGAGTGATCAGTCAGCAGATCTGAAAGTCACCTAAGACTTTCCTTCACTCAATAAGTATCTGAGGCACTGTTTCAGGCGCTGGGAAATATACAGCAGTGGGAAAAGTGTGGTTTCATGGAACTTCCGCCTTAAAGCTCAGGTGGGGGGTGGGTAGTACGGACTGTAGAGGGCAGGGTGGAGCCAGGAGTCCAGACAGGCAGGAGGCGGTTGACTAGGTAACTCAGGGGAGGGAAGACGGTGGCTCAGGTCAGGATGGTAATAATGGAGACGTGTCCATTCATTTCTTCATTCATTCTTAGTCATAGGAAGAAATTCCCCCCGTGCCCACTATGTACAGACACTGTTCTGCACATTCAGGTAAAAACAGATAAAGATGCCTGCCCTGGTGAAAACTTAAATAGAAATACAAGACTAAATAAATTATACATTGTATTTTGAGGTCATGAGGGCTATGGGAAAATATCAGGAAGGGGATAGGAGATTCGATGGAGAAGGCAATGGCACCCCACTCCAGTACTCTTGCCTGGAAAATCCCATGGACAGAGGAGCTTGGTAGGCTGCAGTCCATGGGGTCGCTAGGAGTTGGACACGACTGAGCGACTTTACTTTCACTTTTCACTTTCATGCATTGGAGAAGGAAATAGCAACCCACTCCAGTGTTCTTGCCTGTAGAATCACAGGGACGGGGGAGCCTGGTGGGCTGCCGTCTGTGGGGTCGCACAGAGTCGGACACGACTGAAGCGACTTAGCAGCAGCAGCAGGGGATTCGAAGCGCTAGGGTTTGTGTTTTGGGGTGCGGCAGGTAGTATATCAGATATCATCTCAGGATCAGCGAAAGGGTGGGCTTTGAGCTTTGTCTTATTGTCCTGGCCATGTCTCAAGGTTCAGATTAATCCCAGGGAGGAAGGCTGCGGGGGTCATCTAGGACCAAGGTCATTTCTGCATATGTAGAGCACTTCCTTCACTGCAGAGAGCTGGTAGGCAGCTGCTTTGGGCTTTGTGCAGAAGAACTTCGGGCTCTGTTAAAGTTTCTGAACAGAAGAGAGGCTGAGCTGCTGAGGAACTCAGCAGGGCGGAGCTGCAGGACAATGCCCCAGATGGACTTCTGGTGTGGCCACACTGCCCTCTTGTGGCCTTCTGAGAGCATGTCCATGCTCAGAAGGAGGCGATGAGGTGGACAGAGGTTTAGGGCACTAGTGTGCCACGTGTCTACAAGACAGTCACCAGCTCGGCAGCTCTCTGCAGGTCACCAGCAGGGTGTGGGGAATAGGACGGGAGAGTGTGGGCCTGGAGTGGGAAGAGGAGGTGCAGACTGGTCTGAAGGGCATGCACCCACCGTTCACACCGCCCTCTGCTCACAGGTACATGGCCATCGTCCACCCCTTCCAGCCCCGGCTCTCAGCTCCTGGCACCAGAGCGGTCATTGCTGGCATCTGGCTGGTGGCCCTGGCCCTCGCCTTCCCCCAGTGCTTCTACTCCACCATCACCACGGATGAGGGCGCCACCAAGTGCGTGGTGGCCTGGCCTGAAGACAGCGGTGGCAAGATGCTCCTTTTGTAAGGCCTGGGGGTGGGGGAACACGGTGTGTGCACATGTGCCTGTGTGTGCGTGCATGCACATTCATGGTGTACACGTGTGCAGTGTGTAAGTGTGAGTGCATAGGTGAACTGGGGATAATGTGAGCACAGGATCAACTAAAACTGACACTTAGCACTCAGTAAATGTCAGGTCTGGTCTAAGCACTTTACATACATGAACTCATTTAATTCTCATAACAGTATGAGTATGTATTATTATTATTTCCATTTCTCAGATGAGGAAACCAAAGCACTAAAAAAACTAAGGGCCTAGGACCACACAGCTATTAGGTGGTAAATCAAGGATTTAAATTCAGGCAGTCCTGCTTCAGAGTCCAATCTCGTCAACACTCTTGCTTAAATAAAGGGGGTAGCAGGGTACTGAGGCAGAAAGAAAGGGCAGATGATGGAGTCTGGGATGTTTTCAGGAGAAGCCTGGAGATAGCCTTGAGATGAGGCAGGCACCATGGGCTAGGGGATGGGGGCAGAAAGCAGAACTCAGACACGGTGCAGCTGCTGTGTGACCCTGGATAAGTCCTTTTCTTTTCTGGGCCTCAGTTTGCCTAGTTCTCATGTGGCTCTGTCATCCCCAAGAACCTTGGAAATTCAAAATTGAGGATAAAGAATCGGTTGAGGTTCTGGGGACAGTATTCGGGTTGGAATCCTGCTCTGTCCCCTGCTGGCTCAAGGATCCTTTGAGTCATTTAACCTCTCTGAGCCTTTGGCTCTTTCTCTCTCAAAGGAGATTCGCAAGAGAACCTTGCTCAGGGGTTGTTGTGAGGCACTGCAGCAGAACCTGTGCCCAGTATGTGGTCGTTTAAACCGGAGCAAACGAAAACAAACCCGTCAGACTTAGTCCAAGAAAAGCCTGGCTGCCGCAAGTATAAAAGGCTGTACACGCTCTGAGCCCTGAGCCGCCAGATCTCGGCAACAATTCAGGCCCCTCCTCGCCCCCTGTCTCCCAACGCCGGCCCCTACCTCTCCTCCAGTCCCGAGCACTGGCCAGAAGGCGCCGTTCCTCTGAGAAGCCTGTTTCTGCGGACTGCTGTATTTCGAGGTCAGGCCCTGCCATGGGTCTTTGCCCTCACCCTGTACCCTCACGTTCTCAGGATTCAATGCTTCGTCGGCGGTGTCCATGTAGGGACTCGCCCCTCTTCCTGGCTCAGGGAAGGGATGGGAGCAGAACATTTCGAGACTGGCCACTGGGGGGCGATGTTTTTCCACCTTCAGTTCAGTTCAATTCAGTCTCTGGGTCGTGTCCGACTCTGCGACCCCATGAATCGGAGCAGGCCAGGCCTCCCTGTCCATCACCAACTCCCCAGAGTTCACTCAAACTCACGTCCCATCGAGTCCGTGATGCCATCCAGCCATCTCATCCTCTGTCGTCCCCTTCTCCTCCTGCCCCCAATCCCTCCCAGCATCAGGGTCTTTTCCAGTGAGTCAATTCTTCACATGAGGTGGCCAAAGTATTGGAGTTTCAGCTTTAGCATCAGTCCTTCCAATGAACACGCAGGCTGATTTCCTTTAGGATGGACTGGTTGGACCTCCTTGCAGTCCAAGGGACTCTCAAGAGTCTTCTCCAACACCACAGTTCAAAAGCATCAATTCTTCAGTGCTCAGCTTTCTTCACAGTCCAACTCTCACATCCATACATGACCACTGGAAAAACCACAGCCTTGACTAGACAGACCTTTTTCCACCTTAACATGGAGTTTTTCTCCTGGAGGCACGGAATGGTGAGAATTCAAGGTACCAACCACCAGTTTTCTGGGGTCGGTGATTTGTGACCCTGATTCAGACGACGGCAGAAAGCAAGAGGGCAGAGGTGGGCTAGGAGGGTATACTTTGATGATACTTCGAATTCTGAGAGGATTTGGGCGAAAGCTTGGTTTCTTGTGTGTGAGAATTTATTATTCATTCTTGGGTTAGGGAGCTTCTGAGATTTAGACTGGGGGCTCCATCCTTACAGGCTCACATTCTGTGTGTATGGATCTGATAAAATGACAGATGCCCTCTCCAGGAAAATGCACATACACTTTCAAAATCAAAATGACAAAAAAAAAAAGGCAGTCTCAGGTGTGAGAGAAGCCATTCCTGATAATGGCAGGCCCTAGAAGATGGTCCCCAAAGCTCCTTGGCTCTCCCTTCTGGTGGGAACTTAGCCCAGAGTGAATCCCCATCCTGCACTGACCCAAAAAAGAATGAGGCACCAAAGGGGCATCACTCATATTCGGGAAGCATGGTGGAGATGATCTCCATGTTTTACAAACGGGGAAACTGAGACTGAAGGAGAGATCTGATTGCCCAAGGTCATGCTTTAAATTAGAGGCTGGACAAGAACCCAGGTCTTCTGACTCCTCAGGGCTCATTCTCAGTGAAAGGGAAATTATTTAGGTGTTAAGTCTGTAGAGCTGTTTCACATGACACAGACTTCCTGTGCCTCTCCAAGCCTCGGTTCCTCGATCTGGACACTGAGGCAGATGGCTCAGCTGATCTTCAAGGTCCATCTGTGACCTCACAATCAAAGGTGACAGGGCCTGGCACTCACTGCTCCTCCTCTCCTTACCTGCTCCACAGGAGGACAGATGGGGATCAGGGTGTCTAGGAGGCGCCAGACATGTTGTAATTAGAAAGTCAAATTCTAAACTCAGGTTTTAGGGAAGGTATTTAGGGAAGAACCCGTCTACTCTCCTCCCTCCAGGTGGCAGCACCTCTTGAAAGGGGCCCAGAAAGGCTGGCACATGCGGAGGAAAGTGGCTTGGGAATACCTCAGTTTTCCTAGAAGAAGGTCACATGACAGGGCCAGGGGGCTCGGGTCCATTCACCAAATGCTGCTGCCTGGGTCTTGTTGGAGCGTGACTGCAGCATCACTCAGAAACCAGAAGGGGCAGCAGGCATGTCCTTTACCCCACAGGAAAAAAAAGGGCCTCAACACAGCCCCGGGTGTCCTCCACGGGGACTGGATGAGCACCATCAGTGGTGTTCCAGGCCACTTGCTCACAGCAGAAATTGTGTCTGCTGATGTGAGCCGTGTTTCCAACAATGCTCACAGTCAGGAAGAGGTGATCCGATAGCTTGAACCGTGTGGCCCGTCTTCACTGCCCCATTCCCTGGTAGGGATGCTGGTGCAGGATAGAAACGTATCAACTCCAGGAAATCTATTTAGACAGACAGATGCAGATATAGACGATATACATAATCTAATACCTGTGTATATACACACATATAATGCATGATTCTGGAAGAAAATATTCCAAATCGTTAATAGTGGTGGGGGTGGGATATGTAATTTTACTTCCTCTTTTATGCTTAATGGGGCTTCCCTGATAGCTCAGCTGGTGAAGAATCTGCCTGCAGTGCAGGAGACCCCAGTTCGATTCCTGAGTTGGGAAGATCCCCTAGAGAAGGGAAAGGCTACCCACTCCAGTATTCTGGCCTAGAGAATTCCATGGACTGTATAGTCCATGAGGTCGCAAAGAGTCGGACACGACTGAGCCACTTTCATTTGTGCTTAATGTCATTATAAATTTTAAAAAAATGTATTGGTTAACTTTTTCATTCCTATTTATTTCCTCGTTTGATAACTTGTCTGCCACTTGGAAGGACTCCAAGCTTACACTGGTGTCCCTTTTGCGGCAGGGAAAGCCCTCACTGGGCACATATGCTAGTTGATTTGCCTTAAAAAAAAAAAAAAAAATTAAACCAAGGTCTTGGGAGGCGGCCCCAGGGTGGCCTGCCAGGAAAACTCAGGGGCACCGCAAGGCCTGGGGACTGAGCTCTGGCAGTCTCCAGGTGCCCAGGCCCTTGACTCTCCCTCCAGGTACCACCTCGTAGTGATCGCCCTCATTTACTTCCTGCCTCTCGTGGTGATGTTCGTCGCCTACAGTGTCATCGGACTCACGCTCTGGAGACGCTCTGTCCCAGGGCACCAGGCTCATGGTGCCAACTTGCGCCACCTGCAGGCCAAGAAGAAGGTGAGCTCCGGGGGCGGAGGGGACGGGGTCAGGGCGGGGCCGGAAGTTTGGCCCCGCCTCGGCATCGGTCATTCCGGGCCCACCCCCGAAAGGGCGCCGCGGAGTATAGACTCCGCATGTACCTTGCGTTTGTCCCAAGTCTCTGGCCAGAGCCTTCATTCCTGCTTCCCCAGGCCGGCCGACTTGCCTTTGGTCTTTGGGTTGTGACAGACACAGATTGCAGCGAGTGGGGGTCTTGCGGACCCATAGCTGGCAGGGTGTCTTCTAAGGATGGGGTTAGGAGCGAGAGCTCATCCACTCTCCAGAGGGGAGCTGCTTTGCTCAAAGAAGGATCCAAGACGCTTTTTAGAGAAGGTGGCATTGAACTGGGCTTTGAGGAGTGAGGACTAAGAAGGAAAAACAGCAGTGTGAGCCTAGAGACCAGCCTGAGCAAAAGCTGGGTAGAGGGCCCAGGAGTGCATGGGTAGTAGGTGTTCTGGGGGACTGAGTTCCGGACGCAGAGGGGACCTGATTATTGAGGGCTTCTCAGGCTGGCATGAGGGGTGCCCCACCCTCACCCTCAGGAAGACTGGTGGGTCTTGGGGCATCCGGGCTGAGGAGTGACCGGAGTGTCTTCTGGACCAGTTCGTGAAGACCATGGTGCTGGTGGTGGTGACGTTTGCCATCTGCTGGCTGCCCTACCACCTCTACTTCATCCTGGGCACCTTCCAGGAGGACATCTACTGCCACAAGTTCATCCAGCAGGTCTACCTGGCGCTCTTCTGGCTGGCCATGAGCTCCACCATGTACAATCCCATCATTTACTGCTGCCTCAACCACAGGTGAGCCTTCATCCCAGCCCCTCTCCTCAGCCTGGCTCCATCTGGACCCCCCTGCACAGCTTCACCACCCCCATGGGATTGCCATCCTCACAGGGATCCCCCAGCATAATCCTCACTGTCCTCTGGGCCTCGATTGAGCCCCACCCCCTCCCCAAAGCTCTGCCCAATGCCCAGCCCACAGCTTTCATGACCGCCTGCTCCTGCTCTTTCTTCTGGGGGCTGCACCTGGACAAGGAGAAGAGAGAAGGGAGGGACAGAGAGATGGAGGGAGGGGCAGAGAGGCAGAAGGACAGCCGAGAGGGAGGAAGGAAGGAGCCAGGTAACGGAGGGAGGGACTTGGCTACTTCCCTAGTGGGCCGGGGGTTAAGACTTTG
>NW_011494881.1:3683125-3759241 GCF_000754665.1 Bison bison bison | reverse complement strand
ACTTCCCTAGTGGTCTGGTGGTTAAGACTCTGGCCTGCCAATGCAGGGGGTGTGGGTTTGATCCCTGGTTGGGGAGCTAAGATCACACGTGCCTGTTGGCCAAAAAAACCAAACATAAAGAAGCGATATTGTAAGAAATTCAATAAAGACAAAAAAAAAACCAAGGAGGGAGGTACTGATGTTTTTAAGAGCCTTCTACATTGAGGAGGCGCTGAGGACTGTCTGTGGGCGAGGACAGTGCCAGCTGCAGCGAATGAAGCACTCAGCCTGAGGCCTGGGGCTGAGGCTGGAGGGGAAACGGGTTGCTCCCTGGAAGATCACAGGAGGGGCTTTCAGGGGCATTAGGAAATGACCTTGGCAGAGACTGCCAGGGAGGAAGGAGCCCAATTCTCACTTCCTGCTGCTCTCATACCTCTAGAGAAGTGGAGTCTCACTGAGGGGCTGGCATTTGCTCTGGAGCACGTGCACAGGTGGGAGATGCTGGGTCAGGCAGGAGCCCCAGTGCCCAGGAGTCCTTCTTGTAGAGCAGGCCACTCAGCCTCAGAATGGTGGGGCCAGGGAAGAGTCGGTGAGAGGTGAACACTGAGTCCTGGCCTTAACAAGGCAGTGATGTGGGTGACATTGACCCTGGGCCTCTTGTATCACCTTTCTGCACTGATATCCAGGCCATTCATAAGGCCAGTAGAGCCTTTGTTGCTCAGACATCCTACCCACCTGGGGCAGGCCAGAAGGAAGTGAGAGACTGACTTTTATCTTTTGAATGTTTAATAGGCGTCAGAACCCTCCATTTTCTCCTTACAGGCAAGTATACCCCATGGACTGTAGCCCACCAAGCTCCTCTGTCCATGGAATTCTCCAGGCAAGAATACTAGAGTGGGTTGCCATTCCCTTCTCCAGGGAGAAACCTGCCTCTCCTGCATTGCAGGTGGATTCTTTACCATCTGAGCCACCAGGGCTACCCATGTAATGGGATGGAGGTGTTATCCCCATTTTACAGATAAAGAAACTGAGTCTCAGAAAGGAAGACTCTCCTAAACTCATACAACAAGAATTCCATGTGTTTCCAAGGTCTGTAATCTCATCCCCACATCACACATTTTTCTCTCATGCAGTTGTAGAAGTGAGAACTTAGAGACAGGGACTGTCACATCAGGGAGGGCCCCCAGCCTTCTGTGTCTGTGCCCTGCTACCCAGTGACAGTCCGTGGGAGTCAGCACCCCACGGCTCTATGAGTTCCTGAAACAACCTCTGATCGTTCAGTATTTGAAGACACCAGCTCTGCAGTAGGACTGTTCCTCCTGGTGCCATCTTCTTTTCTCCAGAAAATAATCCCCAGTGGCTTTGTGTGCCAGCACTGTTCCAGGCCCTTTGGGATACGCTGGTGAACAAAAACAGTGATCCCTTTCCTCAGGGAGCTGACCTTCTTGGGCAGCAGGTGGAGATAGACAATAAGCAAACCTATGAGTGAACTCTGGGAGTTGGTGATGGACAGGGAGGCCTGACGTGCTGCGATTCATGGGGTCGCAAAGAGTCGGACACGACTGAGCGACTGAACTGAACTGAATGAGTCAATGAGCCACAGTGTGTATTAGGTGATAAATCCTATAGAAAAAAAGAAGAACTGGGAGGACAGGAAGTAATGGGGGAAGTAATGGGCATAAAGGTTGCAATTTTACAGGATGGTCAGGGTAGGCCTTACTGAGGGACCTTTTGAGCACATTTGAGGACTGAGTGGGCCCTGGTAGCTGTCTGGATAGAGTTCCAGGCAGAGGGAACACCCAAGGCAAGGGGGAGAAGCAGGGAGAGGATTAGGCAATTGCAATAATCCCGGCAGGCAAGAGATGGTGGGTTTAGATGCATGAGAAGTGGTCAGAATCTGGAGATTGCTAAGGTAGAGTCAACAGAATTTGATGGAGAGGAAGTCAAGGATGACTCCAGGTTCTTGGGTGGTCAGTTATCAGGAATTGAGATGAGGACGACTGTCAGGGACATGGGGGGAAGAGGATAGGGAGCTCAGGTTGGGACATGCTGAATGTAGGTATAAGGGACAGTGGCCATGAAGCTCCCATAATAAAGGCATTTATTGGGCTGCACCGTGGAATCTCTAGAGCTACAGGGGGAGGAACCAACGTCAGGTCCGTGCTTCTGCAACACAGAAGCTTGCCTCTCCTGGGAACAGATCACTCAGTTGTCTGCCTCTCTGCACCACACAGGGCCTCATTTATTTCTGCTGCTGACAGGACAGTGTCTACCTTCTGCCAGCTCTGTCTCACTTTTTCTACTCACTCTCTCCTTCCTCTGATCTCTCGTTTACATGGGGACCCTCTGTGCTGCCATGGGGAAAGCTCACTTATTTTTTAAGCAAATGTCCCCAAACTTAGTAGGTCCATGTGCATATTTCCTTTCAAAGCAGTCCCCTTGGAGAGCATCCTTATTCCAGCCAACATTGCCAAAGCCCCAATTTCTTAAGATTCCTCTTTGCATACTCCTTTAGAAGCCAATTAACAAATCAAACAAGAAAATCTGTTGTGTTATAATTGTACTTGGTTTGTTTTTGTTTGTTTGTAACAAATGGTCTTGTCCAGCTTAATCACCCACTTCAAACTTGGACTTGGCTCCAGATTACTTCTGGCTGTTTCCAAAACTCCAACCCACTAAAGAATGTGTCTCTGAGCTCTTTTTTTAAAATTCTTTATTTTTGGCTGCCCTGGGTCTTTCGCTGCGCACCGGCTTTTCTCTAGGTGCGGTGCGCAGGCGTCTCATTTCAGTGGCTTCTCTTGTGGAGCACAGGCTCTAGGGCGCTCGGGATTCAGTAGTTGTGGTCACGGGCTTAGCTGCACGGGCATGTGAGGTCTTAGTTCCTGGACCAGGGATCGAATCCTCGTCCCCTGCATCAGCAGGAGGATTCTCAACCACTGGACCACCAGGGAAGTCCTCCAGAGACCCTGAGCTCTTATGAGTGAATTTCCGAAGCAACTTTACTCTGGAGGGGAGATCGGCTCCTGGAGGTGGGGCAGCCACAGGGCAGTTCCCATAACTGTTGGCCTCACTCCATTTCTCAAGATGACCCCTCCACCCCTCAGGTTTCGCTCTGGATTCCGGCTTGCTTTCCGTTGCTGTCCATGGGTCACGCCAACCGAGGAGGACAAGATGGAGCTGACCTACACTCCATCCCTCTCCACGAGGGTCAACAGGTGTCACACTAAAGAGATTTTTTTCATGTCTGGGGATGTGGCCCCCTCTGAGGCTGTCAACGGGCAGGCTGAAAGCCCCCAAGCTGGAGTGTCTACTGAACCCTAAAGCCTAGTGCCTGGCTGCAGGGAGAGGCTCCGCACCCTTGAGAAGTAGCCAGTCGAAAGGACCACCTCTGAAAGTTTGGCCCGTGCCTCACCCTTCAGTACATCAATGGAAAGACGAGATGGGGCCAGGAACTCTGCAGTGGGTCCTGCCTCTCCCAGCCAGCCCCTCAGACAGTGCTTCAGGGGATCCAATAATTCAAAGAAGACAGGGTGAGCTAACACTTATCTAATCCGGGAGTTGCAAGGTCGAATGCCTTCCTGGGGCATACAACATAGAGTAAATTGAACCCAGTATGAAAGAAAAATTGTAGATATATTGATAAAAGATAACTGACTTCCAGTGTTGGGGCAATAGGGAATGGTGGGGACTGGCAAACTGGAGGGCATAGGAATCCAAAGGGGAGAGTAGCTGATCAGCTCTGGGCAAATGCTGCCACGTGACTGATCCTCTACATCTTTCAAGAGAAGCCAGAAATCCAAATTTGTGAAACTTCCAGAATTGTTAAATTTGGCTCGCATTTTTATAAATGTTGTGCGAACCAAACAAAACACACCCTTGGGCAGTACTCAACCATGACACTGATTTATTATCAGGATAAAGACACAAGGAAAGAAGCTGCTTAATTCTGCAAAGCCCCTAACCTGTGAGCCAATCCAGGGCTTCTCTGCTTTAGCATCTAAGAACCCAGGTCCACCCCAGGGGAGATGGTGGTTAAGGGTCAAAAGAAGCCTCAGCTGGGTGGTCTCAAGACAATGACCTTCACATTGCCTTCCTCTTTCAGTTGCAAAACTACTTTGCAGGGAGGCTGAGGATGATGGGAGAGATGCCTATAAATTAGCAAGTCCAATACATGTTAAGTGCTTCATAAACAGCGTGTGTGCTCAGTCACTATGTCATGTCCAACTCTTTGTGACCCCATGGACTCTAGCCCACCAGGCTCCTGTCCATGGGATTCTCCAGGCAAGAATACTGGAGTGGGTTGCCATGTCTTCCTCCAGGGGATCTTCCCGACCCAGGGATCAAACCTGTGTCTCCTGCATTGACACGCAGATTCTTTACCACTGAGTCACCTGGGAAGCCCTCATAAACAGCAGCCGTGACTTTCATTACTGCCATGGCAGCCGTCTGACATGAATGCCTCTTCGAGTCAGCAACACAGCCGTCACCCTAACTTCCGCTCAAGAGGCTGGCAGGCAGAGAACACCAACCGTTCCATCCCCTAGAAAGCTCCAGGCCCAGCCGGGTCCACACCTCACCCTGCTTGCTGACTCACCTTTCCTGCCTCGGGCCCTTCCAGAAGAACCACATAATGCTGTAAATGCACACCTAGAGTTTAATGTTACCTGTGTTCTCCACAAAATCACTGTGCCGTAGGCGCTGGCAGTGCCAATAAAGGGACCCTGGTCTCACAAAACAAAGTGAACACGCAGTCAGTCCTGGGGAAGACCTTGCAGAGGTGTGACATGGCACTGCAATCACAGGGCACCAGAATGTGGACTGATGTGGGGTCCACTGACCAGCTTGGGGGGAGCAATCCAAAATGGCAGCCACAGAGTGGAACGGTACCCTCGAGGCTGAGGTGGGGCAGGGATGGAAGGGTTGGGCAAGGGCCAGTTTCCCATAGAAGGGGTTAATTTTCAATGGGGGGTGTGTGTGGGGTGGGGGTGGGGAGAGCACCACAACCCTGCTACCCAGGGCTGCTGCAAGGCTTCATCTACTTGGGCAGGGGGGTCTCTTCATCTGTTGGCCTGGAGTTGGCGGACAGGATGATGAAGGCAGGACCTGCTCGGGAACAGCGGGAGCAGCGGGGGCCAGTGTTGCCCCGTCCTCTCGGGAAACCCAAACAGCCCCTGCAAGCCAAGCTTCTACTTTGTTCCAAGTACAGGTGAGGAAGACAGGCTATTGGAAGACAGAAGCCTTTACCTTCTGAAAGGGGTCAAGGTGGGAGTGCAGGAATCCCTCCCCAAGGCAGGCCCCTGGGGCTGCAGCAGGGAGCCTGGAGGGCAGGTGCTAGAAGACACGGGGAGAGAATCCTTGAGCCAAAAGAAGGCTGAAGGCTGAAGAACACAGCCTTCATTTCAAACTGCCCCCGACCCAGAAGGCCACAAAACCCCCCAGGGTTTGGTTTTTGCCACATCCCCCAATATCCTCCCCACTCCCCAGTCATTAAGCATCACTCGGGTCTTTGAATTGGTACAAAGTTTACTAGGTCATACAACATGGCTCACAAAAGCGATGGGTAATTCCAATGAGCGTACTGTTTCTTGATTGGTTCCTTTTACCCGAATGGAGACAAGACACTTGCCCGCAGGACTGCCCACCTCCCCTCCCCAAGACAGACAGAAGGCAAGACTGTCACACTGTGGCTATGACCAGTTCCACGGACACATAATTCAGTGGCATTGCCATGCCCAGCTGGGACACCAGCCAGCAGAGGGTGCGGGGCCGGGAGGAAGTGGCGGCCACTGCACCCATGGGAGGAGAAGTCCCGGCAGTGTCTGCTGGTGATAATACATTGCACATGGGGGACGGGTCCCCAGGGACGGGCAGCGGAGGCCCTTAAGGCCTGTCAGATAGTGTGACTTTTCATCTTGGGCCAATAAATAACTGTTGGACGAATGCATAAATTAGAAACGGACGCCACTAAACTTCACACGTGGGGAACGTACGACCGGGTTGAAATCAAATCATGCAGAGTGGTAGGGCAGGTGAGGAGGGACCTGGAGGGCAGGGAGATTATCAACAGCACACACTCTATTTTGTACCCTACGTTACGCGCCATTAGTGGGCTTCTGGTTTCCTCCCTGTGGTGGTGCAGGCGGGCTCTGGTGCCGGCGTCTCCCAGCACAGCTCGCTGGGCAAAATAAGGGGTCACTGCTTGAAGAGAGAAGTGCTGGAAGGGCAGCAGGCCGGGGGTCAGGACTCTTAGCTGCTCATTTCTTGCCGGAGCCGAACGCCCACCGCTGTGATGAGGGCGGCTCCCTTGCCGCTGCCGTCTTCAGATAAGAGGAAGGACACATTACACTTTGGTGACAGTTCCTTCACGGTTTGGTGCATGATTCTGGAGAAGCTGAAAAGGACGAAAAATAGAGATGGGTTGGTAGAGGAATAGGAGAGATGCCAGACCCACCTGAAGATGCTGAAGCAGCCAAAGGGAAGGAGGGAAGCAAGGAAGGAGGGGGGTGGGGCTGCTCTGAAGCAGCAGAGACTTATTGAGAATGGCTGGGAGGCAAGTAGGTTTACTGCCAACCTAATTACAATTTGCAGCAGGGAGACACGACGGAGAATCCCAAACGAGCTCCTCTGGACAGCTCCTGAGGGCAACGCCATGAGTAACACACCCAGACAGCTCCCATCCTCAGAGCCTGAGGATCTGAGAGGACCGAAATCCAAGAAGGGGGTGTCGAGACCTGGGCGTGGACCACTGAGGCACGCCAGGCCGGGTCAGGTGTTCAGCTCAGCAGGCTTCATGAAAACATCACCCATCCCTAGCTTGCAGCCCTCTGAGACCCCAGCCCATCAGCACCTGAAGCTGAGAGGGAGCCTTCCTTTCCACCCCCAAGTGAAGCATAATCTCTAAATGAGAAGCGACTCTGGATTCTTGCATTTTGTGCTGCAAATGAGATAGGGCCAGGCCGAGAATGCTCAGGGCAGCGGGGTCCTAGAGGTAATACTGCTTGCCCTCTGCTGAGTATCTCCTAGGTGTCCCACACTTGATATACGTAATGTCCAGTCTGCCAGTGGTTATTATCCCGCAAAGAAGAGGAGACTTGACAGAGATGAAGGAATTGAGCACAGCTTCTAAAGGGTGCTGTCAGGATTAAATCCAAGCCTGTCCACGTTGGGCTCCAGAGACTAGCTCTAAACACAGTGACAAGGAGGACAGTGACAAAGGTGAAGAAATGGAGCCAGACAGCCTGTCCCATCCCAAGCCACGGCGTGAGGTAGGCGGGCACTGTCCACGCTGAGTTGGGTATGCCTGCTTTAAAGTAGGGTGACATTATGGCTCGTTTACTGGGGAATGGTCCCATTGTAATTATTAGTAGCCCTCTCTCAACTGGCCAAAGTACCTCTGTTTCGACAATAATAAGGTCACTCCATTCGTAAGAGCCCAGCTTTGAGACATGCAGCGGGTCAAAGAGCAGATGGGCCCACCCATTCTCCTCCAGCATGGGATGTGGGACACCGGGCCCAAAGGAGGTTGATCCTGCCCGCCTCCGTGCTCCAAAGCCCAGGGCCACGATTGCTCCTGCCTTCCAAGGCTCTTGACAGACTGATGTAGCAGAACAAGACAGTGGGTCCTCTCCCTTTCCTTCACTCCCTCTCCTGGCTTCTAAGAAACAGCTTCTCCCCCAGGCTGATGGGTAAGCCCGCGCCCACCTGTTCCTGCTTTCCTGCTCCCTGCCCAGGATACAAGGGGCCCGGGAGGAGCAGCAAGCAGGAAATGTCAGGACCACGGGGTGAACTGGCCAAGTGAAGCCACTTCTCCGCCCTGCGCCCGCCTCCTCATGCCAAACAAGCCCCGCTCCGACCGCACAGCCTGCAGGCCGGCTGTGTTCCTGGTGAGGAATTTTACTGGAGGGCGGGAAATCACATCCTGGTGTCCCGGAACCAAAAGGGGCCTCGCCCACGCGCCCGCCACCAAAGGAAGCCCCACTCACTGCGGATGAAGCTTGTAGAGCGTCCCGTCCACGCCCACAGTCACGTTGAGGCGGTCCAGCCCCCTGTTTTCGCGGATCTTATCCACCACAGCAGCCATGCCTGCGCCACACAGCTGCGCCGCCCTCTTGGACACCACCCCACACACGGTCTTCACGAGGATACTGTCGTCGCACGTGCTGTTCAGGCCCAGCTGCTGGAGGATGGCCCGGACCTGCAGCAGCGCTAATCGGTCGCTGTGGGGGACGAAAGTCAGGAGGCCGGATGAAAAGGAACCCGCTGGAGAGCAGCAGGGGCCAGCCCCCAAAAACTGAGCTTATCCACGAAAAGGGTTATGGGGCTTTCTCTTCCCTTCAAAATAATTTTTTTTTTAAATGACCCTCCAAGTATTACAAGTTAAGTTGTAGAAAAACTGGCAACTCTAGAAAAATTAAAATTGGAAAATTAAAACTCTACAGCCCCAACACTGGGGGAAAATACTATTAAGGTTTAAATATATTTCCTTCCAATCTGTTTTTTCTGGAATATCATTAAACTGCATTTGTTCTGTATATAAATAGGCTTGTCATTTATTTATGTTTAAATTTTTATTTTTACTGGAGTATAGTTGATAAATGGGCTTCCCTTGTGGCTCAGCTGGTAAAGAATCCACCCACAATGCAGGAAACCTGGGTTCAATCCCTGGATTGGGAAGATCCCCTGGTGAAGGGAAAGGCTACCCACTCCAGCATTCTGGCCTGGAGAATTCCATGGACTGGACAGTCCATGGGGTCACAAAAAGTCAGACATGATGAGTGACTTTCACTTTCACATAGTTGATTAATAATATTGTGGGCTTGCCCTTTATATATGGTTTTCTTTCTTGCTTTTTTCTTACTTCATATATCTGAGGGAGTTCCTACCTCCTTATCCAAGACCAGGATTGAAAAAGGCTGCCATAGTAGTTCATTCTGGGAATGACCATAATTTATTTAGAGAAATTTAACTTGAAATTTTTTGCTACACTCTGATGACATTCCTGTTTATAAGTCTTTGTGTGCAACTCAGATTTTTCCTTTAGGATACATTTCTGGGTCAAAGGGCTTTTGACCCAGAAGGCAAGTGCCTTTCTGAAAGTTGACTCTTGGTCTCCTGGGATATTTGTCTCTTCATGAAATTGAAAGAGTTGACAATGAAACAGTGACGATGACGACAACAGTGACAACAGCAGTGAGCCTTTTTTGAGGACTCACTATGTGACAGGTGTTTACATACATCACTTCATTCCTCTTCCTAACAGCCAACTGATCCACATGTGACTGTTCCCATTTTAAAGATGTGGCAATTGAGGCTGGAGGAGATTGAGTAACTCACCCAGAGCTCACAGCCAGTGACGTAGAGCAGGTCTCAGGACCAGAACTACCAAAGCTCTCACCCACCATGCCATATCTTGTCATATAGAATGCAGATGTTTTCTTTCTTTGGTTTGCTGTTTTGTCTTTTAAGCTTAATGATTGATATTGTTTTTAACTTACAGAAACCATGCGGCTAAAATTTGCAATTTTCTCTTTATTATTTCTCCCTTTGATATGACACTTGAAAAGACCTTCCCCAGCACTTCACACCCATCAGGATGGCTCTTATTAAAAGAAAAATAAAAACAGAAAATAAATAGTGTTGGCGAGGATATAAAGTTGGAGCCCTTGTATATACTGTTGGTGGGATGTAAAATGGTACAGCCTCTGTGGAAGAGTATAGCAGTTCCTCCAAGTAAATAAAATAATTATGTGATCCATCAATTCCACTTCTGAGTATATACCCAAAAGAATCGAAAGCCGGGATGTGATCATGTATTTGCACACTCATGTTCATAGCAGCATTATGCACAACAGCCAAAAAGTGGAAGCAACCCAAGTGTCCATGGATGGATGAATGGATAAACAAAATGTGGTGTATACCATACAAGGAATTACTCATATTCAGCCTTAAAAAAGGAAATTCTGCTACAAATGGATGAACCTTAATGATACTATGCTAAGTGCGGTAAGCCAGATGTGAAAGGACAGAGGCTGTATGATTCCACTTACATGAAGTCACTAGAGAAGTCAAAGTCATGGACACAGAAGGTAGAACAGTGGTTGCCAGGGGCTGGGGGAGGGGGGATATGGAGAGTTAGTATTTAATGGGTATGGAATTTCAGTTTGGGAAGATGAAAAAGTTCTGGAGATGGATGGTGCAGATGGTCGAACAACAAAGTGAATGTATTTAATGCTGCTGAACTGTCTACTTCCAAAATGGTCACAATGATAAAGTTAACACTATGTGTATCTACCACAGTAAAAAGGGCTTCCCTTGTGGCTCAGCTGGTAAAGAATCCGCCTGCAATGCAGGAGACCTGGGTTTGATCCCTGGGTTGGGAAGATCCCCCTGGAGAAGGGAACAGCTACCCACTCCACTATTCTGGCCTGGAGAATGCCATGGACAGATGGAAGTCGTAAAGAAGTCCACGGGGTCACAAAGAGTCAGACTCGACAGTGAAAAGTCAGACTTTTTCACTTGACCATGATAAAAAAATATTAACAAGAAATATTCACTGATACTTTCTCCTTCTTTTCTGGCTGCTATTTTCCACACCCTGGCTCATGGGTGAACTGAGAACGAAGAGAGAAGGAAGTGGGAAACTTGGTTCCCTATCATGGCCCCTCCCTCCCCTGAGACTGTGAAATGCCACCACTCTGGATGCTCAAGACTTCCAAGGTCGGGGCCTCGGGGCTGCTGTCTACAGCAGCGAGCACTTTACTGCATGGGTTCTGGGGGGCAATGAGTTTCACCTGCAGGTTACAGACCCAGGCTTGGGGGACAGTGAGGAGCAGGCCCTGGCCCAGTGCCGCTATCATGACCATCCTAAAATGTAGGAGGCTTCTGCACAAGCGCTTTTGCTGAGCACTTTCCTACTTTCTCCCACAGTTCACTGTGCAAGATGTCGATGGTAGAGATGAAATGTTCACTCCATCTGAGAAAAACAGGAGGAAGACAGAAGCAGCTCGCTGGGACACTGTGGGTGGTGAGCCCTGCGTCCGCAGCTGCCTTTCGGAGAAGAGGGTGAGGTCAGACCAGTGGCGCTTGGCTCTTTTGGACTCGATGCTCCTTCAATTCAAATATCTGCGATGCACCTTTCCTATCCTGAAATGTAACCTATTACACACAGGACGATTTCAAACAAATCAATATAATGCCCTAACATATAGAATGAATAAAAGGGAATGATTTACAGTAAAATTATGGAACTTCAACATGCAACTGCTCAGGGTATACTACTCCAGAGAAGAAGAAAACCCTCACAAACGGCCAGAATGTCCCCTAGATTGCCTACCACCCCCATCACGGCCCCCTGGCCAGGCCCACCTGTGACTTGAAGGCCCTGCCCGCTCACCTCTCGATCTGAGAGAGATACTTGGTCTGAAAGAGGCCCCGGGTCTTCAGCGGCTCAGAGATCTGCCCCCGGAAGAGGAAGCCCCTCTTGGCGAAGTCGATCAAGATGTTGCGGACAATCTCACCCAGGTACATACCGCTGATCATCTTCTCATACCTGGAACGAGAGGAGGGAGGCTGGGCATCTCTAGGAGGCCTCTGGTCTTGAGTAACCATGGGCGCCTTCCTGTGGCTCACGGGCATCACCACCCCGTGTACCCAGCCCTGTGCTCCCTGGCAGAGGCAAAGTGCAAGACCGGGAAGGACTGAGGAATCCCCAACCCTCCCAGGATCAGATGCGGTATCTACCACCGGCGCTGTTTCATCGCTGGATCATCCTCTTCCTCACCCGGCTCCCTGCCTCTGCCTGGTGAAATCCCACTCAAGCTCCTAGCTCTCAGTTCAACCATCACTGCTCCAAGGGGTCTGTCCTCCCCACCTGCCTGCTCAGCTTCCAGGCACCCTCCGTTCTTCCCAACACACATGGGTCCTCGCCCTCTCAGCATCCCTGCAGTGAAAGCCTCGAGGGGACAGAGTGTGAGTACCTTGCTCAGTTTTGTGTCCCAGGGCCTAGCACAACATAGGGCTGCTCTCGGTCAAGCTCTCAATACCTAACTGCAGAACTAGCAAGCAGCTTAAAGGGATAAGAACACGGGGAATGTTTCCACTAGATTTTCGGAAGGTTTTGCCACAACCCAGGGTGCTTGTCAAGCACCCACAGAGTGACAAAGCCACACGGGCTGGAGGACCCAGGCAGCCACCACACCCCTGGGGGCCACCTGTTCTTGGGGCTTTTAATTCCTGCCCTCTCCATGCTCAAGGGCCTCAAGAAATGACAAGAGATTTAACTGCTTCCATGCACACACCCCATGTCTCAGTGTCCCTAAGCTGGGAAGACTCCCCTGGAATCTGTATACACCAGAAGATCTGGGGTGCTCCACAGGAAAAAAAAACAACAAGAAATAGCACAACTATCCTCAATTCTCACCTAGTCTTTCTCATTTCACCAAGGAGACATCTCCTTGGTGTGGAACAGTTTGGTGCTGATATGGCTCTAACCCCTTCCAACCCCTACACATCTCCCTCTTAACAAAGAGGGTCTTCCTGTAGAGCGCTGGTGGGCACAGTAGGTAGGACTGAAATAATGCTCTTCTTCACTATATCCATTTTATGGTAATAATACTGGTTTTTCCTCCCTCATTAAACTCAAGAATACAAGCTGATTTAAAGAAAAACATGCAGCATAGGTGGTATTTGGAAAAGACATAAATCTTGAGGTTAGCTGGAGAATCACTTATGTTTGAGAGGTACTACCCTAGCTCTTCGTTCTGCTTCTGGG
The DNA here is from genome assembly GCF_000754665.1 of Bison bison bison. NCBI lineage: Eukaryota > Metazoa > Chordata > Mammalia > Artiodactyla > Bovidae > Bison > Bison bison. The sequence continues at coordinate 3,746,493 of NW_011494881.1, read as the reverse complement.
GACGTGACTTGACCACCCCATCTTGGCTGTGGCAGAGGATGGCCTGATCCCTGGGAGCCTGAGACAAGAGATCATTTGTCTCTTTGCTGGGAAGGGGGACACTGGCATCTTGGGGAGGGTCCCTGAAACCCAAGCTGCAAAGCTCCAAATAGCCACTAGGCGCTAGAGGTCTGCTGTGGGAAGGCTAAAGGGAGGCGGGCCTCAGCCTCAGCCCTGACCCGGAGCCCCCCACTCCCATCCCCACCCGCCCTGGCAACATCCTAACTTCCCTTGCCCATTAACAACTGCAAGTCAAGGGTGTTCTGCTTCCACTAAACAAGGGAGCAGCCTGCTGACCAAGAGGTTTCTATTAGTCTATGGGGAGGAAACATAGAGCAACAGCAAGACCAGAATGTTCCAGAATAAACATGGTCACTGAGAGGACTGGTGTGACCACTGCCACCCTGTACCCAGAGGAGGCACCTGGACAGAACATCAACCTGGGCCATCTTGTACCACGTGCTACTGCTACCCCTAAGTTCTCTGTTCTCCTTGGGCCAAAAGAAAAGGTTAGGAGTTAACCTGAGGGACCACAGTCTCCAGGCTCTGTGCAAAGCCCCCTCCCACTAGAAACTTCTTTCACTGTAACAGGCAGGGGACTTCCCTGGCAGTCCAGTGGTTAGGTAGGACTCCATGCTTTCAATGCAGGGGGCCCAGGTTCAATCCCTAGTCAGAGAACTAAGATCCCACACGCTACATGACTCGGCCAAAAAATAAACAAACACAGGCAGAAACACAGCCACGTACCCTGCACCCCCGCCCCCCACCCACCCGCCACCATCCTGTCTCCTCTACCAGGTGGAATTACCTTTGCTTCCCAGAGTTTAGAGAAAACTCATCCACCAGTTTGTCATAGATTGTTCTGATATCATCCAGACACCCGTTGTCCCCAAAGGCACCCCACTCCATGTTGATACACATTTGTCCCTGGTTTCCTTCTAGCGTCTCGACGTTTTTCATTTCCTCCATGTAGCAGGCATTGCTGCCAGTCCCTGAAATACATAAAGTGGGGAATGAATGGCCCTTAGTGGGGAGGGGGATTGCAACCAGGCCTGGCGCTCCACTGGGGCACGCTTCTGAGATGAACATTCACTTTCCCAATGTTTTCCAGGAAAATCTCAAACTATAATGGGAAAGTTAGAGTGAAAACTGCCCAGAGCATTTGATTAACTCACTTTATACAAAGGCACCAATACTAAGAGCCTCATATGTTCACCTGTCCAAGCAGGGCTGCTGCTGCTGCTGCTAAGTCGCTTCAGTCGTGTCCTACCCTGTCCAACCCCATAGATGGCACCCCACCAGGCTCCTCCGTCCATGGGATTTTCCAGGCAAGAGTACTGGAGTGGGGTGCCATTGCCTTCTCCACCAAGCAGGGCTATGCTTACTTTAATACAAGATGGTGTTAGAGCAAAGGGATGCATCTTAAAAGTGGTGGAGGTTTATGCAGCATTCAGATTGAAAGGGTATTTCTCCATCTCTCTTCCCCCACCCCCTCCAACACACTGGCCACAGATACACAGACACACACACACATATGTGTATATATATATATAAATGGGCTTCCCAGTGGGTAAAGAGCCTGTGTGCCAAAGCAGGAGATCAGTCAGGAAGATCCCCTGGAGGAGGGCATGGCAATCCACTCCAACATTCTTGCCCGGAGAATTCCTTGGGCAGAGAAGCCTGGCAGGCAACAGTCCATGGGGTCGCAAAGAGTAGGACACAACTGAAGCGACTTAGCATGCATGCATATATAAAATACTATTAATACATGGAGGTGTTGTCTACTATCCAGCCACTTATGTCCATATATCTTATCAAACTTGGTCATGGACTCTGCCTGAATAAACTCTCCTGCGTGTTCTACAATGAGGCCTGTGGTTAGTTCACCGAAGGACAGCGTCCTGAGCATGTCCAGGGTACATTTCTAAAGCAATGGTTCCTCACCATTTTGGTATCACAGATCTCTGAAATTCTGATGATTCTCCTGAGAAAGGAACTCCCCTGGTGGTCCAGGGGCTAAGACTGTGTGCTCCCAATGCGGGGGGCCGGGGTTCGATCCCTGGCCTGGGAACTGGTAGCACTAGTGGTAAAGAACCCTCCTGTCAGTGCAGGAGACGTCAAAGATATGGGTTTGATCTCTGGGTCAGGAAGATCTCCTGGAGGAGGAAATGGCAACCCATTCCAGTATTCTTGCCTGGAGAATCCAACAGAGGAGCCTGGCAAAGAGTCGGACACAACTGAATCAACTTAGCATACACACACTCCTGAGAAAAGGGCCATTTCCCCAGGTGCACCCACACACTGTACACACATAGTCTGACAAATGGCTTCCAGGGGATCAGGAGCCTCTGATTTCCATCCGTGATCTCCCAGGACAGGGCTACTCGGAGTGTGGCCCCTTAAGGACTAGGGTTGGAACCCAAACTGTTTGCTGTTCTCATCCAGGAGGATTTAGGTACAGATGTTGGGAGGAAGGGTTCTAAAACTTTCATAACAGTTTTAATTGCCAGATATCAAACTTGTGGTTGTTGGCTTTGTCTCGGTGAATGGACGGGAAATTTAAAAACCAATCAACCAAACAAGGAGTCCCTCACACAGATATTTTTCTATATACCTGAATCCCCTGAGGAGTTGTTAAGATGGATTTCCTGATTCAGGAGGTGAAGGGTGAGTCCCAAGACCCTGCATTTCTAATACGCTCTCAGATGATGCTGATGTTGCTGGTCCATGGACCACACTTGAGATTCACAAGGCCCTAGAGCACCATGGACCCACCCTGGGTGGGATGCACAGTAGATGGATTTTCAACATCATTAAGGGACACAAAGACACCCCTACCAAGTAGACAAGTGGGCTCAGGTTGTTTTATGCCCTTTAAAGAAACTTAAGTAGAATTTGCAGATGCTTCTGACTGTATAACTATAAGCAGATAGGGTAGGGGGTCCCTGGAGAAAGATAAACAGGCATGACTTTCTTGACATTAGTGAAGCCATTTTGGCCTAATGCATTTTGTGATCTAAGTTTGGCCACAATTCTTGCTCTTCAACAAATCTCAATAATAATGATCTTAAGGGACAAAAGAATAAACTATTATCAGGCAAGAGAAGTAATAATAGCAAAAATAATAAATCAGTTGTAAAGATTCCTAGTTCTGTTTCATGTTAAAGATTAGCCTGAAGCACTTTCCTGAGCTGTTTTGCAGACTTTAAACCCTGCTCAGGCACTCAACTGCCAGATCGTCATGTATGGATGTGAGAATTGGATCATAAAGAAAGCTGAGCGCCAAAGAATTAATGCGTTTGAACTGTGGTGTTGCAGAAGACTTTTGAGAGTCCCTGGGACTGCAGGAAGATCAAACCAGTCAATCCTAAAGGAAATCAGTCCTGAGTATTCATTGGAGGGACTGATGCTGAAGCTGAAGCTCCAGTACTTTGGCCACTTGATGCAAAGAACTGACTCATGCAAAGAACTGATCCTGATGCTGAGAAAGATTGAAGGCAGGAGGAGAAGGGGACAGCAAAGCGTGAGATGGCTGGATGGCATCCCTGACTCGATAGACATGAGTTTGAGCAATCTCCGAGAGAGATAATGAAGGACAGGGAAGCCTGGTGTGCTGCAGTCCAAGGGGTTGCAAAGAGTCGGACACGACTAAGCAACTGAACTGACTGAAGGGATGATGATGTTGACCTTTCTGACCCTTGTGACTTAAATCAAATTAAACCTGGACTGTCAACTTTTGCCCCAACTCTATACTGAATTCTCCTCCGACCAAGCCCAAGGTATTTCATGCATATGCAAGTACCCTTAGCTTAAAACTTCCCCAACACTGCTTTGGGAAAGATCCCCAATGTTCTCCTTCTGATCTTTGGTTTGGCTGTGTCTTTTGGCTCAATGCCCACCAAGAAGCCAGCCCAGTTTTGGATTAACATCACTGGATTACTTTTGCTTTCTCAGTTCTCTTTCACCTAGAGTGTAAAATTGAGAGAAGAGGCCCAGAAATGGAAGGGGTACAAAAAAAACCGAAATATGCAAACTTGCTGGGCGAGTTCTGTGCTGAGATCAACTGATGGCAAAGAGTGACTTTGAAGGCAGCAGAACCCCTCCTACACCTCCCCCACACCCCTGTCCCTACATCTGTGGGTCTTACTCAGTCAGGCCGGAAGCAGAGAAAGTGCTGAGTCACTCTAGCTTTGCATTTCACACCTAAGGCCATTCATAAGCAGAAAGGGGAAGGAGAGAAAGCAAGCTTTGCAAAAGAAAGAAAGAAACAAAGCGCCCCAAAGTCAGGCCTCAACCAACCTTCCCCTGGAGCTGCTCCTCAGTCTTTTAAATCTCCACTGAAGCCAAAAGTGGATTAATAAAGGAAAAGGTCTTCCTGGCACCAGGAAGGCAGCCTGCTGGGGCCTTCTCCCAATCGCCCAGGTCTACGCAGCAGGGTGCTAACCCTCTCTGCCCAGGGAGGTCTGCAGGTGTTGACTAAGAAACCAGGCCTTTTCTCAGCATTCCTGAGACTAGGAGCAGGATCAATTAAACAAATGGTTTTCTTGCAACCTAAATCAAGATGCTTCTGGAATTTTGTGCTCTCAAGGCCCAGACCCCTACTTGGATTATAAAGGAAAAGCCTGAAAAGCCAAAAGATAATCCTTCTGCCTATAACCAAGCAGGAACCTATGGGGCCTTCCCTGGATAGACCCTTCTCCCACAGTCTGCTTTAGCTCCTCTCTGAAGTGCCTAGATAATATGTCCGAAGAACATTTCCTGAATTGTTTTACAGATGCCAAAACCCCCACCAAATGGAAGATACTAGCTTCTTGCTGACCTTGGGCACACAGCCCACAGGCCTGGTGGAGCCTAAGGACTGATAATGTTAACCCCTGTGACACCACCCTGCTGTCTCACCATCAACCAGTCAGAGAATTGTGCATGAGATGATCACATTCTGGGACTCCCTCCCTCACCTGGCCTTCTTTGGGACCCCATGAACTGTAGCCCACCAGGCTCCTCTGTCCATGGGATTCTCCAGGCAAGAATCCTGGAGTGGGTTGCCATGCCCTCCTTCAGAGGATCTTCCCAACCCAGAGATCAACCCCAGTCTCCTGAAATGCAGGTGGGTTCTTTACCGTCTGAGCTACCAGGGAAGCCCTTTAAAATGACTTTGCTGAAACCAACTGGGGAGTTCAGACTTTTTGAGCACTGACTGTCCTGGATTCCTTGTATGGTGCCTTACAATAAATGCTGTACTTTTATCCTATGCTAATAAACTACCTCTTTTTCTATCCAAAAAAAAAAGTGGTTTTCCCTTCACCATATCCCAGTGTCAGTAGATTGGCTTTACTGGGCGAGTGGACCTAGGTTGGCTCAGTAACATGCCTCTCTCTTCAGCAGCTGGTGGGCCACTGCTGCTGAAGGCCAAATGGCATCCAGACTGCCCTCTGGCCCTTCTCTACAGTCAGCAAAAGAGCAGGCTCTGCTTCCTTCCCAGCCACAGACCTGGCCCTGCAACACCTGCCCAAGTCCCTCCATACAAGCCCTCTTGAGTTGCCCTGCTGAGTAGGTCAGCTCCAGGCCCTCCCACCCTGTCCACTGGGCCCATGAGAGCTACCAGGAGCCTCACTCCCGGAAAGTTCAGTTTCTGACAATCTGCTCATGGTCAGTGCACAGCCTCCTGGGGTGGGTGTTAGGAGGGGAAACCTCTGGAGAGCCCTGCAGCCTCAGTCCACAACGCAACTCTGGCGGTGTAAGGGGACAGTGCTGACAGATGTACGATGTCTCCCATCGAGCACTGAGATGCTGACTCAGGGCCCCACAAAACAGGAAAACCCAGCCTTCCCTGCCACGGAAAAAGACCTTCTAGGACACCCACCTACGATGAGTCCAACCTCGCAGGTGGGCTCCTCATAAGCACAGGTCATCATGGTGCCCACCGTGTCGTTGACCACAGCCACCACATCCAGGTCAAATTCCTTTGGAAAGAAAGAGACAAGTTTAGCTTTAGGGGAAGGACACGCACTGCCCGGCTTGAGGTCTGCAGGTTCATTCCGCTGCATGCCAGTCAGAAAGCCACTGGTGAGTCATCTGAAACTGTTTCCTTACCAGCCTGTGAAAGGTAACGAGATGCTCCTTCACTAATCATCTGCTATTAAAGGTGCATCTGAAGCCTGAATTCAGAAGGATGCATTCTACCCATTTCCAAGATGCCACTGAGCACCAGAGAGGCAGCCCAGAGGGCGCTGTGGGACGGAGAAAAGCCGAGGGATCATGGCCACGCAGCTCTCCGTCTCAGCAGGTAAAAACGATAGCCTTCAGAGGGTGTGACAGAAATACCAAATCCACGTCTCAGAATCTGTCCAGGCAAGCAAGTACACAAAGGCACATACAAGCGTATTTTCTCCGTGACTCAGGACAGCCAGGAGAAACAACTGGAATGCAGATCAAAGGGGGCTATGGAAGGCCTACGCAGGCAAACCCTGGAATCCTGTGCAGCCAAGAAAGCGAGTGAGGTTGGCCTCTATGTAGTAACGTGAAAGACTCCTGGTTTCATATTAAATGAAAAAAAAAAACCAAAAAAAAAAACCAAGCAGCTGTAATATAGTAAATATGGAATGACTCCCATTTTTAAAATGTGTGTGTATTTGTATACACATGGAAAGTACACTGGAATAACACTAAAAGTTTGTGAAATGGGCAAAATGAGTCATCAGGTTACTTTTCAATGAAACATTAACTGTTGTCTAGCATATTCTTCTAGGAACAACCAGCTCCTCTTCGTGCCTATTCATTTCAGCCTTCCTAACTGCCTGTGTCTTTATCTGCTCTTCTGAACCAGAGAGACTTGAATGGATTTTTTTCTTTAACTTCTTACTGATTCTCTCATTAACTAAGGAGCTGATTTTTCACTTTACGTTTTGTCAATGTCCTCCAGCCAAAGACCACACCCATAGACACGCACCCACAGTGGATAAAGCTGGGCTTCCTGGCTGGTTGGCTGCAACACAGGCAAACACATCCCATGGGGTGACTCAGAATGTGTTAAAAAGCACAAGAATGGGATTTGAGCCTGTGCTGGTGGTTTTAGGGAGGGTGCCAAGAAGTGGGGTTTGGCTCTGGACTGGGTGCAGTCAGGAGGCAGGGCCATCTCCAAGTGTGAGCCAAGTTCTGCTGTGATGACGGACTGCTTCTTTCTCACCTGCTTCCATCACTGTCGCAGGGGGGCTGTGATGGTGGCTGTGCCCCGTGACAGTGCCAGGCTGTGCTGCATAGACAGGAGCTGCTTTTCCCTTTTTCAAGCTAGAGGAGAGCCATGATTTTACATTCCTTAAACTATCCCTTAGTAACATGAAACTGTTCTGATATTTTATTGCCATCAGTTGCAGGGAATGTTAGTACTCTTGTCGCATACCTCTATATCGACTGAATTCTATACAAGTACAACCTTTTTTTTTTTTGGTCGTACAGAGTAGCTGGTGGGATCTTAGTTCCACAACCAGGTATCAAACCTGTGCCCCCTACAGTGGAACTGTGGAGTCCTAACCACTGGGTCACCAGAGAATTCCCAATCAAGTACAGTTTTTATAATCTGAAGAAAGGAGCAGTTCAGTGGTTAAGACTGGCAGTTCAGTGGTTAAGACTCTGAGCTTCCAATGCAAGGGCCAAGGGTTCAATTCCTGCTTGGGGAAATAAGATTCCACATGCTATGTGGTACAGCCAAAAGATCAAAACATAACCTGAAAAAAGCAGTAAAGATTTTTAAAAACATCCTTTTAATAGTTACCTCTCTCCTTTTTATCGCCTCCCTCAGTAAGGTTGCTACATCATGCCCCACGCAGTCGGTTGCCTTAAAACCTTTGGTCCAGGTGATTAAGATACCCTGCAACAAGAAGGGCACCGCAGAGTCTTGTGTCATTAATCCTTCTAGGCAGAACACAAAATGCCACTCCCTCCTTCCAGAGTAAACACCTGCTAAGACAGTACAGCGAGATGACGCTGGAACATCTGAGGCACAAACGAGTAGAATATGAAGAGTCCTCCCAGGCCTGCCCCCTCTCACCGTTCTCACAGTGGTCTGGTTTATAAGCGCCACTTCACAAACGGAGAATCTAAAGGAGATCAGCCCTGGGTGTTCTTTGGAAGGAATGATGCTAAAGCTGAAACTCCAGTACTTTGGCCACCTCATGCGAAGAGTTGACTCATTGGAAAAGACTCTGATGCTGGGAGGGATTGGGGGCAGGAGGAGAAGGGGACAACAAAGGATGAGATGGCTGGATGGCATCACTGACTCGATGGACGTGAGTTTGGGTGAACTCCGGGAGATGGTGATGGACAGGGAGGCCTGGCATGCTGCGATTCATGGGGTCGCGAAGAGATGGACACGATTGAGTGACTGAACTGAACTGAAGCATAGAGAGTTAATGGTGCTGCCCGTGGTATAACCAACTAGTTCCCCTGAAGAACAGTTTGCCCAAAACAGAAGTGGAGAAATGCAAACTTTCAGTAACTCTGTTACTACCTGAAGTCAACTTTAGGCTTGACTGGAGTTTATATACTTGCTAGCTATGTACTCACTATGATGACGGTACAAGTGAACTGCTTTTAAAAACCACCAGACCTTTAAAAAATCACCCTTAAAAACTGCCCAAAACAAGTTTACGTGGATCCACCTGTTGAGATCTCAAAGCCTTTAAGAGGGAAAAAGCCCCGAGTCAGCACTGTGACTGGATTAACTGGCTTCCAGAGGCAGGTGGCCCTACCTAGCCTCTCAACTGCTGCCAATCATACGCTGCAAACCCTGGCCTAAGACCTATGTCATGTGATGCCAGCACCACAGCTTCCTCCCTGGCCATACCCTTACCTGGGAAAACACAGGCACCTGCAACAACAGGACGGGGCCTGCCTGCATGACTCTCAACAGTCAGCTCCTTCCACACAGACTGTCCCCCTGCCCCACCAGGACCCCTAAGCGTGGCGCTGGAGCTGCTCGTCTAAGGGCTGGGATGCTTCACTGACTGGGGGCTCCCTGAGGGCAGGAACTGCCTGCCCAGTGTTCTCAGTCCTCAGCAGGTGCTCAAGCCCTGACCTTGAACCCTGTGTCCTTCCATTTACTGAATAAACATTTATGAAGCATCTTTTCTGCTGGCACACTGGGCTAGGGCCTGTGGGGAACACAGATCCTTGGCTCAAGAATCAAATGACATTGAAGAAAAGAAAGATACAGAAGAGCACTAAAAACTGGGTAAAAAGTGCTACAACCAGGCAACATGAGAAGAAACAGGAGACACTAAGGAGGGTGAGATTCTTTTTGCCTGGAGGCCCAGAAGGCTCCCAGAAGAGGCACATGCTTTAAATAATAAAAGAAGAGCAGAGAAGAGTCTGAAGATGTTTCGGAGGGTGTGGCCTAAGAGCTGGGTCAACCCTCTGTGACAGCTAAATTGTCCAGAATCGAGGGGTGACACAGTCTGGAGGAGGCTTCAAGAGCTGACGCACACTGGCCAACAGTCGGTCAGCACTGCCCAACGTCTGAGGCCTGGAAAAAAAGAGACTCACCGCATCTAAGCTCGTCTGCTTGCAGGGAAACGAAAATGTGAAGCCCAGAGGCATTTTAGGGCCCTTGATGCCCATGTAGTCCAGGAAGTCAGAGATGCAGGAAACGATGTGGTCAAACAGCTTTAGAAGAAAAGAAGGGATTACTCATGCACCTCTGGTTTCACACCCTCAGCATGCACGCGTGCACACACACACACACACACACACACACACACACACACAATGACACAGGCAGAGCAAGGTGCCCTCCCTCGGATCTTCAGAGGGGTCCGAGCATCCGCAGCCCAGACTGGCTGAATGCACCCGACACCTTTGGGCTGCACGGACCCAACTGCCCTGGAGAGCGTATCACATGGAGGCTCTGGGCCCAGTAACGCCAGTGGCCACGTGTGTGACGCACACGTGCCTTGGCGAGGGAAAAGCAACACTATCTTACCTCCTCCCCAGTGCCCTGCATGATTTCAATGGGAATGGCGTAGATCTTATTGTGCATTTCCACCGATCTCTTTTTCCCACTACGGATTTTCACCAGCAGGACGCGGAAATTCGTTCCTCCAAGATCCAGGGCCAAGAAGTCACCGTTCTCTGTTGCAGTCAAGAACATTAAAAAGGTCAAGAAGAGTGAATTTCACCTCCTGGCAGCCAGTAAGTCCAAGACTTCAAACTTTCAAGGGAGGAAACCCTTATCAAACACAGGGGAGAAACTGTTTAGTCTTTTCTCAGCATACAGCCCAGACTCAGAGAGGTGGGCACGAACTCATGACCACCACAGTCTCCAAGTCACACCAGAAGACAAAAGGCCCCGTGGATGAACCAACTGGATCAGCAAGGTCACAGCACAGGTTGGATGTTGAGCTCCAATGTGCCTGGATGTAAAACTCCCCAGGCCTCTGCGGGCGTCTCACACTCTTCACCTAGGAAGGAGGTGCTCAGTGTTACCCTTCCTCTGCCTTACTGTGTTTAGCAAAGGACCTACAAGCAATCTCAGTGCTTCAGAATCCGCCCAGCTCTGTTCTTTAAACAATACTTTCTAATTCGGAGTCAGGGCTGTGGTTTTAAAGACAGCGCCTGCGTGGGAGTCTGGACCAGGGGAGGTCAGCTGCCTCGAGTCTCACATGCAGCAAGCAAGTCAGTGGTAAAAATGGGAGAGGGACTTGGTGGTCCAGTGGTTAACACTTCACTTTCTAATGCAGGGGATATGAGTTCGATCCCTGGTTGGGGAGCTAAGATTCCACATCCCTCATGGTCAAAAACACAAAACATAAAACAGAAGCAACATTGTAACAAATTCAGTAAAGACTTTAGAAATGGTCTACATAAAAAAAAAAAAAAAAAAAAATCTTTGAGAGGTTTCAGTGAGTTTCTAACTCTTGCCAAAATCATGCCACCCATCCCAGTGTCAATGTGTCCCCTGGAGAAGCCAACCTCCCGGCAGCCCCAGTGACTTGGCCACTGGTATGAGAAGCAGGAGGCACGTGTGAACCCCCAGCTCAGGTCCTCACCAGTCCCATCAGGAGTGCTCCGGACGAAGGAGGGCAACATCTTGACCACAGCCTTGTCATGCGTCTGCTTGCCCAGCCCCAATTCCATCTCAGCCCGCATCCGCTTTTTCACCTCCAGCAGCATTTCCTTGGTGAGGCTGAAGTGGGCCAGGGTCTCCTCTATCTGCCGGTGCTGCTCAGCCAGGCGGTAGGCCACGGCAGTCACCATGGCGGCCCCCTTGCCACTGCCGCTCTCGGAGAGGAGGAAACGCACATCACAGTCGGGTACCAAGCGCCGCAGAGTCTTGTGGAAACGCCGAGAATACCTGGGGGGAGGGGTGCACAGTAGACAGACTGAGCCAGACTGTAGGGACCCCTAGGATCCCCTTCTTTTTCCACACTTTAATTCCATCTTCTACACTTACTTTCCTCGTTATTCAAGTCTACAACACATCCACTGTAGACAAGTTAGCAAACGCAGACAGGTAAAAAAGGAAAACTGAAATTACCCATAGTCACAGACAAAAAGAGGGGGCTCTCATTATTATACGAATATCGAGGGCCTTTTCTGGTGGTCTAATGGTTAGGACTCCATGTTTCCAGTGCAGGGGGGCACAGGTTTGATCCCTGACCAGGGAACTAGGATCCCACATACCGTGCAGCCAAAAAAAAAATTGTATCGAGTACAGAAAATTCAGGGTTCAAAAATCTGTTGTCCACCCTGACAAAGAGATAATACAGTTCACTGGTTAAGAAAGAGCCCAGTGCTTAAAAGTCAGACTGGAAGGGACTTCCTTGGAGGTCCAGTGGTTAAGACTTTGCCTTCCAGTGCAAGGGGTACAGGTTAGATCCCTTGTCAGGGAGCTAAGATTCCACATGCCTCAGGGCTAAAAAACCAAAATGTAAAACAGAAGCAGTGTTGGAACAACTTCAATAAAGACTTTAAAAATGGTCCACATAAAAAAATCTTAAAAAAAAAAAAAGTCCCCACTTCCACACCAGGGGACCTGGGCCTATTACTTAATCCTGGAGTCAATTCAGATGGCAGCATCTGGCTGACAATGATGAGGAAGGAACTCAACTGAGTTCATCAAATGCTTCAATGAATAACTGGCGCTAAGCAGGGGCTCAATAAAGACTTGCTCTTGTTTTTCATTTTCACTTGGCCCTCTCCCTCAGTCCCCAAGAGCTATTTTTTAGTGGTTAGAAGAGGACTTTAGGACAGGACTCAGTAAGACACAGAATTTTCTCCAGGTTTGTGGTCTGTTGTAAGTATGGAAGGCTGCTTGCCAAAGGAAAATGGGAATCTAGAACCCCAAAAGGATAAGAATGGTCAGTTCCAGGGGATGGGATCAAAAATGACTTCCCTCTGGCATTTTTGGAACTATTTGAAGTTTCTATACCAAAAATATGTTACTTTGTATTTTAATCTGTATTTAAACAATTGTTTTTTTTAATATGATGTTGTAGATGAAGAGTTCAAGAGATGGCTGGTGGTGATGGCTGCACAACAGTATGAATGAACTTAAATTCACTGACCTGTACACTCAAAAAATGGTTGAGATGGTAAATTTTATATTATGTACATTTTATCACAACTAGAAAATTATTTTAATGTGATGTAAATGCATAAGCTTTCTTGTCCAAAAATAAGCCAAGGAATTTTTTAATGGCTAATTGCATTATCAAAAATTTTACAAACACTCTAAGAATACAAAGAAATAAAATTGTGAACCTGGCAGATAACAACAGCTAACTAGCTCAAACCCCATCCCCTCAGTAACACTGAATTATCTGTTTAAGTCAATCTTCATTTATCTGTTTCGAGACCTAGTATGAAGGCACAGTATCTGCAAGCCACTTCACAGGCACATTATGTATACAATGGGAGAAATATCTGAGGTCATGTGTTAAAAAAAAAAAAAAAACAACTTATAGGCAGTCATTTTAAAAACTCAATACAGGGACTTCCCTGGCAGTCCAGGGGTTAAGACTTAACCTTCCAATGCAGGGGTGTGGGTTCAATCCCTGAATGGGGGGCTAAGATCCTACATGCTTCATGGCCAAAAAAACAGAAGCAACAATGTAATAAATTCAATGAAGACTTTTAAAATGACCCACATCAAAAAAAGCTTTAAAAAATTAATTAAAATAAACAAATAAAACTCAGTACATAAAGACTTAGAATTCACCTTTAGCTTTTTAAAAAAATACAAACCGTGTTCTTAGTGGCCAAAGAAGGCTTCTGACATTAAGGAGTCCAACAGACAAGAAGGCAGCGTCTAAGTGAGGACTACTGACAACCTTTCGGTATTTGGTTTAGTCAGGATTATCGGAGAAGGCAATGGCACCCTACTCCAGTACTCTTGCCTGGAGAATCCCACGGATGGAGGAGCCTGGTAGGCTGCAGTCCATGGGGTCACTAAGAGTCAGACAGGACTGAACGACTTCACTTTCACTTTTCATTTTCATGCATTGGAGGAGGAAATGGCAGCCTACTCCAGTGTTCTTGCCTGGAGAATCCCAGGGACGGGTGAGCTGGATGGGCTGCCGTCTATGGGGTCGCACAGAGCCGGACACGACTGAAGCGACTTAGCAGCAGCAGCAGCAGCAGCACTGACAACCTAATCTCTCATTGGCTTGCAGATGCAAAGCGTCGACAAGCCGCCTGTGTACTATCTGAGTGTTTGGGGAGCTTTAGAAACTCACAGGAGCTTCTAACACAGGCATGTGGGCAGCACATGTATGACCCAAACTACAGTGAGGATGATGGTCCCTGATTAAATGCAGACAAGTAAGAGAATTGAAGATACAGACACATTCCACCCAGTGCTCCCGGCAGCTAGAGACGTCTCTAACGAGACTTCTGAAATGAGGAGAGATGACAGAGCAGTGCAGAAGCAACACCAGTGGGAATCAGCTGAGAGCCAGACATTTCTCCAAGTGGGCAACTCTGACCCTTCTGTCCAAAACTAGATGTTGTCTTATCTGCCAAAAACTTTCACTGGGTGCAAAAGTCTGACCTCTGGAGACGGTCCTTAGCCAGGGCAGGTGCTGAGTGCCAATTAGAGCAAAGGGGACTCACTGTGGGTGCGTCTTGTAAAGGGACCCGTCGACACCAACCGTGGTCCGCAGCCTGGGCGTGCCCTTGTTATCTCGAAGGCGGCTCAAGATGGCACCCAGGGTCGCCGCCACCAGGTTGGCAGAGCGAAATGAGACGATGGTGCACACGTGCTGAACCGCAACACAGTCGTCATCAGACGGCTCCACTCCCAGGCGGGTCAGGATTTCTTTGGCATTGTGGAGGCCTTCCTTATTCCTGTGAAGTCAGAGGCCAAAACTCGTTAGTTAAGGACTACAGCAGGCAGTGCACTGCTGTGAGCACTGGGGCTTGAAGGTCCTGGGGAGGTGAACTGATCATTCATCATGTGTGTGTGGCAAGGGAAAAGTGCCTGAGACGGGGTCTCCTCCGTTAAGAAGTCAGAAAGCAGCAGCAGGAAAAACTGTGATGGTTAAGTTGTGTCAGGCACATGGAGGAGAAGAGAGGCAGACCACATGGGCCCGGGACAGGTGGAGAAACAGCTGCTTGCATCCCAGGGCTCAGTGCTTCAGAGATGTGAGGGAACCTCCTGGTCTTTGGGTCTGTAGTATGCCCCTGGATTCTTACACATTCTTCCACGATTTTTCCAGTCAGCGTTTAATTTCCTGCATTTTTGTTATTTAGTCGCTAAATCATGCCCACCTCTTTTGCTACCCCATGGACTGTGGCCTGCCAGGCTTCCCTGCCCATGGGATTTCCCAGGCAAGAGTACTGGAGTGGGTTGCCATTTCCTTCTCCAGGGGATCTTCCTGACCCAGGGATCGAACCCACTTCTCCTGCTTGGCAGGTGGATTCTTTACCACTGAGCCACCTGGGAAGTCCATAATTTGCTGCATATATGCTTTGTATAGCTTTTGTTGGATTTAAAGTATATCCTGGAGGATATAGTTTTATTACTATTGTAGATGTTGTCTTAAAAAAAAGTACATATACACACGTATTTTAAATGTACCATATTAAAATGTTAACAACGGGAAACACTGGGTAAGAGATACATACTATCTTTGTAGTTTTTCTGTAATTCTAAAAATAGTCTAAAAGATTTTAAAATATGTACATATTTTAATTACTGTCAATACATAGAAATATAATTAACTTTTGTATCTTATCTCCAGACATCATTCCTAACCTCTTTTTTATTCTAATCACTTGTCTAGATATGTTGGTATTCCATACAAATATATTTGCAATTAACGACAGTTTTACTTCCTCTTTTTTAATTCTTATGCCTTTAATTTCTTTTCCTTTTTTGTTTCGTAAAAAAATATTGGAGCTAAGGCTCCAGGACAATGCTAAATAGAAACAGGTGATACTAACACAGGGCACTTAACTAGGTGCTCTGAAAACCCAGAGGGGTGGGGAGGGGTGGGAGAGAGGTTCAAGAGGGAGGGGACGTATGCATACTTATGGCTGATTCATGCTGTTGTATAGCAGAAACCAATACAGCATTGTTAAAGCAATTATCCTCCAATGAAACAAACAAAAAAAAGAATCAGGTGATACTATCTTGGTCCTGAATTTAAAGAGAATGCTTCCAATATATCTTCACTGGTAAGATGTTCTTAATAAATTTTTTTTTTTTTGAGATAGGCTTTATTACAACATAGATGCCTTCTTGAGCTAGTTCAAGTGGGTTTTGTTTCTTGGTAACCAAAGAGCCAACACCGTAAACAGGCCCAGAGGAAGGCAGGCATTTCCTGACTCTGTCAATGATTCTGAGATAAGCCACACGTCTCTTGCTCCCTCCCCTCCCAACAGCTGAGCAGGAGACCTGAGAAGGGGGACTGTTGGAAACTCGGGAGTGTGGCTCCCTATTGACTGTAGCACTGCAGGTCCTGAAGGAGAGGTCCTAAGCAAAGGCCAGGACTCAAAAAGAGTAGGTTCAGATAAACCCCTTTCCATTTACATCAGCATCTTCTCCCTGGAGCCAAGCTACGATGCCACTGGCTCTGAATTTCCAGGACCACACCATGGGCAGTGGGCATGAAAGGGCATCTCTAGCATCAGGCTAACCCTATCTTTAAGCAGGTGGCCTCACATGGCTATGTGGAGTCTCCTGAATCCAGAATAGAACCTGGTGGCACACGGAACCAGTCACAGGACAGGTGCCCTTCAGACATTAGGCTACATCAAGGCCTGTTATTTGCAGGCCTTGGGTGGACTTGAGACAGAGAAGTCTGGGGTTCTTATGTTGAGGTCAAAAGATAGAAGCTAGGTTGCTGGCTGGACTCTGTCCTTCTGTGTCTATCTGTCCTATCTCATCTGTTAACCAGTGCTTCTCAAACTTGTGCCAAGGAACATGTGTGGCTGTGAACAAGTGAAAGAACGGGGGGGGGGTGGAGGGTGGGAGACAGAGAGGGGAGTGGGGTAGGGAGAGTGCAGAGGGTGCTTCAGGTACAAAAGGATTGTGGGAAATGACCAGTTAACCAAAGTGAACTAGGCTTTCTTTTATATGCTAATGAGTACTTATACTTCTCTAAATATTTCCCAGTCCTAGTGACCACAAAACCCATTTCTTCGGGGAACACCTAATGATCTTGAGGTCAGTAGGGTTCCCTGGAACACTGTCTGGTGAAGACCCTGATATCCCAAGGCAGGATTAACCCAGGCCTGAGCTCAATCAGTTCCTGTTCATCTCCAGGATCAGCTGTATGTGGGGTTGGGGGAGAGTGAAGGAGAAGGGGATGCTTTGGTAATCACACCATTCAAGAAGCATTTGCCCCTAGCTCGACGACTTTTTAATGTGCTGCCACCAGGTGCCCGCAGGGAGAGCAGCCCAGGGTGGGTCAGCCAAGTGAGAGGGGAGACCGGCCCAGAAAGCCCTAACAGTCCTCAGAAGCCCAGCAAACCAGGACTCAAGCAGGTAATGAGAGACCCGTTGTTCTTCTCTGCCCCATGCCCCCTGTAAAGCCTTGAGAGGAAGCACCTACTTTTCGATGGCCGACACATCACTGGTGTTAAACTTCCCTCTGGTGAGCAGCTCTGGGGTGATCCGCCCTTCAAATAAGAGGCCCTCCTTGGCCATCTTGACCAGGATCAGTCGGACCAGCTCGCCCAGGTACATGCCACTGACCATCTTCTCAAACCTGCAGGAGCAAAGCACCAGGCACTCGTCAGTCCCTCCTAGGTACTCATCACTGTGGCATCTCATGAGTGGTGGGAGAGACGTGAAAGGAGAGGAAGACACGGCCTCAATTATCACAAGCGCACAGTCTCCCTGGCAGGCAAGACCACACATGCGTGTGAGTAAACAATGAACAGACGGTGGGGGAGCAGGGTTATCCTGACCCCACACCCATTCCCAAGGAAGGAAACAGGAGGAGAACACCAGGGGCAGGGGCAGTCAGGGAAGGCTGCCTGGAAGTGGAGGGAACATCAGGATTTAGATGGAGAGTAATGAGGAGGGACCCAGACAGGAATGAGTAGGATATGATCATCTTGTGCAAAGCTTTATGCCTTACTTTTTATTTTTATTATTTTGGGGCCATGGCACCTGGCTTACAGGATCTCAGCTTGCCTGGATCTTAGCTCTTCGAACAGGGATCGAACCTATGCCCTAGCAGTATAAGCACTGAGTCCTAACCACTGGAGTGCCAGGGAATTCCAATTACTGTACTTTTTAAAGGGCTTTCATCTTTATCCCTCTATCAGGAAGCTCTCCAATTCCTGATTGGTCAGGCAAGGTGGTCAGGAAGTATTCTCTCCATTTCCCAGCTCAGAAAGTGTAGACGTCTTCTCTGAGGGAAGATGACAGGGCTGAAACGCAGCCATTCCCCATGGGACCTCTGTCGCTGGTCACCTTCCTGGCACCGATGTTCTCTTCTCCAGCCAAGAGAGACCAAGAAAAAAGGTCTCCAAGAAAGTGCTTTGTGCAACTCACTCCTTCCCCACTGACCTGCCCTTACACTCCAGGAGAGGGCTCCCCGAGTAGCTTAAAACCAACCAGCTCCTCCTACCACTCCGGCCACATTCAGCCACCAATCACAGTGGATCGGCCCTCCTGCCTCCCCTGGGAGGTGTGGTGGGCGGTGTGAGTGCTGTGACTGCAGCAGCCATTTTGAGCCCAACACTGCAGGGCAGAGGCAGCCAGGAACTAGGGCTCGAAGCCATATCTGAGCCAGAGCCAGGTCCTGAGTCCTGGCTGACAAGAGGCCAGGAGGAAGCCCAGGGCAGGACAGATCAGAGGCAGGTCCACATCCAGGCGGCTGGCCTCTGCTCTGAGGGAGCCCAGCTGGCACACCCAGGGCTGGCTGTGACACAGCAAAAGAATCTGCTCCATTCAGAGCCGGGCGCGGGAGCCAGGGATGCTGCTGGGACCTGAGCACGCGGCCCTCCCTCCCCCCAAATCAAGGAGTGGAGAAACATGAGCTCTCATTGTTCAGACAGGACCAGACAGGACTGCCCTGGCCACGGTTGTGTTGAGGATCCCTGGCAGGAGGGCACCCTGCTGAGTCCTTGCTGCCCCACCTAGCTCCTGTCCCAGGCACTTGTGGGAACAGCTTTAGTGCCACCCAAACTGGAATCTCAGCAGACAGGAGCCAGACTGCCTGAACGGAACTCCAGCCCTACCACTTTATTATGCTACTTACCTCTTTGGGCCTCAGTTTCTTTACCTGCATAATGGGGAATCACACAGGGCCCACCTATAAGGTTGTTGTATGAAAGATAGAGGTGGATATAGGTAAAATGCTCCAGTGCCTGACTAATACTGAGCCATGGCCCTTGCTGTGTCTCCTACCTAATTAAGCACTTTATGTGTATTAACTTATTTCATCCTTATTATAAACCCTATGAGATAGGTATTATCATTATCCCCATTCCACAGATGAGAAAACTGAGGCACAGAAAGGTTATATAACTTGCCCACAGTTGTAGGGCTGATGAGTGGCAAATTATTTTCAATCCAGTTAAATCTAGCTTCGGATTCCAAGCTCTAAGCACTGTGCTGTTCTGTCTCTCCCATGGACAGTGTCATTAAAAGTCACCTGTATTACTGTCATGCTGGCAGCCACCAGCCCCAGCCCAGCCCAGCCTCTGCTCGTCTACCTCCAGCTCACTCCTCTAGGCAGCCTGCCCCCCGCTAACTGGGCAAATTTGACAACAAGAAGGTTCTTCCCCCTTACGGTGGACTAGTCAGCCTTGTACACCTCCCTACCTTGCTGCTGCTGCTTCTTTTTTATTTTTGGCTGCACCAGGTCTCCATTGCCGTGCCCAGGCTTTCTCTAGTTGCGGGGAACAGGGGCTACTCTCTAGTTGCGGAGCATGGGCTCGAATGCTATCGGGGTTCAGCAGTTGTGGGGCACAGGCTTCGATTTCCCACAGAATGTGGGATCTTCCCAGACCAGGGATCAAACCACGCCTCCTGCATTGGCAGGTGGATTCCTAAACCACTGGACCACCAGAGAAGTCCCACCCATTGCTTCTAGTTCTGCCTTCTGGAGACACTCAGAATGATCTGCTCCCTTTTCTACATGATGGTCTCTTAGACACATAGACACTGCCATCCCCCTTTTCAGATAAAGGAAGCCTGAGGCCAAGAATCTGTCCTTTCCCAGTCCCTAGAGTCCCCGCTGGAGCAGCAGAACAAGGAAACAGCACTTATCAGAAGCCTCCAGCAAAAGCCAGCAAGCTGTGATCTGCTGCTCAGCAGTCAGATACCTATGACCATAGGCCAGTGGGTGGCACCATGGTGTTGCAGCCTCGCTGCATGCTGGTGGGCACAGGCAGAGCTGTGGCCCACAGGGCCTGGGGGAGTCTGGGAAAGGTGGGCAGGGGATTGGATGCTGACAAGGAATGCCCTTGGCAGCCAGGGTCTGCTCCAACGGGCAGCTCAGGGTCAGAGAAGGAAGGTGAGGTCTGTGAGCACTTAAAGAGGATGAGAACTGCTGAGAGAGTCTATGGAGCAGGCAGAGCAACAGTAAGGAAGGTGTTTGGGGGGTGATTTGAAAAGAGGTGCAATTAGTCCACCACCATCAAGGCCAAAGATTTCTCCAGGCCAGACCTCCCTGCTGTCACAATCACTGCTGCTGCTGCTGCTCTGGGGGGCGGTGTCTCCTTCACTATGAAAGATGTGAGAGGGAATCACAGGGGAATGGGATTCAGAATTCCTAACAAAGCAGAAAATAAAAGAAAATAGAAGAGCAAAAGGCCTAAGAAGACAAGAAGAGGAGAAGGAAAATTAAAAATGAAAGAAGTGGGAGCTACATCTACAGTAGGAGACAGGTGTAGAACCAGGACAGAGGGCAGCAGGGAGGAAGGAAGGCCAAGGCCAATCCCTTTTAGAGGGAGAAACCTTCTAACCTGGGAGCTAGGGGAGGGGTCCTGAAGCAGCTGTCAGCAACGGAGGCAGGAGCCATAGAGCCACTGTGCTGATACCCTTCCTGTCCGCTGTATATGGTCAGTACTCAGTAAATGTAAACTTCAATCAAAACAAACGAGTGGATGCACAGCGGTCTAGAGCCCACCTGTGCACAGAGCCTTTAGATAGAGCTAGCTAGATACTAGCTAGCTAGCTAGCACACCTCTGTTTCCAGCCCTGGTTAAAAACTAGAATCACTTGCAGGGTCTTGAAGACAGGCCTCAGCCTAGGCCAAGTAGGATTGGGAGGGAATGTGGGTAGGGTGGGAAAATACCTAGGCAATAATATGTTTTTTAAAGGTCTCTACGTAATTCTTCTTTATTTTTTCTGGCCATGCCATGCAGCTTCTGGCATCTTAGTTCCCTGAGCAGGAATTGAACCTAGACCCTTGGCAGTGAAAGCGCAGAGTCCTAACCACTGGACAACCAGGGAATTCCCCTTTAAAAAAAAAAAAATGTTTTAATGTAATTCTAGTGAAAAACATTCCTCTAGGGGATGTCCTGGGGAATTCTTCTAAGGAATTAAGATTCCCCACGCCGTGTAGCACAGCCAAAAAAAAGAAAAACATTCCTTTAGACCATTCATGATAATGTTTGCTCATAAATGATGAAATGCCTCTTAAAACATTCTGGAGGTTCACTATGAAAAACATGTACTTTCCAGCAGGACAGAAAACCACAAACCTAAGCCAAATTAAACCTCAATTTAAGCCAGCCGCCCTGTCCCAGGGTCCTAGTGCCTTAACTTCCCCATCAGTCAAATGGAGCAAACACCTTTCCCTGGTACAAGGAAAATGAAACGGCTTTGAAGAACTTGACATTGTACAGAAGACACAGGGAAGACCCCCAAAATCAGGCAGATGCCTAGGAGACCAGCTACATTAACTTTGGCAAAAAACCCTCCGACCAATAGCCTATTTCTAGCAATATATGATACAACTCAAGATCTGTCATCTCTTCGGGACTGTTCTTCCCAAGACCTGACCTATGGTTCAGTCAGCAGGGAAGGTGGAGATGGACCTTATCCCACCTGTCTCACTCTTTTATACACGCACGTATTTCCCACCCATTTCCCAGCCGCACTTCTTATCCACTACTCATCCTCCAACCCCCATCCATCCATCCATCCACCTATCTTCGCGTGTCCATCTTCTATCCATCCCCTATTCCAAATATGTTTATTGAAAGTCAACTGGGAGGCCAGTTCACATTTCAGCCCGAGGATACAGTTCAACTCTTTAGAGAAATTCAGAACTACATCAAAACGGATGACAGAAAATCCAGGTTTCCAGCCAAGCCACGCAGGATCCCTACATTAAGGCTAAGGAAACAGCCAAGGCCCTGGGCCTTATCTGCTCAGTTATCACAGGCAACTGCCCAACCTGCTCTGCTGAGAGGGATGACTTGAGACTCAGTGATTGACAGTAACTACAGGTACATCGTTTCTTATCTGAAACCCCTGGGGTCACATATGCTTGGGAATGTGGACATTTGAGGATTTGAGAGATGGAATATGGTACACATGCCCCATAGTACAGAATAGCCCCAGGGTGTCTGAAGCAGGACTATAATCAAGCACACATCTCCAGTGACATATAAAACACGCAAGTAAATAGCTTCAAGGCAGCTGGGGTCAGGTTTTAGAATTGGGGTTTAGGTCAATGGATTGAGGGGAAAAAACCTTTGGTTATCAGAGCTGGGGCTCTTTATTATCCAGCTGGTGTTTCAGCATGCAGAGCAGATGTTCAGTACTGGGACTAAGAACTCAGGATTCTCCCAGTGAGAGATCTCATTTATTCACCACCACCACTCCCAGTGGAAGGAGGCTGGCCATTTATGCAATTCCATTAACTCAGGTGGAAGTCCCAATCAGCCAGCCTGGGGGACTGAGATCTTTTGGGTGACAGATTTCAAATTGAAAAACTCCCTGACAGTGTCTCTCTGGCAAAGGATAAAGGCAATTAAGCTCACAGGGTCAATGAACATCTCCCAGCGTGCTGACAGCACCCAACTTCAGAATAAGGCTGCTGGGAGGTCAAAGAGGGCAGCATGCTAGCATGACAGAGAAATATGAATATGCACTTCAGGAAACAAGGAGCTCACAGGAAGCAATGCCCACGCCAGCCTAAATAATATCACTCATACTTCTGTGGCCAGAGCTCTCCAAGACCAAGACCAACTTGCCAGAGAAGTCTGATGCTATGACATCAGACTGTGTCTGTTATCAGCTGTGACCCATCTGGCTTACACATGATACGGAAGAAGGTCTCCCCACAGTCTGCATGACTCACATGGCTCCCAACCACTCCCCTGCATGACAGGTATTTGTATATGTGACTTCCCTCCCCAACGGGACCTTAAGTTCTGGAATGGAAGGTGCTACTCTGTATGCCTGGAGCCAAGCACTGAGCTGGCACATCTCAGGTGCTCAAGAAGTGTGTGCAGAATGAATGGACACTTGCTCGCTCTCCCTGCTCGCCAGACACCCCACATGCTGAGTGGCCTCTCCCACCCTCAGCAGCAAACCCTACTGAGGACAGCATATGGAAATGTTGTTAAACCTTAGCTTCAGGCTAATGCTTCTGTGCTTTTAATTTTTAAAATGTTTACAAGAATACAATCACAGTGTAATTAAACAGAAATTTGGGGGTGAAGTGGGGGGTGGTAAATTGGGAGATTGGGATTGATGCATCATATTATTACTGTATATAAAACAGATAACTAATAAGAACCTACTGTATAGCACAGGGAACTTTACTCAATACACTGACCTATATGAGAATAGAATCTAAAAAAGAGTGGATAAATGTATCAATATAAGCGATTTGCTTTGTTGTATAGCAGAAACCAACACAACATTGTAAATCAACTATACTTCAATAAAAATTAATAAGGAGAAAATAATTTAAAATACACTTTCAATGTTGCAGACACCACAGCTGTGTGTGTCTCAAAAAAAGTGAGATAATATACACTTGATGGGTGATCCTTTTGTGATCACCTGGCTTCCTGCCCCTCTCGTCATCCACCCCAAATCTCCCCTTAAGCGTCCCGTAGGTCCTCTCTCTGACTAGTAAGAAAGGGTGGGACTCACAGCTGCTTCCCGGGGTTGAGTGACCCCCGGTCTATCTCCCGGTCGAACTCGGTGCGGATGTCCTCCAGGGCCCCGTCGTCCCCAAAGGCCCCCCACTCGGTGTTGACGCACATCCTCCCCTCGTCGCCCTCCACCAGGTCGATGTGTCTCAGCTCCTCCATGTAGCACGCGTTGGTGCCGGTACCTGGACGAGGGAGACGAGATCAGCAGCTGTGACCACACCACGTCACGAGAGAGACGGCAGTGCCAGCTGGAAACACCGGCCTCAGGAAGGGACAAGGACAGGGTGGGCGTTACCAATGATGAGGCCGACTTCACACTGCTGGTCGTCGTAGCCACAGGTCATCATGGTCCCCACCGTGTCGTTCACCACAGCCACAATGTTGGCATCATAGTCCTGGAGGGAGAGAAGAGGGGGTCACTGCCCACTCACATGTGGAGCAGAGATCACCAGCCTTTGAGATAGCCTGGCTGGAGGGCTCCCATTTCATAGTCTCCGCTGCTGTTTTCATCACCGCGGGCACTCAAATTCACCACATTCAAGCCCAGTGATCACGTTATGGAGACAAAAAGGTGCCCTTCGTTATTTGGCTTACAATTCTTTTCAGTGTGCAGTTGACTCACAGAGCCACAGACCTGTGTAAACATCCCAATGCATTCGTGTGCCTTCTGCATTTGCTGCAACCCTGGCATGCTGCACTCGATCACACCAGCTCCCTGCACAGCTGCCCTCATGTCAAAAGGAGGCCAACCCCTGCCCAAGAGCTTGGCTCTTTGGTAGCACCTCGGACGGCTCTGCTTTGAACCAGCCCCAATCTTCCAGACTGTGAGCTCTCACTGCTCACCTGCCTCGGTCTTCAAGGACCCACACCCACCACACCACCCCCAAAAGAACCTTAGTCACACAGCCTTCTCCCCACACTCCCCACCTCTAGGTGGTCAAGGCAAGTGGCTAGTGAGAAGTTACCCCACGCTTTTTGATGGCTTTGTCAAGCAGCTTCACCACATCAGTTCCCTCCACGCCGCTCGCTTTAAATCTCTTTGTCCAGGTGATCAGGATGGCCTGCATAGGAGAGCACAGAGGGGTTGGAAGAGGGCTAGGAGGCCTCCGCAATCTCCAGGTCCCTGGGGAGTCTGCTCAAGGATAGTGACTCAAGGGAGTCTGCTCAAGGCCCGGGGGGCTGGCGGGGGACACATCACATCGGGTAACAGACCCAGACTCTTATCTCCTGTTTATCCATCCACACAATGGAATTCTCTGGGCGCTGCCACAGGAAAAAAAACCCTGCTGCTCACACTCAAACACAGTCAGTGGCTGGCTAGTGCAGTGGTGTCGCACAGCATGCAGATCTAACTGGTGTCAACTGCACAGCCAGACTTCATTTAGAAAGAGAAATGCTGTTATTACCTGATCACCTTTCTGTATCTTCAAACCAGACCTTGGTTTCCATGGCCCCAAGGAACTTTCTTTCGTCAGAGCCAAATTTCGAAGAGAAACAAAATGCTAAGATAATTCTGGGCTACTGTGCTTCTAAGAGCCAAGTCCTGAGCTTAAAGGATAACACTAACTGTGATTCATGCCTCTTCCACAAGTTTGGAATGTAACTCCCATTTGTAAGTGATGACTCTATGTATACAGTATAATCCATTTCCGTGTGTATATTTCTAGAGAAACACTAAGGACAGATACCCAGTGGTTATTCACTTGAGACTATAGAAGCATAGGAATTTTACGTTTTGCTTTATACCTTTATATTATTTCAATAGTTTTACATGTTGCTTCTGTATCTTTTTCTTTAAATCAAGGATCCAAGAAAAGAATATTGTTCTATGTGACTATTCCCCGAGTGCAGGAAGTCATTATAAATGCGGCTTGTTTGGGAAGAGCTGCTATTTAGGCCCCGTCGTCTCCAGGGTGACACAGGGACGGGGAAATGTCCACATTGAGTCGCCCTGTGCTCCGGAAGCCGGGTAGCCTCCATGAAGGTTGCATCTGGAAGGGCAGGCAGCAGCCTGCAGCTGACCAGGCATTCCAAAAGCCCCCAGACACTGTTATCACCCCTTCGATGCTCAGGCCCCCCAAAGCCTTGGAAAACACAAGGCTGTGGAAAGAACGTGAACTGGAAATCAGGACATCGATCCTATCCCCACCACTTCTGTCCATTTCCTCGTGGGCAGTCTTCCCAACTCCTCTGAGGGTGACTCTGTTCATCTGTCAAAAAAGGCAGCTGGTCTAGACACTCTTGAAGGTCCCAGGCAGCCTTGAGGAGCAGGCACAGGCCTCCAGATGGGTAATAAGACCCTGGGATCCACTGGCTTCCCAGCAGGCAGCATGCCCGGCTGAGCAAGCCCTCCCCAGAGAAGGGTCAAGGCTGGCAGGTGGCGGCCACACTTTTGGCTCTTTCTCCGCCAGGCACCATCTGCTCTGCTCTGCCCTGTGGGGCTCTTGTGCCCCCGAGGACGTTCCCTATCCACTTCGGCAACGCCTTCTTTCTTGGAAGACAGCACCTCTGCCAGGCAGGCCACATCTGTGTGCAGCTTTCTCCCAGGGCCTAGCCCAACCCATAAGGACGGTACTCGGTCCATGGCCACTGAGGAACAAGCAAACAGCCAGCAGCCGCTTCATTCCCGGCCCATCTCCTGCCTCTTCCGGCGGGAGCAGGGAAGTCTCACCCTGTCTTCTGCCCAGGAGCGTGGCTGTCAAGCCTCAGCTCTCAAAAGCCACGGGAAACCAGTACTGACAATGGTCCTCGTGAAAGGCCACTAACCCTGCTTTGTTTTCCTCCACATGCTTGAGTTTAAGAAATGGTTTTCTCTACCAAATGGCCACGAATACCGTGATTTGTCACGAAAAATACACATATAACTGAAGCAACTGAAAAATAAACATGGTATCATGACCTTACATTCATTCTACAAATGCTTCTGAAAAAAAAAAATACAAGACACGCAGACCATCCAGTAAGAGAAAGGAAAAGGGTTCCTTAGCAGTTCCCCTCTGGGGTGTCTGGGAAGCCTGATAATCCCAGAACGTCTTACCTCGTCTATTCTGGATTGCCGACAAGGGAAAGAAAATGTGAATCCCACAGGTAATTTCTTGTCCTTGATTTTTTTTTTCTCCATGAAGTCTCCCAGGCACTCAGCGACGTGATCAAAAAGCTGGAGGAAGCACAAGAGAGCAGTTGGGAAGGAAAAAGAGGACTTAGCACTTCAGGAAAAATGTGAGGGATTCTCTGCCCAACACGGAAAGGAGCCTGGCTACCTTGCTGCCCATCCCAAGGCACCTGGCGGCCAGGTGGGGCTTTCCCTGGAGGTTCAGTGTTAAGACTCCCCATGCTTCCACTACAGGGGATGTGGGTTCGATCCCTTGTTAAGGAACTAAGATCATGTATGATGTGCAGCACAGTCAAAAAAAAAAAGGAAAAGAGAAGCCAGGAAGTGCATGACTGGCAAAGAAGAGTCCCTTGAAAACAGCCTGCCTCGTGGGCCAGCACGGCTTAGGAGGCCTTTTTAAGCCTTCATGTGGCCTCTTGTGTATCACCTGGGTACTAAGATGTATCATCTGGGTATTTAGGAAATGTGAAAATAAGAGAAAAACAGTTCATCCTCCACTACACACAGGCCATGGACCGCCAGCAGCCACCCAGGCAGAGTGGCCATCTGGCCCCTTCTCTCTAACTCCATCTCTCTCTCCCTCACTGTCAGTTCCAGAAGCTCTGTGAGTCAATTCCCTAGCCTCCAGGCCACTTGAGTGATCTCACAATCTTCGAGGTATCCAATTTTTACTTTTAACTCAAGTTCAATATGCATGCAAAAAAGTGCACGTATCCTAGGTGAAGGGCTCACTGGATTCTCACAAGGTGCACCCACCTGTGTCAGCACGGACACCCTCCCGTGCAGTCACTGCTACTGCCACCCACGCTCACAAGGCCTCGCAAGCCACTCTGACTTCCAACGCCCTTTGCATGGTTGTCTACCACGGATAAAAGGAACAGCAGTGTGCACTCCGTGGCATCTGCCTTCCTTTCCTCTACATTATGTGTGTGGGCCATCCACGTAGTTGTGTACTGCTTCTCACTGCTGCACAGTATTCTATGGTGTGAATAGACTACGATTTATTTAGTGAACTGAAATTTAAGTTCTACGACATGTTGTAGAACTTGCTGGCTCTACAACATGCTGCCAGGATATGCATATGTATCTTAGAATCCACTAGAAAGAAGTCAGAACACTGTTCCCCTAGCCTCTGTGTGAATACTGTCAATGACGGCAAGCTCATCACCTCTAAGGCAACTTCTTGGATTTATCCAATACCTCCCTCTTTCTCTAAAGTATATCCAGAACTGAATATAATATTTCATATGTGCTCTGATCAAAAAAAAAAAAAAGCTTAGTTAAACTAAGAACCTCCCTTTCTCTTAGCTCTCTACCTCCATTAATATAACCAAACCATATATACGCTCTTTTGGCAACCATGCCACAGTCTAGGTAACCCCTCTTTTTTTTTTCACGTGGCTGTCATCTAACACTAGGCCTCCCGTGTACATGGGATTGACACAGCTAATGGAGCTTCTTGAAGCCCAGAGAATGCAGCGTTTGCAGGGCTGAACCACAGTCACAGGAAGAAAGCTCAGCCAAGGCAAGGCCAACTGCCTGAAGGCTTTCTCTGCAGGGTCCTTCCCCTCCCCCCCACCATATTAAACTTATAGTTCTATTCAGGTTTGATTTTAACAAATGTGTCCAGGAGAGAGCCCACGGGAAAGGGTGGAGTCCATGGGGGTAGATTCCCTCCAAATGCCTGAGGAGGGGGCAGGTCCCCTCCCCTCTCCTTCTCTTCCCTCCTCATCTAAAGGGATTTGGGGGGAGACCTATACAGGGGAGGAGGCTGGTCCCCAGGCTGTGGGGGTGGTGCCTGGGATAAAGGGCTATGGAGGAACAAGAACCCAGACCAGGGAGGAGTCGGGGAATGGCACAAGGACCATTTGCCAGAATCCACAGCTTTTTGATTCCAGATTGAATTTGCAGATAAAACACAACTAGACCATAAGCAGCACCCACTTCCTCTCCCCGCTAGGGCTCTGGTTCGAGGGGAGAAGAGACAGTTTCAGCAAAACCATGGTCTACTCACTCCAGGCCACTCTGTCGGAGCTCCCTGACAGATTGAGGGGACAGAGGAAACCAAAATTAAACGTCGGATAAATTGTGTAGGAGGAACCCAGGAAGGACCCAGCCAGAGCTGGGCCAGGCACCACGGCTGCCCCTACAGCCACTCTGTAGAGTCTCCTTGAGAGGAGGCCGGAAGTCAATATTCCCATCCCCATCTTTCCCCAGATGTCTCTGACCCAGCTCTGCAGTCTGATCTTCCTGCCAAAGGAAAGGAAACCTTGTCAGTTCTGACTTGGGAGCCTCTGTCCCTGAGTCACTATTACTGAGGCCATGGTGACAGTGGCAACTCTGACCAAGGAGACACATGACCACCTTCCCTGGCAGAACCCAGCTAAGCTTCCTGCGACCTACATTTCTGAGCAATGTAAACCCGTTACTAAGCCCGACAGCTCGCCCCACGTCATCTGCCGGAAGAAGCTCCAGGCTCCCCGTGGCCCTCAGGGGAGCCAGCTGGGCGGAAGGCAGGCAGGCTGCGGGCAGGAAGAGGCAGGGAAGTGAGTTACACAGGGCTGGGGCGCTGGAAGCAGCCTCTGGATTGAAGTCAAACACACCCACCCCTTTGCACTCTGCTAAAAAGGAAATGCCATCTGTGGGATGCCCCAACGCAGGGGTGACAAGCCTGCTCAGAATAGACAGGAAGCTTCCCCCAGGCTAACTCGTGTCTGACCAACCAAAAAGGGAAGTTATCCAGCCTCTCTGCACTCAAAATTTTAGTGACTAAAAAACATATTTTTTTTCTTTCCTGACAGCATGCACATTTATTTAATTTAAATAAATTTAAGTTATTTATTTAGTATTCAAAATTCCCCAAGCTAAAAAAGTGATGTTTTAAGAAGGACGCAATTATATTTCTGAAATTATTAACGCTTAAAACTGTGCTGACACTTTCAAGATACTTTATTTCTGTGTGTGTTATGTGTGTGTGTGTAGAGCAAGAGAGAAAAAGGGTAAAACAAATAGTTAATTGGGAAATCTGGATAAAGGACATAAAAAGCTCTTTGTGCTTATCTTAAAGTTTTTTTGAAAGTTTAAAATTATTTAGAGTAAAAGGTTTTAAAATCTGTTAAAAATTCCTGCCTATGTTTGAACATGAGATCATAGCCCCAAGAATTCAGCACAATTCACAGGCTGTGAGTTTGAGCTGCTTCACGGGCAAAATGGGGCCCTTTGTGGACTAGAGTATTCTATAGGTCAACAAGACATATCAGAAAAATGGGCCACCGATATTTATTGCTAACCTCACACCAAACTTCTAGACGAGAGGTTGCCTCTTCATCCCTATTTTTCAACTGCCAACCCTCTCCTCCCTTGATCTCTTGAGCCTTCCTCCTTGCCCACACATTTCTACACTCTCAAAAATTTTTAGTAAAAACACTAATTAATTTATTAATTAATTAAAAAGAGTGCCCCACATTGCTAAAACTGTCACATCTGGAGCCAGACTGCCCAGGTTCAAATCCCAGCTTTATCGCTTATGTGCTGTGTGACCCAAGGGGCTGATCACTTAACATCTGAACCTCAATCTTCTCATCTGTGAAACAGGAATAATAATAATATCTACCCACAGAGTTGTAATGATGATTAAATGAGTTAATCTGTATAAAGGGCTTATATCAGTGACATACATAACAAGTTCTATGCAAGTATTTGCTCTAATAATATTATCATTATCCTCATCAACATCAACATCTTTTCTTTGCAAACTGCTTGAAAGGGGCAGCTGCAGAAACAGCTGCAAACAAAGTAATCTTGGAGCTGGGAAGAAGGGGACAGAGGCTGGGACAGACAAGGTCCTGGGGGCAGCAATTAGAAGAGTCATTAGCTTCGGAACTCTGAAACAATAAATATTCACGATGTGTGAGAAAGCATGATACACAACTGTATGATCTTAATTACATAAAAATGGATGCTTAGTTGTGTAAATACACAAACGAGACCTAAAAGGACACATCAAATGGTAAACTGCTCACGAGTTTGGATGACTGTGTCTTCTGCTTCTTGTGTTTTTTGGTTTCCTAGTATGCACATGTTAACTTTTAAGAAATAAATGTTTTTCTAAAAATCTTAAAAAAAAAAAAGTCACTGCAGAAGTGATGTAGCATGTGTGCACCTGAAGGAGGGCATCCCCTTAATTTACAAACCCTGCTCCTAAAAAGCCAAGACTCACAGGAATGTCCATGGCATGGGGGGCAAGTCCCAGAGGTGAAGGCAGGAGGCAGAGGTGGCTCCTCCCAAGGACCATGGGGAAGAGTGACTCATCAGTATTTGTTGGCAAATAGAAAGAGCAAGATGCCAACCGGAGGCTGCTGGCCACCTGCAGAAAGGAGCAGTGTGGCGAGCACTGGGCAGGGTGAGGAGACCCACTCGCTGGAAGCCTTCATGCACACACTGAATGAATGAGCCAATCTCTGCAGCCCTGTTATGGAGGGATAGCGGAGAGACCTCTGGGCAGGGGCATCTGATGAACGATGCACCCGTTTCAGTGACTGATAAAAAGTGGCCTAAGGACAGTGTCCCCATCAGTGCTCACAGTCTGAAAAGCTCTGAACACAACCCCCGCCCCTCCTCGGCAGCAGGTGAAAGACCAGGATTAGCCCTTTTCTCTGGTAGAAGGAAAAGGTGGGATTTGCATTAGGTCCCATCCATGGGAATTTAGGAACAAGGAGGAGTCAAGAGAAGGCGCTGGGCTTCATCCCAAAGTCCAGCCCAGAGCCATTAGGTTTTCTGCAGAACTTAGTCATGAACCTTGCTGTGAATACACCCTCCCTAAAACAAATATTTGGCAAGCTCTGAATAATACATATCCTGACAACAGCCATGACCTAGGAGGAGAGCTCTAAATGGGAGGGGAGGGGTCAGAACATCTGCAGGAGACAGGGAGGAGCAGAACAGGACCAGAAATGACTGCAAGCCTGTCAAGGGCTGTCCACAACCTGATCACAGGGTCCTCAGTGAGCCTGCGACCTGCCACCCACCACAACCAGATGGGGAAGCAGGAGGGTGGACAGGCCCTTCTGAGCACGTGCATGGCCTCGGCCAGCAAAGGAAGGCAGCCCTTCCGCTGGCAGGGGTTACAAGTGTGAGAGGAAGGGATGGTGACTTTCCAGGCAAGGCCCTGCCCTCGCTGCTTTCCATGCCAAGGTCTCGTAGGAGACTATTCAGTTGGGAAGCCAGGAGCCCTTTAGAATACTCCTGGGGCTCTGAACTCAGATTCCTGCTGTCCCACAAGGTGACAGCCACAACTGACGAGGCCGAGGCCTTGGGGGACTGGGTGAGGAGGACAATGACTTGGAAGAAGGGCTTTCACCCACGGGCTCTGCTGTCCCTCTTCTGGGGAACCACCCCAGGATCCTTAGGGAATGAATGCATTTACCCGCTGGGCCTCCTCTTTACACCCCTCACCTGACAGGCCCCGCAGCTGAAAGGACCAGTAGCCCCCTCCCATCCTCCAGCTCATTCACACGGTGGGGATCCCTTCAGGCAGTCATACCCTTCCACCCGGGAGTCCTCCTCTATGTATGCCTACGATGGACTCGCCCCAGGGCTCGGCCCACCACTGCTCTGGGGCTGGTTCCTGGGGGTACCCTGGAGCCTGATGCTTAGGCCACAGGGGCTAGTCAGAAGGGAAGTAGAGACCCACCTGGCTTCCACTGCCATGCATGATGTTCTCCGGGGTGTCGTAAACCTCAGACTCCATATGAACAGCCTGGTTCTGCTCGTGATTCACCTGCACCCGCAGAATTCGAAAGGAAGATCCGCCAAGATCCAGGGCGATGAAATCTCCCTTTTCTGTTAGGGAGACAATAACATCACATCAGATTCAAGTCCCCTGGGAAGGCCGCACGCTTCACCCACTTCTCAACAGGGTCTGGCCCCACTTTACCGTGCTTTCGGCCACAAAATAGGAGTCATGTAGACCCCATCACAGTACAGCCCCACCTGGAAGAGTGGGCAAGAGAAGCCCTCTCCCAGCCAGGCGTCCCTAGGCAGACAGCTTCACACAGTCCCGCTCAGTCCCAACTGCAGGAGAACGAAAGTATGAACTTCGTTAAAGTACTAACCATCGTTCTCCAACTCTTTTCCCCTTCTCACAAATGGCTATGTTATCCATAAGGTAAAATAAAAACAGCACTTCAACTCAGAGAAAACCCTACATCCGAGGTCTATTCCATGCCTTGAGTTCCTTCCCCATCAGCTGAGACACCAATTCCAGCTAGTTCATAGCTCCACTGATTCCCCAGGGGATTTTTTTTAGATTGTAGTAAAATATACATAACATAAAATTTTCCACTGCGACCATTTCTCAGTGTACAACCCCTTGACATTAAATATGTCCACAGTGTTACACAACTACCACCACCATTCTCAAAAATTTTCATCACCCCAAACAGAACCTCTTAACCATTAGGCAGTAATCCCCCATTTCCCCTGTCCCCAGCCCCAGGCAAACACTATTCTACTTTTTATTTCTATGAATTTGCCTATTCTAGATATTTCACATTGTATCAAGTCTCCAGGGTTGATCCCTGTTTTAGCTTTTATCAGTAGTTTACTCCTTTTTTCAGGCTGGGTGATATTTCATTGTATGTGTATCCATTCATCAGATACTGGACATGCATGTTGTTTCTGCCCAGGCGATGTTTTTAACAGAAGTCCCTCCTGGTCAAGAGTAAACCGGTTTACAAGAGTCAACCGGCTTGAACCAGCGTTATTCCTCACGACCAGTGTGAGCAGTGATTGGGGTGGACCTCAGTGGGTTAGAGAAAGACAACAGGCCTGTGTGCCAAGACTGCCACAGAGCACCACTGGAGGTGGCTGCAATGAGAAACCAAGCCACTAAGCCTCCACCCAGCATTCTTTATCCCAGGTCCCCTCCAAAATCAATGAAAATCTGTTAATTATACTTCTGATGCTACATTATCACTGTCTCACCATCACCTTACTTTCTTGATGATGACTTTTGAAGCATAAGAGTTTATAATTTTGATGAAGTGCGACTTATCTTTTTTCTTCTGTGGCTGATGCTTTTGGTGTCATATCTAAAAATCCATTGCCAAATTCAAGGCCACAAAGATTCGTACCTATGTTTCCTTCTAAGAGTTTTATAGTTTTAGTTCTTACATTGAGGTATTTGATCCATTTTGAGTTAATTTGTGTACATGGTCTGAAGTAGAGGTTCAGCTTCCTTCTTTGGCACATGGATTGTTGCTGCTTGGTTGCTGAGTCATGTTTTTTGTGATCCAACGGACTATAACCCACCAGGTTCCTCTGTCCATGGATTTCCCAGGCAAGAATACTGGAGTAGGTTGCCATTTCCTTCTCCAGAGGATCTTCCCGACCCAGGGATCGAACCCATGTCTCCTCTGAATCTCCTGCGCTGGCAGGCAGATTCTTCACCACTGAGCTACCAGGCAGGCACTGTCAAATAGCAATACCATTTGCTAAACAGACTATTCTTGCCCTCACTGAAAAGTCTTGACACCCTTGTGAAAAATCAAGTGACCATAAATGTATGGATTTATTTCTGAACTCTCAATTCTTTTTTTCCCCCTGTTTTGAGATGTAATTGACACAGTGAACACTCAATTCTGATTCATTGATCTGTATATCTATCCTAACAGCAGTACCACACTGACCTGACTGCTTATGAAAATTTGAAACCGGGAAGTGAAAGTCCTCCAACTCTGCTCTTCTTTTGCAACATTGTTTTCACTATTTTGAGCCCCTTGAAGTTTTTATTTTTTTTTAAGTAATGGATTGTTGGGTTTTTTTAAACTTCTGTTTTATAAACTGACACCCTCTTTGTATTTGATTCCAACAAACTTTAGGCTCTGACACACTGCTCTATTTCTGGAACTTAGAATGGTTGTTTGGCATATAGTATGAACACAACCAATATTAATACTTGAATTAATGAGGGTGGCAAAGGAATCGAGGAATAAACCAAAGACATTTACAACTGAATTTCTCTTCTTATCCTCACAAGCTCTTTGAGGGAAAAATCACAAGTTAGGATTCTTTATATCTGCCCTTGGTACCCAGGGTAGTTCAATAAGTGCTTGGTAGCTGCTTGATCACAAGGGTTGGTGGCCCATTCATTCATTCAAGGAAGTTTGGCTTCTTGTTCATTAAACAGGAAGCAGTCATACCACTGACTGGTTGGTTGTTTTCTTAGTAACAGCTTTACTGAGAAATAATTAAAATATCACATTTGATTTTATTTTTATTATTTGGCCATGCCACATGGCTCAAGGCAGCATGGGCATCAAACCCATGCCCCCTGCAATAAAAGAGTGAAGTCCTAACTGCAACAGTGGCCTACCAAGGAAGTCTCCATCTATCACATTTTAAAGTGTACAGTTTGGTGAGTTTTAGTATATTTACATCACCACTACTATACAGAAATTTTTCATCATCCACAAAAGAAACTCTATACCCATTAGCAGTCACTCCCCATTTCCTCCCAAACTGCCTCATCCACTACCAGCCACTAATCCACTGTCTCCGAGATTTCCCTATTCTGGACATTTCATTACAATGGACACGTACAATATGTGGTCCCCTGTGGCTGACTTCTCTCATGTTCCATAATGCTTTCAAGGTTCACCTGCACTGAAGCATATACCAGTACCTCATTCCTTTCTGTGACAAGTTATATTCCACACTACGGATATACCACATGATGTTGCTGATTCTTAAAGAGATTGGAATATCAGACCATCTTATCTGCCTCCTGAAAAACCTGTATGCAAGTCAAGAAGCAACAGTTAGAACCAGGCATGGAACAATGGACTGGTTCAAAATTGGGAAAGGAGTATGTCAAGGTTACTTGTCACCCTGCTTATTTAACTTGAATGCAGAGTATATCAAGCAAAATGCCAGGCTGGATGAATCACAAGCTGGAAACAAGATTGCCAGGAGAAATGTTAATAACCTCAGATATGCAGATGATACCACCCTAAATGACACAAAGCAAAGAAGAAACAAAAAGCCTCTTGATGAAGGTGAAAAGAGGAGAGTGAAAAAGTTGGCTTAAAACCCAACATTCAAAAAACTAAGATCACAGCATCCAGCCCCAACACTTCATGGCAAATAGATACAGAAAAAATGGAAACCATGACAGACTTTATTTTCTTGGGTTTCAAAATCACTGCAGATGGTGACTGCACCCAGGAAATTAAGAGGCTAGCTCCTTGGAAGAAAAGCTATGACAAACCTAGACAGTATATTAAAAAGCAAAGACATCGCTTTGCCAACAAAGGTCTGTATAGTTCAAGCTATGGTTTTTACAGTACTCATGTACAAGATGTGAGAGCTGGACCATAAGGAAGGCTGAGCACTGAAGAAATGTTGCTTTCGAACTGTGGTGCTGGAGAAGACTCTTTGATCCCTTGGACATCACGGAGATCAAGCCAGTCAGTCCTAAAGGAAACCAACCCCGAATGTCCAGGAAGGACTGATGCTGAAGCTGAAGCGCCAACATTTTGGCCACTTGATGTGAAGAGCCAACTCACTGGAAAAGACCCTGATGCTGGGGAAGACTGAGGGCAGGAGGAGAAGGGGCGACAGAGGACGAGATGGTTGGATGGCATCAGCGACTCAATGACATGAGTTTGAGCAATCTCTGGGAGACGGTGAAGGACAGGGAAGTCTGGCGTGCTGCAGTCCATCAGTCTCAGAGTTGGACACAACTTAGCAACTGAGCCGATGGTCCAAAGGAAAGAGACCAAGTGAGGCTGCTAGGAAGAAGGTGTCTCAGCTTTGTGAGAAATTCTGACCCTGATGTCACAGGTCATTCAAATGAGTTTTGGGTTTTCCCTGAGTTCCCATCAGAATCCTAATCCCTATCGTGCTTACACTACTACTGGGTAAAAAAGTAAATGGGATATGAGAGGGTCCCTTCCCAGGAGAATGAATTACTAGAACATCAGAAACACTTAACTTACTATCATTCATTGAGCCCTTCTGTTCTCCAATTGCTAAGTACTTCTTCTGTCTCATTTTACTTTTAACCCCTCTCCACTCTGTGAAGTAGGTACTATTATGATCCCCACTCTGCAGATGAGCAAGTAAAGTCTAGGAGGGGTTAGGGAACTTGCCCAAGCACATAGCCAGTAATTGCCAGAGCCAGAATTTGAATCCAAAGCCCAAATACATAGCCATCGGATACAACTGCCTCTTGGACAGACCTCAGGAACAAGGATCCCCAGGGACAGCATTAGCGTGAGATGTCAGCATATCAGGAATGGCTACATCTCTCTATAAACCACTTGTATACAGGGAAACAACACACGCAAAAGCGGACACTGTGCTAGGATGAAAATATGGGTGCTTTTCCTTCCTAACATTTTTATTTAATTAATTTATTTACTGTTTTAATTTAAAAAATAAAAACAGTTATTTATTTCACGTTTTGCACTGGCTTTCATCATAACTTAAAAAAATAGCTTGAGAAATCTTGATAAATCAGTCAGGTCAAAAGTCTCATCTTCAGTTGAATCAAGGGACTAGGTAAAAGCAGGTTCTTGTGCTCAAGTTCCACGTGATGGGGGATCTCTTGCTTATTGGTGTCATTGTCAACACACAACAGGTAAGAGTTTTTAGCCCTTTGTGCAGGAAGGAATCAGGTTTCAGGCAGCACCTCTGAAGTCCCAGGTCTCAAGTTTTCAAGCAGGATAAGTTTAAATGATCTCATCTGTCTCTAGGTCAGGGAAGAACCTGGCCTTAGGGTGCATGGGGCTGGCCCACACTTCTGCAGCTCTGTAAGACCCTTGCCCCGTCCCAGCCTCCCACCACAGTCTGTCCATCTCACTTCTTTTTTTTTTTTCAACAAACACAGGTCAATAGGGTTTCAGGGAGTTAGGGGCAGAGAAGGAGACCAGAAAAGTTAGTCTTGAGATGATTTGTGAAGGGGCCTTTCCCTGAAGGCATTTTACAAGCAGACACTGTTAAGCCCAATGCAGCCCCTGATCCCTTCCTGAGCAGTGACCCTGATTCCAGGGTGTGTTTGTGCTTGCTGAAAGAAATGGCAGTTGGCATCTCTTCTGTAAATCACATTTGCAGCACAGGAAATATGGGACAAATATTAACTCACCTACTCCATCTATGGATAAGGTAGCTCCAACCAAACCTGCTGAATGACTTGCTCATGGTCACGCCTGCGGTAAGGCCAGGGCCCTTCCCTTTCCTTAGTCACTCATATACTTGCAAATACCGGGATGCTCATTAATACACACACACACACACACACACACACATACACATAAAAGTTTTATCTTCCTCATCCGGGTGATGAGCAATTTGAAGGCAAGGGTAATTTAGCAGGCTTACTTCCTTTTTCCCAGTACTGAGTCCCATATACAGTAGACAAATCAGAAAGTGTTTGCAGCTAGTTCAGTTAGAACACCTGGGTTAAATGCATGGTCTGTTCAGCCCTATCCTCTGCCAGGCAACGGGCATCAAGGAATGACTTCTGGCAAGGACAGCAAGGTGTCTGGAAAAAAGCTTTGTTTGCTGTCTGGCGTCTCTTTAGATAATCACCCTTCCCGTTTTGTCATCTGAATTGGGGTTGGGGTTGATCGCCTGTTCCATGTGACCCAAGAGCATCCAGAGTCCCCAACTTTGGCCAACGTGATTGGTTCAGGGTGGGCACGTGACCCACATCAGCCAATCACCACCTTCTTCAAGACAACCTTGGGACCTCTAGTTTGGAGATGTGTCAGCTACGGCCGCTGGGGCTCTCTCTGCCCCCATAAGGGACAGGCAGCCTACGAATGCAGAGAAGGCGATGGCACCCCACTCTCGTACTCTTGCCTGGAAAATCCCATGGACGGAAGAGCCTGGTAGGCTGCAGTCCATGGGGTCGCAAAGAGTCAGACACGACTGAGCGACTTCACTTTCACTTTTCATTTTCATGCGTTGGAGAAGGAAATGGCAACCCACTCCAGTATTCTTGCCTGGAGAATCCCAGGGACAGAGGAGCCTAGTGGGCTGCCATCTATGGGGTCTCACAGAGTTGGACACGACTGAAGCGACTTAGCAGCAGCAGCAGTAGCCTACGAATGAAGCCTTGGTTAAGAGACAGATGAGGCCTTGGTTACAGGAGCCAACTTACAACTACATTTTCCATTATGTGAACCTAGAATTCCCTTTCTTGCTTATACAACTTTGAGTTAGATTTCTTTCAGTTACAAGCAGAGGCTGCTGGGTTCAACATTCTTTATAGGCAATGGGCACTCCAAATACCAACTTGCCCTCCATAAAGGATGTATCCTCCCCTTTATCTCAGTTGGCCCCCCCATTCAGAGTCATGGTGTTCAATCACCCAGCTGCAGAGGAACCAGAGCTGTAGTCTGTAGGCTCATCCACATTATGAGGGGTTTTGGGGTGGTGGGGAGACAGCCTGCCTTTGCTTCCCCCCTTTTTTTGTCTCCTCCCTCCCATAACATCACAGGGATGCTGGTGAATTCTGAAAAGCTCTGACATTTTCCTCCAGGGCTAGACCTCTACATTTAGGTCTGATGGGTAGGGGTCCTTTGGCCGCATCAGATGAGAAGGGCCTTCCAAAGTTGGGAAATTCTTCCAAAGAATTCTTCATTGTTGTTTAGTTGCTAAGCTGTGCCTGACTCTTTGTGACCCCATGGACTATAGCCCGCCAGGCTCCTCCTTCCATGGGATTTCCCAGGCAAGAATACTGGAATGGGTTGCCATTTCCTTCTCCAGGGGATCTTCCCAACCCTCAGAACGAACCCACATCTCCTGCATTGGCAGGCAGATTCTTTACCACTGAGCCACCAGGGAAGCTCATTAAGAATTCTTAGAAAGTCATTTATTAAGTTATACTGATGACCAGCAGAACAATGACTCTCTGTGACTCTCATGGTGGTTTGCAGTTTCCAAAGCACTTTGATCCTTTTGACAGCTTTGTGAGGCAGGCACAGCAGGACTGCCACGCCCATTTTACAGATGAGGAAATGGAGGCTTACAGCAGTTGAGGGACTTCTCCAAGATCACACAGATAATACGCAGCAGAGCCAGAGATTAATCCAGTGGTCTGAAACTCTATTTTCCCCTTCAGTTTCAAGTTCAGTCTCCTTGCAGCAGTCGGCTTCCTTCTTACTTCCTCTTCAAATCTTTGGCTTCAACCTTCCTGCCTGCCACTGCCGAGACTTCATCCTACATTTCCCATTTCCACTGAAGCCAAGAAGAACTGCTCTTCTATAGAAGCCTCATTAAACAAAGCATCTGAAGGGCCCCTGGCAACTCTCCACTTTCTAATGACAGTCATTATTACCAGCAAATAATGGAAAACAAACACCGAAACAGATGTCTCTCTCGAGTCCAGACCTGTGCTGGAATACAGCGCAAACAGAACTCAGTGTTCATGAAATGCCTCCCATTGCCTGCTCCATGAATTAATCCTGTACACAAGACACAAAGCCTCCTGTCTGCAATCCTGCTAGCCAATGAGAGTTTACACCTTCATCAGAAACCCAACTGGAATGCTAGGCATTTAGGAGATTTCATCAAATGAGAGAATTTCTGAGATAATCCAACCATCTTCCCACATAAGGACAGAGAAAGGTAAGTAAACAGCCCAAATGCAGTGAGAAAAGGAAATGTTTT
Source organism: Bison bison bison (assembly GCF_000754665.1). Lineage (NCBI taxonomy): Eukaryota > Metazoa > Chordata > Mammalia > Artiodactyla > Bovidae > Bison > Bison bison. The sequence goes on along the minus strand of NW_011494881.1, from coordinate 3,706,091 downwards.
CCTTCCTTTGGCTGGAAAGCAGTATATCTTAAGCCCCACCAATTTAACTGTGAGTGTGCTAAGGTGCTCAGTCATGTCTGACTCTGCGACCCTACGGACTGTAGCCCGCCAGACTCCTCTGTCCATGAGGATTCTCCAGGCAAGATTACTGGAGTGGGTTGCCATGCCCTCCCTCCAGGGGATCTTTCTGACCCAGGGATCTTACATCTCCTGCATTGGAAGGTGTGTTCTTTACCACTAGTGCCACCTGGGAAGTCCAGGAAGAAGCGTGTTAGTCATCCAGTCGTGTCTGACCCTGCGACCCCATGGACTGTAAGCCTTCCAGGCTCCTCTATCCATGGGATTTCTCAGGCAAGAATACTGGAGTGGGTTACCATTCCCTTCTCCAGGGGTTCTTCCTGACCCTGGGATCAAAGCCAGGTCTCCCGTATTGCAGGCAGATTCTTTACCACCTGAGCCACCAGGGAAGCCCAGGACCACATCGCAAATCAAACATTCTAAACTTATCCTCTGGGTGAAGAGCACACTAAGGAACCACAAAGCAGAAACAAGGAAATCTTCAACTCAATTTACCCTCAAGAAGCTTACAGTCTAATTGATATTTACAATATCCTGAGTGATAAATGACAAGATGAGAAAAAAAGGGGAAGTTTCCCAAGTGAGAACCAAAGTCGGGCAGGCCTTCTGACAGAAGCTGGATCCAGGTGGGCAGCTATCCCCAGAAACTGGGCACCTTTGAACAAGGGTTTCTGTTTAGCCAAGTCACCAGCATAAAAAGGCTTCAGTATCTTCCTCCTTTATGTATTATTCATATCTTTCCCATTGCAAAAAGGATATGCAGCAGCTAAAAGCCACTTTAGGGTTTTGCATCTTTTTTTAACCTAATGTATAGATTACTTGAGAACAATTAAAGAAAAAGCACTGCCCATTAAAATTGTCAAAAGGGGGGAAATTAACAAAAATGGGCTGATGACATTTTCAAAAAAATCAATACAGTTTCAAAAGCCAACAGTTTCCAGTAATCCAGTCATCAGGGTCGAAGTCAGCAGGAAAGGAAAGGTTTGTTTCTCCCTCTGACTTGGAAGTCACATCACTGCTTGACAGGCAGGGGCACCTCTCCACTGCAGTGACTCCAATTTATCCTTTGGTGGTTTGGGATTACCACTAATTTTGTCATTGACTAATTATACAGGTGAAGCAGTAATTAACATCTCGAAAAGAGACTAGCACCATGGTTTACTATGAAGGAGACCCACATTCTGGCTCCTCCAAGGGACCTCGTGGTTGGAGGCACTTCCATCAAAAAGTGGCAGGGACTGGACTGGTGTCCAGGGCCTTGGCATCAATGTCAGTGTCTATGTGGGGCTGGAGGGACCATTCCTGGAGGAGTGTGGGCCCCTGGACACCTGACTTGAACCCACCCGTGAATATTAGGAACAGTCATAGAGAGAAGAGCTATACAGTATATTATGGTTGCACAGTATCCCCCGCAAAAGGTATTTCTGTAGAAGTCCTAACCCTGGGTACCTGTAAATGTGGTCTTATTTGGAAAAGGGTCTTTTTAGATGATGTAATCGGATGAAGAGGAGGTCATGAGTGTGGGTTCTAATCTGACTGGTATACTTATTAGAGGAAAATGCCACACGACATCAGAAGCTGAGAGTGGAGAGATGCAGCTACACGCCAAGGAATGTCAGGGACTGACAGCCTCCACCAGAAGCCAGGAAAAGGCAAGGAAAGAGTTAGTCCAGTGTCTCAGAAGGAGCAGGGCCCCAGTGACACCATGACTTTGGACTTCAAGCTTCCAGAACTGTGAGACAATCACTCTCATTTAAAGCCACCCAGTTCATGGTACTTCATTACAGCAGCCTTGGAAACTAACACAGAGCAGAAGAAACAGTCCCCAGGGAGGGCAGAGGGAGGCGGAGCTGGGGAAGGGCTAGCCGTGCAGGCCAGGGGCTCAGGGCTTTGGCGTCTCCCCTTCCTCCTCTCCTGCTCTCAGCACTGCTCTGTGTTCCTGAGGGGCCCTGAACATTCGGGCCCATTCACTTCCCTTCACACTGGACATGAGAGAGGCTCAGAAGGAGGCATGGGGCCCAGGCTGCTGGCTCCAGTTCCACAAACCCTAGGACAGCATTTCCCAACATGGGCGTGATCACCACCTACATCATCACATTTAAGACAGCACTGAATGTGGACACATCGTTATTTTATGTAATGCGAAGAGAGAAAAAAAATTCTGCTCACAGTAATTTAAAGAGGCAACTGCTGCACAATGCACTGCTGATTTCAGAGGACTCAACAACGAAGACAAAAATAGGGTCTCAAAATAGATGAAATATAGTAGTAAATATTGGGGGAAAGAGCAAACAGGTTTGGGGAAAAGGCAGGTAGCCGAGTTTAACAGGTTTCTCTCCTGTAGGACTGCTCAGGGCCTTTAGCACCCTGGTATCTGCTTCCAATTTCTTTTGTTTTCGTTTTGATTTGTCCATGCCACGTAACATATGGGATCTTCGTTCCGATCAGGGATCAAATCCATGCCCCCTGCACTGGAAGTGCAGGGTCCTAACCTCGGGACTACCAAGTCCCTGCTTTGGATCTCTAAGAGGGATCTTTGGAAATGTTGTTTTTCCCAAATAAGAATGCATTTGGAGCCCTGTTTTCAAATGGCTAGATTACTAGTGTATCTGGATCACACTTTGAGTCCCTCAGCCCTAAAAATGGTGTGTGAAGGTATGAGGTAGGGCATCCCCTGCTGACACACGGGCCACAGAAGGGAAGCTGGCTTGCAGGCAGCATTTAGGAGGAAAGGGAAGAAACGTCTCATGGGACAGACCAGCCCAGAGCCAGTCACACAGGATCGGGGGTCCCCCAAGCATCAGGCATCCTTCTGAGTTATCTAAGCAAAGCCAGAGTGGGGGCCCTGGGGGGGCGCGCCTCTATCTTATCTCCCTTTCCCCTGTCTCTCAGCTGACAGCATGCAGAGCCACATCTCTCCTACAGAATTCAATGAACCTGGTAAAGACAAAAATGCTTCTGGACACGGGTGCCATTCGGGGTTGGGAAAAGTAGGAGCAAACTACAAAGCCAGAGACATGAGAAAAAAAACCCAGGGGACACTGTGGTCTGGTCACTCTGATGGCCAGAATCTCTTCGGTAGTCATAAAAGAGCCTAAACTGCTGGTGAGCAAGACCTCAAGGAAAACAAAAGGATAAAAGTGGAGATTTTAAAAAGTCAGGAAACATGAGAGATACAAGTACCAGTGCGTGTGCGTGAAGTAAACCCCACCTGTGGCCACAGCGCACACAAGAGCACCCGCCCTTCCACGGTGTCCCAATCTCGTTTAGGACTTTAAAGGCCGGCTGCTGGCACAAGAGGACCTTCCCACTGCAGCCAGTCGCTCCAACACACGGTGCACCTGCCCATCTTTCATAAACATCAGCTGAAACAGCTGCAGTTTTCCCGATGGCCATTTTGAAGGCTGCATATCAGATGCCTCAAATCCCAGCTTTAAATGAGTCCCAAGAGCAGAGGGGAAATAGGAAGAGAGTGTAAGGGCCACACTCTCGGAGTGCGTACTCACAACCCCAAGAGAAATCTGACTTTCATAATCTTTCTCCCTCCCTTGCACATGGCAGGTGAACCCCAGCCTAGAGTACAGAACCAAGCTCAAGGCGGGATTCCTGGGCATGTGCTAAGCTGGGGTAGGCACAACACCCACCACTGGGTCAGCCAGACAGAACGACCTCCACTGAGCAGGCCAAGGCCAGGCTATGCCCTCTCAGCTTCCACTCTGCCAAGTGGAGGGACTGAGGCCACTCCCCTAGGGCGGGGGCAATGACAATTCTCAGGAAGCCCCCAAATGCCCACTGCGGGACATGAGCCACACGACCATGCAGACCAAGAGGGTAATTTCCCTTTTCCAATCCTACTCCCCTCACCATTGCCCTGCTTGAGGGGCTACCCTGACTTAGCATCTATGAAATTTGTTCAAATGGGGACCTGAATCTCCCCTCTGGGTCTGAGATCCACCTGGCCATTAGGATTGCTGCTTATCTGGGATAGTACAGGGAGGCCCTGGTGCCCTGATGGAGAGATTCTCCTAACATGAACTCTTGGCTTGTTCTGGAACCTTTCCTGTCCTGGAGATGTAAGAGTTATTCACACAGCATCTGGAAGATCCGTGAACACTATGCTCTCTTTCCACAAGTCACTGGACAGTCAGGACGATCAGGGGAGGTCAGCCTGGTCCAAACATGGTGTCCCCTATCACAAGACAGAATCTCAACAAACATAAATTGGATGGATGGATGGATAGGTGAATGGATGGATGGGAGAACAGACGGATGGAACAGTGAATGGATGAATAACTGGATGAGTGGGTAAGTAAATGAATAAATGAACAAATGATGGAAGTTGGAAAGATGGTTTCACAGAGCATTCAGCCCTGACAGCCCAGTCTCTGGGTGTGAGACTCACCTGAGCCATCGGGAATAGACCTTACAAACGTTGGCAACATCTTGACTGTGGCTGTCGGATTAAAATCCCGGGAGAGGCCATTCTTCATCTCCTTTTTGAAACGATTCATGATATCTAACAGAGTTTCATCAGAGAGCCGCATGGCATAGAGATACTTGTCAATCTGGAGGAAGGATGAGAAGAAAAAAAAAGTGAGGCCAAGGCTGAGGAAGGTCGTTTCAGCTCCAGTCTGGCTGGAGGAGGACAGGGACGGCAGGGTGAGGCACCCATCTGTCTAAGACGATACAGATCCATGGGCTCTGGAGCACCCATGCTGATCCATCATTGAGCTGCCATCAACCATGTTGCTCAGAGCAGGTTTGCAAATGCTCTGAGCCCTGGTTCCTCTCCTGTAAAATGAACGAGACACCTCCAAGGTCCCTACCAACCCTTGAATATTACATGGAAACTGTCCTTTGATCCCCAAGTACAAGCCAGAGACACATTAAGCCTCCACGTGACTCCTTCCCTCTGGCTCATCCTCACATGGATGGCAGTGCCCCAGAACAAGGGCTCCAAAGCCATCACCTGGGGCTCAAATCCCAGCTCCATCACTTAACAGCTGTGTGAATTTCAGTTTCCTCAACTGAAAAACTGAGATGATAAATAGAACCTACTTCGCGGAATGTTACAAGATCAAAGGAGACAGAGAAGCCCTTAGAACACAGAAAAGTGCTCAATAAACATCAGCTATTGCTAGGATCGTGAGGCAGTGGTGCTGGTGGGTTTCCTTGGGCATGACTTCTAGGTGAATGGAAATGGCGAGTGAAGGGCTGGAGCCCTTCAGAACATGGTGCTTCAGGCCCAGGGCACAGAGACCTTAACCTCACTATCCCCCAAAAGGTCTGGAAGAGTCCAAGTTCCCATGCCTGTGTGCCAGGGCCCATGTGCCCACTCTTCCAGATCAGACCACCCCTGACTCAACCAGGACTGAACCAACCTGCCCATCTTCCTGGGCTACCCGCTCTCCTCAAGGATCCCAGGCTCCCAACCTCAGGCCTCCTTGTCGTCATTTGTTTTTCTTTCTTCATAGTACCTTCCCAATGACTCTCCCAAAAGGTATTGACTGGGCGCCCACTACATGTTTGGCTCTGGGTTAGACACCTGTCCTCATGGAGTTCACCAGAAGTCTCTCTGTCTCCCGGCTCATTCTTTCTGCCACGTCCTGCTTTAGGAAGTCCTGATAACCATGTGCCTGGATTCCTGACTCCTGACCCATTCACTGCAATGGTTTTCAGTCTTCAATTTCTCTCCCTTTTTAATCTATCTTCTATACCATGACCACATTTTGCCTTTGGGGGGGCGGGGAAGGGAGGGCGGGAGGCAGGGGGCTTGTCCAGGATATTTCGCTTTCTTAAACTGGGACCCTGATCACTTCACTCCCCTGCTCAAAACCTTGCAATGCCTCCCATGTCCAAGGCCCCTACGCCCTGCAGGTGCAGCTCTGGGCTCTCTGAACTCCAGCCAAACCTCTCCTACCATTCCTGGGCTCTCCTGTCAAACCACCCTTCCTTCTCTTCCCAGTTACTCAAATCTCACCTCCCCTTCAAGGTTCAAATCAAATGTCACCTCCTCCAGCAGATGTCTGAGACCCTCAGGGTACAGATAATGACTCCCTCAGCACTTCTCTCTCCGCATGGTCCAGCCTGGCTCACTGCCTGCTAGACCCGTCATGGGGACAGTGTTTGCTCCATTCACCTTGACCTCCCAGTGCCTCACAAGGAGCCTCACACATAGCAAGCTCCCGGTCGATGAAGAGGCTGATTTATGACTCCATGAGGCTGCTACAAAGGCCTTTGATGCTGACTGGCTTCTGAGAATGGGATCTCATGCTTACATTTCAGGGTGGCTGGAAACATTCAACTCAAGGACACAGAGTAATTTCTGCATATCTTGCTCTCGGGCAGCCTTCTTGCTCTGGATTCCTGCCTCCTGCTGCTCCCAGTCCTGCCTGTCTCCTGTCTCACAGACAAGGCAGGAGTCCTCCAGCGTCCTCTGCGGCCTGTGCCCTGTCCCCACCCCCAACTCTTCTACTGCAACCACCTTTTTCCTTTCCCCTTCGTAATAAGAGAAGGGCAATCAGAAACCACCGAGAGCTGGAATAGAAATGGCCAGGACACAGCCCCAGGAGACGTGCTCTGTTCTACCCCCAAGGCTGGCAGCGTCCATCGGCAGTTCTTGCTGCAAGTCATGGCGACCATGTGCTGGTTGGAAGAGGCAGTCGCTCATGCGTGAGCCACAGAAGCACACGGAGGTGGGGGCAGCGACTGAGTGCAAGAGCGCATCAGGGCACAAGCAAGAGCAAAGGCCAAAGACGAGGAAGGTAGGGCAGTCTGTGTGATGACGGAGCACAGGTGCAAGAATGAAGCAACTGGAAAGGTGTCAGGAGCTAAGCCGTGCAGGGCCTGGTAAGACAGGTGGACACATTTAGACTCTAAATGTGACTCTACGGAGTATTCGACAGTGAGATGTGGCTCAGAAAGATCACGCTGTGTGCTGGGGAGGGGACGGTTGAGCAGGAGCAGAGAAGAGACAGTCACGGCGCTGCTCTGGCATCTGGACGTGTTTTCCCTACCACACTCCTCACCCTCTTACATCATCTGTCTACTGACATGCTTGTCTCCTCTGATAACTCATGAGTTTCCCAGGGAAAGGAAACATGTCAAGTAGACCTTTGGAACTACCTGGTTGCCTGGAACAAAGGAGGAATTCAACAAATTCTGGGTGCAAGAATACTTTATATCAGGGTTTGCAGTATATCAAGTGCTTTCGTATCCAATACATCATTTTACCTTCAAAATAACCCTGTTAGGGGGACATTCTTAATCCCCATTTTCCAGTTCAAGAAGCTAAGTGGAGCCTACAACCACTCCCACCCCTTGGGGAAGGCCAGTCCCCTCTACGGTGCAGGCATCAGGCCCAGGCAAAGCTGCTGAGACTTTCTAGCTGGACAGGGAGAAACTTCTAGAAAGAGCAGGGCTCCACAGCCAGCCTGCCTCCTGACTCAAGGTGCAGCTCAGCACAGAGACAAACCCAAATAGAGCCAAGAAGCTCATACAGGAAAGCAGGCTAGGGACACAGATGCCAGACAACCTGGCCCCCAAGTGTTGAAGGAAGAAGGGCTTTCCCTCTCTGGTTCATGTTCATGAATCATCACATGGTACAACTCCTCTCAGCAGAGATGTGGAAATCAGGGCCAGAGAAAGGGTAGAGCACAGGGCAGAGCTGGAACTGACTCTGAAGCCTCTAGGATCTCAGGTGGTACCTTCCTGGTCCTCAGAAGCTCAGGAGGGGCCTTTGAACAATAGCACAGATCCCGAGGCTGGGCTGCAGTACCCCTCACCCTGCCCGGCCAGGCAGGCACCTGGTGCAGGGCTCAGCAGACTCGCATCATACGGACTGTGGCCCTTTAAGCAGCCCAGGAAGCACTGGAGCCACGTCAAGAGACACTTGCAGGATACTCCGTGGGAAGTGCCCAGAAGAGTGCCCAGAACCTCACCAAACAAGGGGCCTCTTTCCTCTTGTTCATCAGATGAGCCCTGCCTGGCAGCTGGCTGGGCCGCCCTCTGTCCCACCTGGGAAAGAAGCTGGGAATGGGCAGTGGGTGGAGGGAGGTAGAAAGGAAGGGGGTTCTCCTGTCTGTTTGCTCCAGAGCTCTGCAAGAACCCCAGTGCAAGAGCTGTTTTTCTTATAGAAGGTGGGCCCAGAAGCCCAGGGGGGGAAACTGAGGGAAGCAGGGCCGGAGAAGGACAACATCTGGCTTTGGGAGACTTGGCCGAAGCCACGGTCCTCTCAGTTTTCCATTTCTGTCCCCTCTCCAAACAACTCCAGATCTTTCCCTCCCCACTCTCTCTCCCTACCTCTCACATTTCCAGTCCTTCCTCTTCCCTTGGGATACTGCCTCCAAACTCTGCTGCTCTGGCCAAACGCTGGTGTCCAATGCATCCCACATGTGCCTTCAACTCCAAGCCCTACATTTTGGTGACAGGAGGGCACGGCACCTCTTCTGGTGGCTTCAAGCTGCAAGCCATCTATCATAGGATGTCTATCACAGACACAGACAGAGGCTCCCAGGAGTCTGTGATAGGAACTCCTTGGGCTCTGGGGAGCTCACGTTCACACTTGGTGTCTGACATGAGCATGCAGGACTCGGGTCAGGCTGGGAAGGAGATGGGGGCAGGGATGCCAGGGTCCCAGACACCACACGCTGCACCGGATCCTGCAGACTCAGCTTAGAGGAAGGGGGAGATGTCGGAAGAGAACACAGCCTTACCAAGCCCCGCAGAGCCACCGAGCCAGCAGAAGTACCCAGTCGCCCCACACTGGTCTAAACTCAAAAGTATCTGTGCCCGACACCACCTCCTGCTCCCAACAGACATGCATAAAAAAACGATTCAAGACTGGACATGCCCAAGTGAATAGGCCAGTTGTGGCAGGAGGCACCGTAACTACTGGTGATTCGGGCACTCTGACCCCTCATGGGAAGGGGCACAGCCATGGAAAATTTTTCACTGCCTCTCTCAGCAGAGTAACAGATGTGCCTGAAGTGGCTCAGCACAGGCCTGTGAAGTGAACGTCCCAAGTGAGATGTTTTACTCACAGAGGAAACTGGGGAACAGGCAGTGAAGGGTTAAGAAGGACTCTTGCTTAAGGGCAGAACAGAGATTTCAACATCAGATGCAATTCTCTTTCTTAAGGGGACTGACTCAGGAAAGAATGGGTCCAAGGTGATGAATATTATTTTAATGAGCGCTCATGTTTGCAGAGGACTCTGCCACTTACACACATGACTTTCACATAAATTTCCCATCTGGATGTCATAGAAAGGAAAGAAACGAGCTCGTGGATGTCAGGTGCCTGGCATGAAGTGGGGGCTCAGTGTGTTAGTTTCCTCTCTCCCAGCACAATACGTCAGTGAAGCAGGCAGGAAAGATATCATTATCTTCATTTTATAGCTGAGGAAATGGAGACCCATGACTCACACACAGTCACGTGGTTTATAAGTGGCAGCTGGATCTAGACGCCAGGTTCCAACCCCTCTTTTGGGGCTCCTCCTTATGGATTTCTATTCTTTCTCACATGTGGGAAGAACCCAGGGCTGTGGATGAAGAGAACCGAGTTCAATACCTGCCATTTATTAGCTGTGTGACTTTGGACAAATTACTCAATCTCTCTGATTCTTGATTTCCTCTTTCAAATGGGAATAATAATATTTTTGCATCCCAGGTGGCACAGTGGTAAAGAATCCGCCCGCCAAGGCAGGAGACATAAGAGACACAGCTTCTATCCCTGGGTCTGGAAGATCCCTTGGATTAGGAAATGGCAACCCACTCTGGTATTTTTGCCTGGAAAATTCCATGGACAGAGGAACATGGCAGGCTACAGTGCATGGGATTGCGGAGTCGGACACGACTGAGCATGCACGCAATACTTTCACCTCAGAAAGCTACTGGAAGAATTTTAATAATGTGTCAAAAACTCTTCCCATCCTTCCACTGAAATTACCAAAAGGGAATCCATCTCTCTCACTCACCTGTCTAGCTCATAATCACATGTCCCTAATTCCTTTTACCTAAATATCTAGAGAAATGCATTGATTACCAGATATTACTAACCCATCTTGTAAAAAAGAAAATGAAAGGCAGGTGGTCATTTGCATGAAATCATAGCAAGTGAAAGATGCTCACAAAAGTCCTCTGAAACGTTTGGATTGTTTTATTCTTTTCTTTTAAACTAACAGCAAGTTATATATACTTATTATTAAAAAACACAAACAATGCATAAAAGTACTAATAAAAAGTCTGAGTTCTTCCCTCAATCTTCCCAGAGAAGTGCTTGCTAATACAGCTTTATGTTCTAGGGCAGATTTCCTACTTAAACATCCACGCATACAGAGCTTGGTTTGTTTATATTTTGTTACAAAAATGGAATGCTATTATAAACAGTTTCTCCCTTGAAACCTTAACTCCATCTCTGTTTCTTCTGGGCACTTTCTCTAAGGCACTAACAGCCAACTTAGATTTTAGGACCCTGCCTGGTTCAAGGATAAGGCGTGGACTGAACAGTGCAGACACCGATGTTGGACTCCAACTTGGCCATTTTGTAGGCACCTCAGTCTTTCCATCTGTAATGTGGCTGCATTCACCTGACTTTGACCTATGAAGGCCTTCTACTTTGCACGGCGATTTCATGTGATGATCCTTAAGCTATCCTATCCAGAGAAGCAGGGCAGGTGCCATCACATCCAATGCCCTTAGGAAACATCAGAGTCTAGAGAGGTTATTCAATTGGCCACGGTGACCACCTGGTGTCTCAGACGGTAAAGAATCTGCCTGTAATGCAGGACACCTGCGTTCGATCCCTGGGTCGGGAAGATCCCCTGGAGAAGGGAATGGCTACCCACTCAGTATTCTTGCCTGGAGAATTCCATGGACAGAGGAGCCTGGAAGGCTACAGTCCATGGGGTCACAAAGAATCGGACACGACTGAGCGATGAACACTTTCGAGGTGATCACTGGTCAGCGAGAGAGCTGGAGTGGACGCCAAGTTCCTGGTTCTGTGCTCCTTCCTCAGTAAGCTTCTTGCTCAGCCCAGGGCGAACCCAGCCTCAGGGTCAGAGAGCAGGAAGATGTGGGAAAACGGTGGCATTAATGCCACCACTCCATCCACTACAGAAGCAGTGTACAGGCTCCCTTGCCTCATCAAAAGCACACCCTGCAGCCTGATTATTCTGGAGGCCTCATTCACCCCCCAGCAGCCACCAGCGATCTGAATTGCTCATTTCATTTTCCCTTTCACACCATCCTGGGAAGGATGCTCAAAGGCCATAGCAAACCCAAAGGTCCTGGCCTAACGGCACCCTCCACCATGGTGGGTACCATCCCAAGCCCCGCTCTGGCAGGTCCAACCCCCTTCCTGCCTGCCCAGCCCCACCTCACCATTGAGGGTGGTGGCCCAGGAAACCTACCTTTCTATCCTACTTTTGGCAGCTAGTCCCTGAGCAGGCAGGGCACTGGCCACAAAGAGAGGCATTTTGGATGCCCTGGGTTCCCTACCAGAATCATCCGTCCCGGGCACCCTCCTGCCTTCTGCCCCACCGATGGTCCTTCCTGACAGATCCACTTCCATTTGACTGCGTTGGCCCGTCTATGCCACTCAACACCCCGCTCCTTTCTCGACGAACACCCCCTCCAAAGGGCGAGGTGACCCGCCTGCCCAGCACCAGCTGCCGCTCTTCTCAGCATCCCCTTGGCCCTTGTGCTCAGTGTGGAGGAAGCAACCTGCCTGGGGACAGTGGCAGTGAGTCCTCCCCGGGCACCACGGTGACATGTGCATGGTGTGTGCCTCCCGCCAGACCAGGAGCACCAGGGGTGCAGGGACCACACTTCCACGCCACTGGTGTCCCCACCCCCTCAGGTGGCTGCTCAGCTGGGCTGAATGGCTGCTCTCCTGGGTGAACAGAAGCCTCCAGTGATGCCTAACCCAGAAGGTCATCTCAGAAGGGTTTGCTAGCTCAGATAATGCAGCAGAGTCCTCTTCCCTGAACGACACAGCCCTTCTCCAGCACCAGCCCCTTACTTCAGCCTCACAGTGACTTGTGTGGAGCCAACAGCCCCTCTGTGAGGGAGGGACTGCTCCAGGCGCTCTCCGATCCCCCCACCCCTCACGACATCTGCACCCTGGGGTCCAGGGGGACACAAAAGTTCTACAGATAATCAGGAGTCTCCACTATTCAAGGTGGCCAGAGGCTGCTGAATACCTGAGAGAGGAAACATGTTTGGGAAAATAATTTCCATTTTAGAGGCTTCTGAGAGAGAACTGTGTGTGCAAACATCCCCAAGGCATCAGGGTCCCTTTGGCAGGTTCAAACACTGTCCTCAGAGGCTCCCTTTCCCAGGCCCTTTCCAAGGTTCAGATACAGCTCTCGGTCCTTTGTGCTCCTGAACAGTTAGTTCCATTTCAGTGGGCATGGACTGAGCACGTATTAAGCACCAAGTACTGTTCATACAACACTTCTGTTTAATCACAACAAATCCGGAGGAAAATGGGATCCCCATCCTTGATGAGGAAACTGAGGTTCTGGGAACCGAGATAACAGAAGCGGCCTGGAGCCCCTGCTGGACACTTCAGCCTGCCCCGATCTAAGCAGCACCTGCAGGGTGGGCGTTGTCAGCCCCGTTTTTCATGGGAGGAACCTGGGGTCAAGCAGCCAAGGGAAAGGCATCCAGCCTCTAGGATGTAGGGCGGCTCTGGGTTCAGACCCCAACCCAGTGCTCCCCTGACTCCTCTTGCTAGGAGGACCGCAGGAGGCCAAAGGTCATGCCCAACGTCCTCCTGGTGACCTTGGCTCCTGCTATGAGGCACTTTCTGCTGGTGAGAGACCAAGCCCTTGCCCAGGATGAGAACACAGCTGTCATACTGAACTAGCTAAAAATAAAGGAGGTACCCAGTCTCTGAAGGTGAACAGAACAGCCCTGGAATGTGGCAGGACAAGAACAACAGGCTTCATTCTGGGCCTCGTGGTCAATGGCTTGGGCTAGAGCCAGGCTCCAGACTCACAGTTTCCAACGTCTCAGGTGCCTCCAGGTAGGGGGAGAGAAAATCTGAAGTATAGAGAGCTTTGCTTCCACCATGAGACATCGAGACCCCGGAGTCATGGTTCCAAAGTACTGCATTGGTGGGGGCAGAACAGTCTGGAAAGCAAAGGACCTCAGGCCTCCTCCGGCTGCACGGATTCCTCCTATAACCTTGGGCACATCACTTCCATCTGTGTTTTTCCTATCAGTAAAAGAGCATCATTGAAAACTACCCTCTCGTCGTCACATACGGTGGGCACCGGAGCTCCATGACACCATGGATCCTCAGAATACAAGCTTTTCAGAATCCTACGGTGGCCAAGCAGAATGGGACCCAGGATTCCTGCCCAGCTCGGGGGTCCGGCCACCTACCCTCTGTTATCCAGGAAGCTGCACTCCTTCTGCAGGTGCCTACAGGTGTGCTCTGGATGAACAATGCTAACATCTGGCATTTATGTAATTCAGTACACTTTCCAAGGGTTTCCATACCCATTCTCTGATTTAATAAATGGGCAGCGAGACACAAATCACCTCATCTGACAGATAAGGGAACTGAGACCCAAAGAGCTTGATGCCCACCTAACAAAACTGCTTCAGCTACAGGGATCCTTGCGAGATAAAGGATTCCAGCCTCCTGCTTTTACAGATGAGGAAATCGAGGCCCAAGGACCCCAGGAACCTACTGCTTTAAATGCAGAGTGCCTCTGTCCAAACCTTTGAGCCATAAAATTCACTTCTAACAGAGTGCTTCCAGCAGGAATATAATGCAAGGCACATATGTAATTTAAAATTTTCTAGTACCTACATTTTTTGAAAAGGTGACATTAATTCTAATAACATTTTATTTAACCCAATATATCCAAACTATTATTCCCACATGTAATTAATATCTTTTAAATTATCAATGAGCTATTTTATATATCTTCTTTGTCATACAAAGTCTTCAAAACCCTGTATTTTAGTTCAACAGCACATCTCAAACCAGACTTGCCACATTTTAAGTGCTCAATAGCCACACATGTGGAGAAGGCAATGGCAACCCACTCCAGTACTCTTGCCTGGAAAATCCCATGGGCAGAGGAGCCTGGTGGGCTGCCGTCTATGGGGTCGCACAGAGTCAGACACGTCTAATGCAACTTAGCAGCAGCAGCAGCCACAGGTGGCTAGAGGCTCTTGTTCTGGACAGCAGGGCTCTAACACTCCAGTCACATCCCCATCATGGGAGCCCTGAGTGACAATTTCTGCTAGGAGGCCACTGCCATGCACTGCTGTGGAAGCCTAAGGCCCTGGACCAAAGTCATGGATCTGTATGCACAGTGACAGCCACCCACTGGTGTCAGGTAGACCTGTGCCCCATCCCAGCTCTTCTGTTCTCTGGCCAACAAAGATCATGTCAATTCCACTTCCTGAGGCTTCCCTGCCCCGCATATAAGAGGTAGGAAGAAATACCTACATTTAAGCTTGCCAGAAGGACTCCACTAAATCAAGCACGTAAAAGTATTTTGAAAATGAAACAGAACTTTACAAATGTGAGCCAGTGTCTCTGTTACAATGGTGGCCTGGAGTCTCCTACTTGATTCATCACACCCACCCAGGCAGGGTCCTGGAAGGCACTGGGGGACATCAGAGAAATGAGGTCAGATTGAGTAACAAGGCTGTAGGCGAACCCCATGTATCAATCAATCAAGGAAAACAGCTGCTTACAGAAAGGCCAGGCAGACGTTGGGAGAGAAAGCTAGACTGATAATGCATTACAGGGAGCATAGGGAGGTCTTGCAAGGTGAGCACTGGCCTCCCCAAAAGTCCTCTTTTAAATGCAAACAGGATGGAGGGAGGGGGACAAATGGAGAAATGGGACAGAAAGAAATTTGAAAACCAGAGAAAATCCCCGACATTCACTGTAAAAGACTTTATTGGGTCCATTTCCTTCACATGTGGAAGGAGTTGGCCAACACTGAGCAGCCTGGGCGTGGAGGGGTGGGGGTGGAGGGATGGGGCGTGGAGAGGTAGAGGGCAGAGGGTGGGGATGGGCAGGCACAAACCAGGGTGCTGGTGCTGGGGAGGAAGGGGAGATGGGAATCGGGGATTTTGAGGATTCTGCGCCCAGCTCTGCCTTGTCCCCAGCTCTTTCCTCCTTTGAATCTGTTTCCCTCAACAGCAAAACGAGAGCTGGATGTATTACGGTAGAAAGAACATGGGTTTCTGAGTTAGGGGACCTGACGGTGTTTCTGTCTCTATCACTCACAAGCCATGTGGTCAGCAAGTCCCTCCACCACTTGGGGCCTCAGTTTCCTCATTTCCTTCCAGAAATGAGGAAAGCAGAAGAAGGATCTCTTCCAGCAATTCCACTTCTACACACATACCCAAGAGAAATATAAGTATGTCCACACAGGGAAAACTGCTCACAGCAGCATTATCATAACAGCCTCAAAGTGGAAACAACAGAAACATCCTGAACTAACAAATGTGTAAACAAAACGTGGTAGACAAGCACAAATGAGCACTATTCAGCAATAAAAAGAACTGGAGTACACGTACTTATGAGTACGTACATATGAATGAACCATGAAAAGATGCTAAGCGAAAGAAACCACACACAAAGGTCACATTATTATACAATTCTGTTCATATGAAATGTTCAGAAGAAGTAAATTCATTTAAAAAAGAAATAGATTAGTAGATACCAAGGTGTAGGGAGCAATGGGGAGTGACTGCTTAACGGGTACAGAGTTTCTCCTGGGGTTGAGGAAAATGTTCTGCAATGAGATGGTGGTAACAGTTACACAAGCTCGTGAATGTATTAGACGCCACAGACTTGCACTCTTTACAATGTTAAGTTTTGTAGTATGTGAATTATATCTCAATGTAGAAAAAAGCAGGGGCTCTGCCAGCAGATTTGATGGGTCTGCATGCTGACTCTTCTGTTTATACCTGAGCCTCAGGGTTCTCATCCAAAAGCAGTGATCATAAGAGATCCCCACTAACAGGGAAGCTGGGGGGATGCAATGCCTTCAGTGCAGTAAACAGGACAGGCATCACATGTTGGCTTCGGTTAGTATTGTTACTACTGACGGTTAAATAAGAACCATTTTAGGAAAGACAGGCCCCTAGAAGGCATTCAGTGCAACCTTCCCTCCAAGGTCCCCTCAACGCCTCAGCGCCTGCAAGCCGGTAACTAAGCGTGGAATTGGATGAACATGATCCGACATTTTCTGCCTCTCACAGGGCTCACAAGATCTGCTTCTATTTGCAAAGGGCTGGGCTGCAGACTTCACATTTCAGTTTCCCTGCTGCGGGGGACACAGCCACCCTCTCCTTTTAGGGAAGATAGTCTGAGAGAGGCTGCCGGCTTTGAGCGTTCTCTAACAGAAATGTTTACGGGGCTGATAAGCCAGCCCTGCCCACCCAGATCCACCCAGGAAGAGAGAGGACGCACGGGCAAAAGCACACTTGTGTGTTTCAACTCCCAGGAAAGTTTAGAGGATTCACACTAGAGCACAAGGGGACACAGAGAGCCCTCACAAGCTTGTCTCTGTACCCCCCACCCCAATCCCCTCCGCATGCACTGAGAAAACAGCCAAGGAGGCGGGCACTGCTCACAATGAGTTTTCGGCCGCAGTCAGTAATACTCTGGCAGCAAGGGCTCCCTTCGTAAGGCAAACTAGGAAATGGCTATTTTTAAACCAAGCTCAAATGCTGTCATGTGCGTGGAAATGTCTGGGAAGAAACAGTCTGTTTAAAAATTGTCTATGAAAAATGTTAAAGGTTTTACTGCACCAAGGGTTGGCTGTGGAACCACAGGAACCTGTACAAAACTTTTGTTTTTTCTACTTTTTTTAACTTTTTATTTTTATAGGGGGATAGCCAATTAACAATGTTGTGATGGTTTCAGGTGCTCAGCTATACATATACATGTTCTCCCACAAACTCCCCTCCCATCCAGGCTGCCAATAACATTGAACGGAGCTCCTTGTGCTATACATAGTAGGTCCTTGTTGCTTAGCCATTTTAAACATAGCAGTGTGTACATGTCCAACCCAAAGTCCCTAGCTATCCCTTCCCCACTTCCTCCCCCTGGCCACCTTAAGTTCAGAACCTGTACAAAACTTCTAACTGGAAGCCTGATCACGAAAGCAATCTAGCAAACGTTAACAATGGGAAGATATACACACTCTTCCGCCAAGCAATTTCAGCCCTAGAATCACAGCCTAGAGCAACTTCTTTATGGACAGAAGATCCCTATGGCACTGCAAGTTAAAAAATCAGAAATGCAAAAGCACACCAAAAGAACTGATAAATTAGTTTAGTGTGTTCACACAATGTGAGAGCATACCGCAGTTGAAATTGATGAAACACAGGTACATGGATCAACATGGAAGAGTCTTAAATATACAATATTGAGCTTTTAAAGAAAGCCAGTTGCAGAAGGATACAGACCAGAATACCACCATTTACAAAAGGTTCAAGCCATATAAAGTAACAGTACACACTGCTTAATAGATACATGATATGTAATAAAAAAATATTAAACATGCAGGAAATGATAAACACCAAATTCAGGACAGAGGTCACCTCTGGGAGGAGAAATGAATGGGACTGAAGACAGGCATAGAAACGGATTCAGTTGTGTCTGTAATAAAATTGCAATCGTGTCTGTTACTTTTCAAGCTATGCAGTGGATACACAAGTGTTTGTTATATTAGCTTCAATATTTTTTGTGCACCTTGAATATTTCACAATAAAAAATTAACTCTTATGTACTGATTTGGTGGGGGGAGAGAATTAAAATACAGATTCCAAGTTAAATCACTAAAAACAATAGCCCTCTGGATCCCATTCCAGGTTTTCTAAGACCTTGAGAAAGTTACTTATCTCCTCTGGGCCTCCAGCCAGTCCCTGTTTCTAAAAGGGGAATAAAATCTCTGCCTTCTGTCCATACACACGAGGCAGCAGAATGTGCAGGGAAGGAGCAGTGAGGGGGACAGATAACACTTCCTGCCGTGACAACCTCACTGAGGTTTCTGAAAGATCAGACGAAAGCACACACATACCCATGTGGGTGTCAGTACGTCTGTGTGTATTGTTGGATATAGACAGACATATATACCTACACACCCAACTGGTATCTGATAGGACTTCCCAGGTGGTGCTAGTGGTAAAGAACCTGCCAGTCAATGCAGGAGACGTTAAGAGACAGGTTTGATCCCTGGGTTGGGAAGATCTCCTGGAGGAGGGCATGGCAACACACTCTAGTACTCTTGACTGGAGAATCCCAGACAGAGGAGCCTGGAGGCCTATGGTTCACAGCGTCACAGAGTCGGACACAACTGAAGGCAACTTACCACCCATGCACATGGCACCCGGAAGGTGTTTTAAAAAGAGAACCATTTAAAAAAAGGCAAAACTACATTTTGGTAACTATCCATTTGACTCACCCTTACAAAGTTTCTAAGTATAACGTTCCCATTTGTACATTTGGAGTCTAGCTTTCCCCCCAGGTCCCCACAGCCCACGTGTAATCTTAGTTCCCTGACCAGGGATCAAACCAGGGCCCTTGGCAGTCAAAGTATGGAGTACTAATCACAGGACTGCCAGGGAATTCCCTAGAGCCTGACTTTAAGCAACTCCTAGGCTAGTGACTTCCCACCTAAAGATCTGACCATGGCCCCAAGAGCTCTCATAGCATTCTATGCTTTGCACTTATCATAAGACAGCAGATAATTATTTATACTCCATGAGAAAACAGGGACTATTTTGTCCAGGTTTATAGTCAGCACTCCAGCCTAGTATATACTCTGCACCAAATAAAGGACTCAAACAGTTTCTGAAGAAATGACTGCACTCCCATGATCGGATTTGATTCTAAATGTCCTCAAATCAATTAAGCAGGTGTCGGCGGTCTAGCCAGGACTACTTCCTGGGGGCAGAGGTGTATGTTGGCCTCTCCAGCATCTCCCCCAGAGCCTCCTCAGGCATGTTCAGAGCTGACTCCAGTGGCTAATTCTACCAGGCAGGAACCCCTGACTGCAGGCGCACAGTCCTTCTAGGAGAAAGCTGCCCATGCTTTCTCCAGAAAACAGGAGGAGTGTGGGAGGACTGCACGGCATGGCCAGATGTCAAAGTCCCTCATACCCACCAGCACTCCCAGTTTATTCCCTCAAGACAATCCCAAACTGTGAAGCCAAAGGAAGTGTTGGGGATTTTCTGGGTGGAGAACTCCAAGGAACTTCCAAAGGGTAGAGGGGACAGGGGCTGTGTAATGAAGATTCCCCAGGGAGTGAGGCTCTTTCTGAGTATTTGCATAACACCAGATCAAAAGGTGCCTGTGACGGTTTTCTATCATTTCTCTCTCATTCCCCCCACCTCACCCCCAATCAATAAGGAAACAAGCATTTTTTAAACGCTTGCTTTTGCCACTGGGACACATGGGCCCCAGGGAACTAGAACTCGGTAGCCCTGTAACTGCTAAGCATACTCTTCTCTGTCTTCACAAAACAAGCACTGGAGGACTTTGGACAAATCACAGTTGTTGCTCACCTGCTTGTGGGGATTCTGTCAGATCGTGGGGATCCCTCCCAGGGAAAATCCACTGGCATTTGTTCACCATTATGACAACTCTGAGGAAAGGAAGTCTAGCCTTTCTTTAGAAGCCAAGTTCTAACCTTGCGGGGCCAATCTTCCTTTCCTGAAGGAATGCAGCTCTATGAAATCCTTCACCATTCTTCAGGCTCTTAATGGCTAACCCAAGTGGAGGAAGCAGGTGAGAGGAGAGGCATGTTAAAAGCTGCTTGGAGGTCAAAAGACACAGGCTGTAGCTGCAAAATTAACAGGTGGCTAGAATTCTGATGAATGGAATGCACACGAGCATCCTTTTCCTCCCAAAAGCAATAGAAGAGTAAAAGGGATATCTATGTTTTATACTTTTGTACTTCAGTCTAATGCCAGGGCACCCTTTTCACTGCACCCCATCATCTAACACTATGCATACGCAGTCTGGAAAACAGCGATCCATGCTGGGAAGCCAGATGCTTGGCGCATTTCAACACAGGATGTATTTATGAGGTTGAATTACTGATGTCCCATAAGCAATGGGGAGAGAAAAGATACCCTTTCATGATCACTTTTGTATCCCAAGCAATCCCATAAACCTTCGCTGGCACCATCCCCATCTTCCCCTTTTCCACCCCGAGGATAGAGGGCAAGGAGATGGATGAAGATTAGTTGGGGGTGCCAGAGCTGTCTTCAGTACTCCAGAGGCCACCCAGGGCTGGAGGGCTGAATCATCATGGCTTGTCTTCACTGGCTCCTCATCGGGTTGCAAGTAGGGCCCAGTTCCGCAGGAAGAACAGGGCTTGGAGTCCTGCAGGTGGAGGACTTACCTTGGATCCCTACGGTAAGTGGTCTCTAATAATCCAGAGTCCCAGGAGAACAGATGCAGTCTCTCAGGATCTGCACAAGTAGGGGCTGGGAAAACTGACTAGGCTATCAGAACAAGTGCCCACTATGTGTTCAGGGGGCCCAGGAAGCTTCCTGAGGATCACACACACAATGGAAGAGCCACACAGCCCATCATGAAGGCCAAGGTGACCCTCTGGCAGGAATCCACATCCTCTCCCCATAGAAAGCAGCCTGAGAACTCCTCCATGAGATGCAAGAATGCCAGCTTGTTTTTAAGACTCTCCTTGACCAATAATATTATTTGGTGGAAGCTTTGGCCTCAAGACCCTCCTCCAGCAAAGTTCTGAGGTCAGAGGAAGGCAGAGAAGGAATTTCAGAAAGCCAGTCTCAGAGGAGGAGGGATTTGAGGATCAAGTGATTCAGAAATCACACAGTCAGATGTGTACAGGAGCCTGGTGGATAGACTGTGAGTCAGGCTACCACGAGGAGTGGAGGGCTCTGGCCACACTAGAAACTGCCCACATGATAAAATGGGTCCCACCAACGGCAGTCCAAACCTCAACTCAACTTGGCCCCTGGCAGCCACAGATGATAGTGGGTGTGGATGCTGGAGGCTTACAAGGTTATCTGGATCCCCACCTTGGTGATCGGCCGTCTTGAGCTACAGAGGGCACCACGTGCAAGGAGAGGACGGTGAACCCATCTATGTCTTCAACTCCCCACTGTGAAATGGGAAGAGCATTAGTGATACGCAACACCACTGCAGACAACTGTGAAATGCACACGTTGGCATGCACAGCTCCCAGAGCTCAGTGGGCAGGAGGCTCCAGGGTGTTCCTCAGGAGTGGAGTCCCATGGTTTGACAACTCCAGACACTGCCACTTGTAGCCATGAAGGACTCTGGCTGGTTCCCAGGCCTGTCTCCTAACTACCCAACTCTGGTCCCCACCGAGCACAGGATCCAAGATCCAAGCAGCATCCTCTGTCTCAGCACCTCCCCCTCAGCTGACTTCAAGGAGGAGCCTTGGTCAAGTTCCCAGTGGAGGGAGGCAAAAACTCGGGTCACACCCTGGCTTTCCCCCTAACTCCTCGGGTGACCTTGGTGAGGTGATCTCACTACCCTCAGCAGGCCTGTTTCCTCTTGTGCCAGAGGCGGGGGCTGTCCTGGGTGATTATGAAGAGCACTGAACTCCCGGTGGCTGCAGGTCTGTGGCTCCTGCCTCTCACCTGTAGGTAGCGCTCCCTTGTTGGAACTCCAAAGTCACGTTGACTTTGCTCTCCAGGCCACCTTATCCCAGCAATAATGTCACTCACTTTGGGTGTGGGTCAGGAGCATATGCCAGGCTTGGCAATGATAAAATGGGCGTCCTTCCCTACAGTTTAGGCTGTTTCTTAAATACTTGGTGCCAAAGCTGGTAGAAGGGAGAGATACACCTTTCACACCTGCCAGCTGACAGTTTTTTATGTTTGAAGTCAAGGGAGGGAGATGTGTCCTTGTTCAAGAACACACATGCCATAAGCATGCAAGTCAAGACCTCCATCCGACTCAAAAGAGCAGTCTCTTATTTGAGCTCCCTTGGGCTGGCTGGAAATTACAGCGTAAGAGAGCGGTCACATAAAGGGATGATTAAAAAAAAAAAAAAAATTCCATTCAGACGTACCGCTCCAGACCTGAGGCCTATGAGCAAAGTTTCCGGTGGCCTCCGCGCCCCTCCCTGTTTCAGGAAGCCATGCGGGTCGCTCGGTCCTCAGATTAAGGGAGCAGCCGCAATAGCTGGGAGAGCTGGGGTGCCAGTTTTCCCGGACCCCTGACGCCCTCCACCAGGAACCCCAAATATGGGATGCCTGGCCTCCAGCCAGCACCCCCGCCTGCCGCGCACTCACCTCCCCAGCATCTCTGTGATCACTCCGCCCACGGCGCTAGGACCGTACCAAACAGGCCCTACGGACCAGCCCACCAGTCCCCACATGGCCACCTCCCCGCATGGCCCGGGGGCCCATTTGACTTCCACAGCCCGTTTCAAGGACACTGCAGCAGGCAGCCCAGTCTCGAGGGTCTTTCCCCAACACATACACAGACGGCCCCAGGAAGAATCGAAGGGCGAAGACTTCCCCACCGCCCGCCAATCCAACCAATGCTGGCCTGAGGGAGGCTGGGCGCGGGAGGATGGAGGCGGCTGCGGCGGCGAGCGGATGCCGGAATGCAAGGCTGCGGGCAGAGCGCCGGGCGGCGGCAGCGGCCCCGGCTCACCTTTTTGACTTGGTCATCCTTCAGTTCGGTGAAGTAATAAGCTAGGAGCTGCGCGGCGATCATGCTGGCGGTTGAGGGCTCGGGGCGACAGGCGGGCGGCCGGCGTCTGTCGTCCGCAGCCCGGGCTAGCCGTGGTCCTCTGGCGGCTGCTCCGCGGCTCCTCCTCCTCCTCCTCCTCCTCCTCCGGCGGCTCCTCCCCCACCACCCGGAGCGCGGCGCCGG
>NW_011494881.1:3681619-3682386 GCF_000754665.1 Bison bison bison | reverse complement strand
CCCGCCAGTGCTGCAGCGCCTCTAGGCCTGATCCTCCAGCTGGCGGATTTGTATTGCTAAACCAAGAGCGACGCCCCACAGCGTCCGTCCCTGAGTCACAGGTTCTTTCAGCCGTCTTCCCCAAGGGCGCACGCCGCACGCCGTTGGGCGGGACTTGAGCTGCAGGCGCTAGCCCCAACCCCTGGGCTCCTGAGCACCCAGACTCGGTGGAGTGTGGAGGACAGTTTGGGCGCCCCTCTTAGATGCCGCCTTTCTCACTTCCTGAAGGAAGTCAGCTAGGTTGGGAGGAATCCCCAGAAAACCATTCAATTCTAAAATAGGGAAGGGAGTTGCGGAATCAGAGGTGTTTATGCTGCTACTAGGACTGATGGCAGCCATAGGATTCTTAGATTAATTGCTTCTGTGTGCCAGACACCACCAGGCGCTTTACTGCCTTACGAGAGGACGTGAACTGAACTCAAAATACAAAGAAGTGGTTACTGATTCAGCAGGTAAGCAAGTAAGTGGGGGCTCACTGAGGCCATGTGTCTTACTGTACAACCAGAAAGCTGTAGATCTAGGATTAGACTTTGAGTCAGTGTGTTTTCAAACCCGTGCTCACCCCTGGGTTTTATGTCCTCCCAGTGGTAGGTAGCCTCTCTGCCTAAACAGGCCATGGGACTGGAACCAAGGCAGGAGAGATGGCCACTGTCCAGCCCCATAACCTCTACGCAAGCCCTGGATCCTGGGAGCCCCTGGCCAGGCCTAAGAAAGGTACAGTGGAGTCA
>NW_011494881.1:3675783-3681519 GCF_000754665.1 Bison bison bison | reverse complement strand
TTAGGACCAGAACATTTCTCAGGAACCTCAGGAGCATGATTTTTGCCATCATCAATTGAAGAAGATCTCAGTTGTGGCCCTGGAGCCCAGAGCTGTCAGTCCAGAGAATAGCCCTCACCGCCCCCCACCTTGCTTTATGGCTGAGGCATCCAAAGTCACTTCTCTGAGCCTGCTTTCTCATCTTATAACATGGAGATACTAATGGCACCTACCTCCCTTGGTTGCTGTGAAATAGTCAAATAAAACACTTGCTTATAATATGCAAATAATAAATGGTGGGTATTATAAGATTGACTTGGAAGCTGATGAGGTTTACACTTTGAGACTTCATGCTCACATTTCCCTGAGTCTAGGCCCTGAGAGGACCCATCAACTTTATTTTGCAATTTTGAATTATTTTCCAAAGACGCTCCCCCAAATTGTTTAAGCTACCAGCCTCACAAAACCTGGCTCTGCCTCCTAGATGTGTGCTCAGTTGCTCAGTCCTTTTTGACTCTTTGCAACTCTTTGGACTGTAATCCTCTGTACATGGTATTCTCCAGGCAAGAATACTGGAGTAGATTGCCATTTCCTCCTCCAGGGGATCTTCCTGACCCAGGGATCAAACCCGCATCTCCTGTGTCTCCTGCATTGCAGGCAGATTCTTTACCTGCTGAGCCATCAGGAAAGCCTCACCCCCTGGATAGTATCCTTATAAGCCAGGAACAGAGAGATCTCTTGGCAGCCATCAAACATTTACACCACCCGCAATTCCATAAAGCAAAATTGGGAGGATGAGAACAATTTGGTTGTTCTCAAGTGCCATTCAAGTCTTGCTAATGTAATTCTGCCAGACTCACAAGGACCAAGAATTGTGCTTTGTTAATTGCTCTGTCTCACACTCAGCCCAGGGCCTGGCACTCAAAGATGGAATGAGTCCAGGGCAGTGATCAGGAGTACACATACCCTTTTACCCAGGCCCGGCCAGCATCATCACTGAGCCCCCATTACAACTGAGATGTTTATCTGAGCCAGAGCCAGGGGAAAACTAACACTTCCACTGGCTACCCTGAGATGTTCTGTTTGCAGGCAGGGAGGCTGCCAGTACTTTCTCTTCGCTGCCTTTGAGAGAGAATCTGCTTCTTAAGAGGACTCACTCCTCCCCATCCCCAGAATGCAGCCAGGTCCCAAGGCCTATCAAGGTTTCCTGAGAAATATCTCTAGGCCTGCCCCACTGCTTTTTCCTAACCCTCAGTCCTCATCAGCCCATGCCAGAAATATTACAAGTCTTCTAGCTGCCCTTCCTGGCTCCTGGCTTCCCGCCATCCAAGTCATTCTGAGGTCTGAGCCACATTATTCCTGCTAAAAAGCAGCCTAATCACATCATAACCGTGCCCTAAATCCCTTGATGGCCCCCTCCTTCCTGATGGAGCCAATTCAAACATCTCTGCCTTGTGTCTGAGGCCTTATGTAATCTGACTCCACTCTTCCCCACTTATCTTTTCTCCACCCCAAGGAGGCCGCTTCCCCCTGTCCTTGACCCACACCAGGTCCATCCTGTTTGAGTCCCTGCACTATTTCCTTGCTTGCTCAGCCTTCTCCACTCACCTCCACCTGACCAGTGTCCCTCTCACCGGAAACCCAGCTCTCCCACCCTCCCCATAAAGCCTTCCCTGACCATGGCTACTCACTGCAGTTTCCCAGGCCTCAGCACTTCCACAGGGCAAACTCGGACTGTGGTCAGAGTCCATCTAGATCTAGACCAAGGCTCTTCCTTACAGAGTAAGAATGTGAGGAGCAGTAGGTGGACCATCTTGCCCAGCATCAGGTTGTGGTAGAGTTTGGAGCTGGGACTCAAACCCAGTCTTGATGCCCAGCCAGTGTCCTGTTCATCCTTTCCCACCACCTTACTGTAAGCCTGGTCCACAGATAAGTAACACTGAGTCATGACAGCCTGCCTGATATTGCTGGCTGTCTTCTGGGGGAGGGTGGCCTTATCTGCCCCAATCAGACAGCTTCCTGAGGCCGGGGCCCATGCTGCACTGCTGTGTCCCATACTAGGCTCAGAATTGCTCATTTATGTCATGCCATTTATCACCCCTTGTACTTCTTTATTATTCTGCTTCTTTTTTGTTGCTATCACGGATCTCTTGGACCCCAGTGAAGTCCCTTTGCTAATTACTTTACAGACTCTGAGGAAGAGCAGCAAAGATCTGGACCATAGGAAACCTACTTCCACAGGTCTCCCCTCTAGATGCCCCCTCCTCCTGAACGTCTGCTGGGTTTCTCTGTTCAAGTTGGGGTGGGGGTAGAGGATCAGACTGCTGGGCTACCAAGCCACGAAACACCCCTGCTGGTAAGAAAGTGAGGGCTGCAGCCAAGTCAGAATGAAATCATTTGCGTCAGCCCCATGGGCACTAGGAACTTTATTCCAGAAGTTCTCTGCCGAGGAACAAGGCTGTACCCCAGCATCTGGCAGCACACTTGTAACAGCAATGCTTGGATTATGTTGACAGTTTACAGAGTAGTTTCTCATTTATTGCCTCATTTCTCCTGATAACAGGCTGGTGAGGTTAGAAGGGCAAATATCATTATCCACCCTTAATCAATGAGGGTCATGGGGTTTATAGAACTTGTTTAAGGTCCCAAAGAGAAAGAGAAAGAGAAGAAAGAAAACCCACACTAGGGCAGCATCTTGGAATACTGACAGTGGGGGGCCTGTCATGCATGCAGAACACATTCTGAAAAGCACCACCGGGAGGGGAGACTGACCCAGTGTTTCTGTTAGTTAGATCTGCAGTGTTCAACCTGGGTGCATAGAAGAATCACCTGGAGGGAATTCCCCGGTGGTGAAAGCGGTTAGGACTCAACACTTTCACTACTGTGGGCCCTGGTTCGATCCCTGGTTGGGGAACGTAAGATCCCTCAGCCAGGCAGTGCAGCAAAAAATAATAATAATCACCTGGAGAGCTTTTATAAATGCTAATGTCCCGGCTCTAATCCCGGAGATGATGGCTGAATTGATCTGGGGTGCACGCCAAACAGCCTTTTAAAGGTTCCCTAGGTGAATGCCAGGGACTGTCAGGAATGAGAATGACCGATTTAGACCCTAACTTTCTAAAGGGACATCTGGGGGAAATGTCTGAAATGAACTGACCGGTAATACTTTTAGTAGGCTCCCTCAGACACTGCCGGCCGTGGTTCCTCCAGGGTCCTGGAGATCCTGTCAATCTGGAGAACACTGGGATGAAAGTTCATTGTGACTTTCTCATCAACTTTCCACAGTTCTGCTTCTTGCGTGAGAAGGATAAGGAGTGGCTGGGGTCGTAAAATCACCTCAGCCTGCTCCCTTCCTCCTTCATTTGCCTAGAGTGCTGCCTTCCAACAGCCTCAAAACAGAAGTTACAAATTGGCAACTGCCAGGTGGAAACATGGTATTGGACCCACCTCATGTTTTATGTGCTTCCCTGGTGGCTCAGTGGTAAAGAGTCCGCCTGCCAATGCAGGAGACATGGGTTCAATCCCTGGGTCAACAAGATTCCCTGGAGAAGGGTATGGCAACCCATTCCAGT
Organism: Bison bison bison; assembly: GCF_000754665.1. Taxonomy (NCBI): domain Eukaryota; kingdom Metazoa; phylum Chordata; class Mammalia; order Artiodactyla; family Bovidae; genus Bison; species Bison bison. The sequence continues at coordinate 3,677,968 of NW_011494881.1, read as the reverse complement.
ATTCTTGCTTGGGAAATCCTATGGACAGAGGAGCCTGGTGGGCTGCAGTCCAAGGGGTGCAAACAGTCGGACATGACTGAGCACACATGCACAATGTTTTAAATGTATGGGTCAACCCTTGAAAATTAGGAGATGTCACCTTATTTTTAAAAAAATTTTAGGCTGTACTGCCTGGCTTGCAGGATCTTAATTCTCCCACCGGGGATTGAACCCACATGCCCTATGTTGAAAGCATGGTCTGCCCACTGGACCACCAGGGAAGTCCCAGATGTCACTTTAAAATCCAGATTTCTGGCATCTAAAGTCTAGCCTCACAGAGCCCATGTTATTACTGACAACAATCAGCTGGCATTGAGCACTACTGCCCCCTTCAGACAAGGCGAGGTACTGCGGCTTGCCCCAGACCCCACCCAGTCCACCTGCTTCACTGGTACACACAGTTGACTGGCCCCGGTAGGCATTTCAACTTTCAACTGATAACTGGAATTTACAGACCCAAGGCCTCAGGTATCAGAGCGGTACTGAGATGAAGTAAGAGAGGCCTTGCACCCTGCATGTGTGCATGCATGCTCAGTCGCTCTGTCATCTCCAACTCTTTACTCTTAGCACTTCTTTTGCTTCACTCAAGTCCCAGCCCTCTCAGGTATCATCAAGGTCCCACATGCGTGCTTTTTGTTCACCTCTGACTTGTTTACCTGGTTCAGAAAGGGCCTGAAACCACCACCACCACCACCCCCCCCCACCTCCAAGACACCTTGTTCCGCTTCTGTCCCCAAAAGGCTTCTATTCTCCTTTAAGGATGACTCCCTCAGGGATGCCAAGGGAAGCCCAATCCAGTCTTGTCAATCCCTGAACACCCCATCCTCCTCCCATTACCTCTGAACCTGACGAGCCTCCTGTGCTTAAAGAATAATGGCCTGGAGGAAGAAGGGTTAACCAGACTGCTAGGCCTGCCTGGCCTCAGGCCTGCTTCTTATCTGAGGCCAGCTCCTTCCCCAAAGGACACCAATATCGTGTTGGAACAGAGCAATCTTAAATCACCCTGCTGGCTGCCCTGAGTTTCCTGGGCTATTTCTCCCCAGTGCCTCCACACAAACCACCCTCATGGGTCCAAAAAAAGGTTTCTCAATCCTGCCTCTTGGAATTAGCTCCAAAATATAGAGGGAAATGCTCACATAGGAGAATCCACGTCAACACCTAGGCGGGGTCCCCAGCCTGTGGGATTGCACAGGCCAGCAAATTAAACACAAACAAAACCTAGGCACTGGCTTTTTGTTTTGCTGAAAGATTTTTTTTTTTCATTGTAATTTCCATCTCCTCTTACCATAATATCCTAAAGGAAAATATATTTTAGCCCAGAGAAGTAAAAATAAGGGCTGCTTTTTAAATCAAATACTTTGGTTTCATAATAATGTTTACTGCTGGTTAGTCATGAAATTGAGGGTTCTGCAGTGGCTCAGATGGTAAAGAATCTACCTGCAATGTGGGAGACCTGGGTTCAAACCCTGGGTCAGGAAGATCTCTGGAGAAGGGAATGGCAACCCACCCCAGTATTATTGCCTGGAAAATCTGATGGGCAGAGGAGCCTGCTGGGCTGCAGTCCATGGGGTCACAAAGAGCTGGACACAACTGAATGACTGACACACACACAGTTGCTAAGTCATGTCGGACTCTTTACAAACTGTGGACTGTAGCCTAGCAGGCTCCTCTGTACATGGCAAGAATACTGGAATGGGTTACCATTTCCTTCTCCAGGGGATCTTCCCAACCCAGGAATCAAACCTGTATCTCCTGCTTGGCAGGCAGATTCTTTACCACTAAACCACCTGGGAAGTCCCCTTTATAATAATAGTGTTTAGGTAGGATTTACTACATACCAGGTATTGTTCTAAAATCTTTACATATGTTAACATGCTTGATCCACAGAACAATCCAATGAGGTAAAAACCAATTTTATCCCCATCTTATAGGTGTAAACACCAAGTCACAGGGAGATTAAGTGACTTCTCCAAGGTTACAGGGCTACTGATTGGAAGAGCTGGGATCTAAGCCCAGGCAGTCTGACTCAAGACCACCCTGCTGCTCTAAGAAGGCAAAATATTCATTTCACCCAAGCCCAGTGATGGCTCAGTCACAGCTGGGTCCAAGCACTGAGTTGGGGAGCCTGTCTCCCCTAGTGTACTGA
>NW_011494881.1:3661601-3675683 GCF_000754665.1 Bison bison bison | reverse complement strand
GCCATTTTTGGTTAGATGTATAAAACATAGCACGTGGAGCCTGGCTCTGCAGAGCCATCTTATAAAGGGCATTTTCGGACCAAGTGCTGAGGCTGATCCAGTGAGAGGGGCCTGTAAGGGGGGCAGGAAAGCAGCGGCCCCTCCCAGTGCGGTGGGGGTGGGGCATCTAGTTTGGTCAAAGGAGCTGAGTGTTCCCTGCTCTCTGAGTCTCCTGTGGGTGCATCCCAGCCTGCCCTACCCAAAGAATCACTCTTGTTTGTCAAGAACTGCAGCCCCCACCTCTCCTGAGCTCCAGATTCATATTTCCAACTGCCTGTAAATATCCAGTCCTAGCTCCCACAGGCACCTGAAACTCAATTTGTCTCCCATCACAGTCATTTCTTCTTAAATTTATTTTCTTCTTGGTTGCTCTCCTTGTCATTTATTCACTCAACAAGTACTTGTGAAGCACTTAAGGTGCCCTGTACTTCCTAGTTCACTAGAAATGTGTAGGTGAGAAAGACAGAGTCTCTGCCTACATTCTGTGGGGAGAGACAGTAAACAAATCACAAATTAAAGGTACCTTATGTCAGGTGGTAGGAGGAAAAATAAAGCAAAGTGTTGGCCACACAACTACCTCTTACAATTTCTATTTCCCCTTGTCCCCCAAAACTGAGTTCCCCTGCCAAGTTTATGATTAACCTCTCTATCCAAAACTTTATTCCCTTTCTTCTCCCAACCCTGTTCCCCTCAGGCTTGAGGAATATCCAAGAAAAGGGGGTCTGAAACTGAACGGGACCCTGTAGGGTCTTCCCAGCCAGAAATCCCTCCATGCTGCCCGCTCCCCATCTGCCTTCTTGTTTGGCCTTCCCTGAGCCCCCAAAAGTATTTCAGTTCAGTTCAGTCGCTCAGTTGTGTCTGACTCTGTGACCCCATGGACTGCAGCACACCAGGCCTCCCTGTCCATCACCAACTCCTGGAGTTAATGATTAGAACAATGGTCCTGGGCCTCCTGAAGGGACCAAGATAACATCTGAAGCGTGTGTGTATCTTTGAGTAGTTCTGCAGAAAGTAAGACCCCCACTCAGAGGAGGATGGTAACTTGCTGACCCCAAGCATGTAGAACCCAGACTGATTGGAACTAAAAGACTGATGAATAGGACTCCTGAAAACATCTCTTAATTCACCACCAACCAATCAGAAGAATGTCTGCTAACCTATCACACACCCTGCGACCCTTACCCCTAATGCTCCCTTTAAAAAAGCCCTTTCCTGGAAAAAAAAAAAACCCTTGCCTGAAAGTCTGTTGTGCATGAGCTGCCCCTTGGGGCCCCACAGTAAACATTGAACAGACGGTACTTCGGGACTTTGTTCTCTACCACCCACCCGGTGTCTGTAGATTGATTTTGCTGCACATCAGACGGTAGGACCCAAGTTCCATCAGTAACAGAAAAAAAAGTGAGAGCATCTCATGGAAGCTTCCCAGAGCCATTCCTGCGCAGCTTCCCCTCTGCCATCCCACCTCCTTTCCTCTTGCTGGCTGAACTACAGACAGACTGGCTGGAGATCCAGGAACTGTCTTGGATTAAGAGATAACCTTGAGAATGGCAGCCATACAAAACAAAGCAACAAAATAAAATAGAAAGAGCCTGTTTCCCTCTCACCCAGGGACCCCATATCAGCCCTACACTGACAACCTCCAGATTTCCAGAGCTTGAGAGAGAAAAACTAAATTATAATAGAAAACCACAGAGAATCTGACTATCATTTTAGATAGGATGGCTAAGGGAAGCTCTCTGAGTATGTGACATATGAGCAGAGACCAGAATAAAAGGAGGGAGTATGCCATGCCTGTGCTTTCTCTTCTCTCTTAGGAAAAGAATGTTCCAGACAGAACCAACTCCCTGCCACCCAAGCTGGAAACCTGAACACCATCCTTGAGCTCTTTCCCCTCCCAAATGCCCCACATCTAATCTGTCACCAAAACCCATCAAGTCTACTTATACTTGGGTCTTGAGAACAAACACAACACAAATCAAACCTACGGACTCTCTTGAATCCATCTTCTCCTTCTGATTCATTCTGCTGGAGCAGGACTGGAGTGGGTTGAATGGCACCCCCTCCCCCCAAGGCATGGCCTGATCCCCACAACCTGTGAATGTGACCTTATTTGGAAGAAAGGTCTTTGCATGTGTAATTAAATTAAAGATCTCAAGATTAGCCTGGATTACTGATGGGCCCTAAATCCCATGACTGTCCTCATTAAGAGGCAGAAGACAAGACATACTGAGGAGAAAGGAAAGTGCCGTGTGAGGGCAGAGGCAGATGCCATGTGAAAACCAGCCAAAGGATGCTGAGAGCCCCCCGCAGTGCAAGAAGTTCCCTAGAGCCTGTGGTAGGAACCTGGCCCTGCTGACACCTTGATTTTGGTCTTCTGGCCCCCCAGAAGTGTGAGACAATGTATTCCTGTTTGTTTAAGCCACCAAGATTGTGGCAATTTGTTCTTGTGGCCCTAGGAAATGAATACATTTCTTTTAGCACAGTATCTACTCTCTCTTAGCTCCTGGCTACAGAGCTTATCTGTTTAGAAATCCCTATAGTAAAAAAGTTTTGATCATGTATCTCAATGTAGTAAAAACGTTTTACAACTATTAATGAAGGTGGCTCAGAGGTTAAAGCGCCTGCCTGCAACGCCGGTTTGATCCCTGGGTCGGGAAGATCCCCTGGAGAAGGAAATGGCAACCCACTCCAGTACTCTTGCCTGGAGAATCCCATGGACGAGGAGCCTGGTGGGCTACGGTCCATGGGGTTGCAAAGAGTCGGACACGACTGAGTGACTTCACTTACTTAGTTTCACTTACTATACTAATAAGTATGTTGTAAAACACACCTAAATGTCTATGCTACACATGAAAATGGATGAGACAGATGGGAGTTTAAATGATACAGCTACTTTAGAACTGTTTGGTTGTTTCTAATAAAGTCTCATAGGCACCGACCCCATGACCCAGCAATACCTTTCCTGGGTATTTACCCAAGAGAAATTAGGGTATATGTCCCTACAAAGATTTGTATACAAAAATTCACAACACGTTATCAGTAATAGCCAAAACTAGAAGCCACCCAAATGTCCATGAGCAAGACAGGGGATAAACAAATTGTAGTATATCCATACATACTTTATACTTCTCAGGTATAAAAAACAAAAAACAATTTAGGGGTACCAATATTATTGAGATATAATTGACTACCATATATGCACATTTAAAGTATAAGATTCAATGATTTTTAATATAGTTGCAGAGTTGCGAGATCCTCACCACAATCAATTTTAGAACATTTTCGTCATCCCCTAAAGAAACCCCATATCCATTACCTGTCCCTTCCCATCCAAAGTCCACACTCCCCAGCCCCGAGCAACCTCTAATCTGCTTTTTGTCTCTACAGATTTGCCTATTCTGGACATTTCGTAAAAGTGGAATCATACAATCTTTGGTGACTGGCTTCTTTTATTTACCATATTTTCTCATCGTTCTTAAGTTTTTTGGAGTATAGTTGCTTTACAATGTTGTGTTAGTTTCTGCTGTACCGCAAAGTGAATCAGCTCTGTCTATACATATATCCCCTCTTGTTTGGATTTCCTTCCCATTTAGGTCCCCACAGAGCGCTGAGTAGAGTTCTCTGTGCTATACGGTGGGTTCTCATCAGTTACCTATTTTATACACAGTAGTGTGTATAGTGGAGAAGGCAACGGCACCCCACTCCAGTACTCTTGCCTGGAAAATCCCATGGACGGAGGAACCTGGTGCGCTGCAGTCCATGGGGTCGTGAAGAGTTGGACATGACTGAGTGACTTCACTTTCACTTTTCACTTTCATGCATTGGAGAAGGAAATGGCAACCCACTGCAGTGTTCTTGACTGGAGAATCCCAGGGATGGCAGAGCCTGGTGGGCTGCCATCTATGGGGTCGCACAGAGTCGGACACGACTGAAGCAACTTAGCGGGAGCAATGAGTATAGTCCCATTCTCCCACTTCATCCCAACCGCCTTCCAACCCTGGTATCTGTGTGTCCATTCTCTATGTCTGTGTCTCTATTTCTGTTTTGAAAATAGGTTCTTCTGTACTAGCATATGTTTTTAAGTTTCGTTCATGTTGTAGTACATATCTGAACTTCAGTCTTTTAAATATCTGAATAATATTCTGTTGTGCAGCTGTATCACAGTTTGTTTATCCACTCATCGTTAATACACAGCTGGTTGTCTCCACTTCAGGGATTCTTTTGGTATTGTATTCGTTAGCTAGGGCTGCCATAACAAAATATCACTGACTGGATGTGAAGCTTAAACAACAGAAATTTACCCTCTCACAATTTTAGAAGCTTCCCAAATTTTAGAATTTTCCAAGACCACAGTGTTAGTAGGTTTGGTTTCTTCCGGGGCCTCTCTCCTTGGCTTGTAGACGGCTGCTTCCTGATATGATCTTCTGTCTCGTGCACAGACCCCTGATATCTCTTTGTGTATCCAGACTTCATTGTTGTAGAAATACCAGTCAGGGTGGATGAGAGTCTACCCCGAAGAGCTCATTTTAGCTTACTGAAGACCCTATCTCCAAATGTGGTTATATTCTGAGGTACTGGGGGCTAAGACTTCGATACATAAATTTTGTGGAGACATAATTCAGTCTTGCCTGGAGAATCCCAGGGATGGGGGAGCCTGGTGGGCTGCCGTCTATGGGGTCGCACAGTCAGACACGACTGAAGTGACTTAGCAGCAGCAGCAGCAGTGGCAATTCAGTCCATAACAGGTATCACATTAAGAAAACACTGCCAAACCAAGGTCACCAAGATTCATACCTATGTTTTCTTCTAAGAGTTTTATAATTTTAGCTATTGCATTTAGGTCTTTTGAATTAAGTTTTTCATATTTCTTGCTGGACATGAGTTTGAGCAAGCTCCGGGAGTTGGTGATGGACAGGGAAGCCTGGTGTGCTGCAGTCCATGGGGTTGCAAAGAGTCAGACACTACTGAGTGACTGAACTGAACTGAACTGCTTATGGAATGAGGTAGGGATTCAACCTCATGCTTTCACATGTGGATATCCAATAGTCCCAGCACCATTTGTTGAAGAGACTATTCTTAACCCCCATTGAATTGTTCTGATATCCCTGTCAAAAATCAAATGATTGTAAGGTGTTGGGGTTTATTTCTGGACTTTTAATTCTATTCCATTGGTTTATATGTCCATCCTTACACCAGTACCACACTATCTTTATAAGCTTTGAAAATAGGAAATATGAGTCCTTCAACTTCCTTCTTTTTATGAAGATGTTTTGGCTATTCTGAGTTCCTTCCATTTCCATATGAATTTTAGGATTCACTTGTCAATTTCTGCAGAGAAGCCAGCTGGGATTTTCATAGGGATTGTGTTGAATCTATACATCAATTTGAAGAATATTGCTATCTGAACAGTATTAAGGCTTTCAATATACATGAACATGGCATGTCTTTCCATTTATTTAGATCTTCTTTAATTTCTTTCAACATGTTTTGTAGTTTTCATAGTATAAGTCTTACACGTCTTTTAAGTTCACTCCTAAATGTTTTGTTCTTTTTGGTGCTATTATAAATGAAATTGTTTTCTTAATTTAATTTTGGATTTTCTTTGTAAATGTATAGAAATCCACTGATTTTTGTGTATGGATTTTCTATCCTTGCTGGATGTGTGTATTAATTCTAACAGTTTTGGGGGGGTGTGTGTGTATCTTAGGACCTTCTATATACAAAATCATGTAGGAATGAATATATGCAGCAAGATAAAAACATTAAAGCCAGATACCAAAGAGCACATGTGTATGATTATATTTACATGAGGTTCAAGAACAAGAAACCCAACCTATGGTGCTAGAGATCAAAACAAGGAAAACTTCAGGACAGGGGATGGGGAAGCAGTGACTGGAAAGGGGCATGAGGAGATTTTGGGGAGTGATGGAAATGTTCTATATTTTGAACTGCATGATGGTTATATAGGTGCATATGAGTGTGAGTAATAGTTGCTCAGTCATGTCCAACTCTTTGGACTGTAGCCCGCCAGACTCCTGTGTCCCTAGGATTTCCCAGGCGAGAATACTGGAGTGAGTTGCCATTCCCTTCTCCAGGGGATCTTCCCTCCCTGGGGATCGAACCCAGGTCTCCTGCATTGCAGGCAGATTCTTTACCAGCTGAGCCACGTGGAAGCCTATACTGGTGCATGAGTGAGTGAGCGAAAGTTGCTCAGTCATGTCAGACTCTTTGCGACCCCCATGGACTACACACTCCATGAAATTCTCCAGGCCAGAATACTGGACTGGGTAGCCTTTCCCTTCTCCAGGGGATCTTCCCAACCCAGGGATCAAACCGGGGTCTCCTGCATTGCAGGCAGATTCTTCACAAACTGAGCTGTGAGGGAAGCCCATACAGGTGCATACGTGTGTTCAAAATTATTGATCTAACACTTAGGATTTATGCATTTGACTGCTAGTCAATTATACTTTAATAAAAATAAAGAGATAAAGATGAAATAAACCATTTTAAAAGGCTGTGGCCTAATGTATCACTAGCTAATTATTTCAAGGCCTTCTATGTAAATAGGGACTAGCTCATCATTAGTGATATATGAAGTAGAGACAGAATTCAAATAGCCTTGCTCACATTAATTTTTTTGACTGATTACTTATTATATTTGATCAGACCTTTAGTTTCTTTTAATCCCAAGGTGTGACTGATGAGTAGCTTGTATTAGAGATAGGAAAGTAATCAGCACTCTTATTTCTCACTGTTCATTAGCTTTAATCCAGTTTCTATGTAGAAATCTTTCTCAGCCACTTGCGTGTTTTGTAAGGGTCAGTCTAGTTAAAGCCAGATAATATCATGCATAAAACTTCAACTAGTTTAATTTTGGAATTATATAAAAATAAAACATTACCCAGAAAACTGAAAAACAAAACATATGAAAAAACAAAAATAAAGAACAAAAAATCTTCAACCAAGCAGTTTGAAGATATAAAGCCTCATAATACGCTTAAAATGGTTCAGGAAACAAAGCGGCCGCTAACAACCACTTCTCATTGTGAGACCCTAGGTGCAAGATGATACTACTAACCATCTGAGAGTCTAACCAAGCAAGGTTACCATCAAGAAATTGGTTACAATGGAACTTGTAACAATGGAACTTGTACTATTTTCTTCCCACTCTGAGTGGATTATCTTGCACACACACCTCTGGGGATCTCTCTAGACGTATCCCCACATCCCCATGTCTGAGTTTCCTGGATGCCCAAGGCTCATGCTCCTTGCCACTGCCAGACAGAATGCAATGTAGTCACATGATGCCTCAGCCTAAAGATCTTTTGGACCCAGCCGCTAGAGTTCCTTAACCAGACACCCAGTGCCCGCCCCGCCCAACTTCATCAGCCTCCCCTTGTGTCTTCCTCATCAGTATCACACCAGACAGCCTCTGCAGGCTCCTTTCCATCTGTTCCAGGCTCTACTCTCTCTGCTGAGCATGTATATCTTGCCCTTACAAATTCCTTCCTCAATCAAGACCCTCTGCAAATCTCACCTCTTCTATCCAACCTTCCTTCTCTTCCCAAGACATGGCTGAGTCCTCCCTCATCTGACTCTTAAGTCACATGTCACCCTATGTTGTAACTTTTTTCTGTTGAGCTTCACTTCTCAACCATAAATCCTCAAACAATGGAGACTCTTATTTATTTTGGAAAGGAGAAAAATAGAGCTATACAATCAGTGGAATAAGGGTCAGGGCAGAGGTGGCTATGAATACCAACCCAGCCTTGAGCCTCACCTAGGACCAGATAGTGGGCCCAGATGTAGGAGAAATCAAGAGTTATTCTGCTTTTCTGCCAGCAAATTGGCCTTAAGGGCTCTAATTTACCAGCTTTGCATGAAGCAATCCACCTCAGATCTACTTGTTGCAATATATTTTTTTTTTTTTTGGCTGCACCAGCATGACTTGCAGCATCTCAGTTCCCCAACCAGGGATTGAACCCAGGCCACGACAGTGAAAGCCCAGAATCATAACTACTAGGCCACCAGGGAACTCCCTGTTGCAATTTTAAAGACACTGTAAAGTGCCAGCTTGGGGAATGAGAGGGGGGTGCCCACCTCAAATGGCACAGAACATTCTATTTTGGGGGCACATGGGTGATGCCAGTAGGGAAGATCTGAGACCTGTCCATCCTCTGGGGTGGAGGAGTGGGCATCAGTTTCCTGACAAGCCTGCTCCAGCACACTGGAAGAGACAAGAGAGGCAAGAGACCCTTCCATTCCATCTCCCAGAGTCTCCCACAGTCAGGATGCCACACAGCTCCAAGACTGCAGAGCGCTGTGTTTTGCTCTGATGCTTAGCATTTTGCTTCTAAGAAAGGGCTCAGATGTTGTATATTAACATATATGTGGAATCTATAAAAATAGTATAGATGGTCTTATTTGCAAAATGATAATAGAGACACAGACATAGAGAACAAATGTATGGACACCAAGAGGGGAAGGCAGTGGGTGGAATGAATTAGAAGATTGGGATTGACACATATATCCTATTGATACTATGTATAAAATAGATAACAAATGAGAACCTATGGTACAGTTCAGGGAGCCCCAATTCAGTGCTTTGTGGTGACCTAAATGGGAAGGAAATCCAAAAAAGAGTGGATATACGTATATGCATGGATGATTAACACAACACTGTAAAGCAGCTATACTCCAGTAAAACTTAATAATATTCAAAAAAAAAAAAAAGGGTTAAGAAGGGAGCCTAGGAACAAAGTCCTCTCCAAAGGCCTCTGCCCTGGAGGGTGGTCTGGGCCCTCACCCCAGAATCCACTGCAGGGCTTCTCAGTAAAACCATGATCAGAATTTCCAAAGGGAATTGCCCTACACTAGGTCTCTTCTACAAAAACATTACAGAAGGAAATGGAAATAACACTGAGGTCTCTTACCTTACTTTCAGTAAGTGGGGGCTGGATTGAATTTTCAGTTTCTGTACCCTTAAAGACAGGACAAGATAAGGTGTTATAGAGGCATGCAAGTTGCATTCACGGCACATTGGTGCTTATAATTAACCAACAATGCTCAGAAAGTGAAAGTAATTACATGTAAGCTTGAAATACCTAAGCATATCCTATAGCGGCAAATGAGCCTCTGGATGAAATGCAGCCGAGCTCAGAAATCTTCGATTCAGGAATTGATTCACATCAGCCTTCATTAGGTATTTACAAATGTGCTGGGCCCTGTGCTAGAAGGCGGAGCTTCAAGGATGAAAACAACAGTGGCTCTGCCCTCAGGGAGCCACAGTTCACGAGAGAAGGCAGACATGCTCATCAATAATGAAAGCACAGCTGGCTGAGCTAGCTGCTAGAAAGGTGGGTAGGGAAGCCATGGGAACACAGGAATCTGTCTCTGCTGAACCACTGGCCTCACTGCATCCCCAAGACTGCAGGGTGAGATACTTCCCGGATGAGTGTGGAGGAACTGTGGGCATTAAGCAGTGACCACTTGCTGAGTTAACACCCCGTCCTTCCATAACCCTCTAACAATTTCCCCTGCCAAACAGATTTGGAGAGCTGCTGCCAATCAAGTCCTTCATTGGAAGGACTGATGTTGAAGCTGAAACTCCAATACTTTGGCCACCTCATGCAAAGAGCTGACTCATTGGAAAAGACCCTGATGCTGGAAAAGATTGAGGGAAGGAGGAGAAGGGGATGACAGAGGATGAGATGGTTGGACGGCATCACTTACTCAATGGACATGAGTTTGGGTTAACTCTGGGAGTTGGTGATGGACAGGGAGGCCTGGTGTGCTGCGGTCCATGGGGTCGCAGAGTCAGACATGACTGAGTGACTGAACTGAACTGCCAAACAAGAGACAGGCTCATGTGGATTTTTTCATCATGGCAGCTGAGGTGATAAGGAGGATATAAATAGTACATTGTTTGCAAAAAAAACCAAACAAAACCGCCACAACAGTTCGCCTCTCTGTATCTATGCTCTAGTGTTGTCTCCTCCCACAGTGACTCTGGGACTGCCTGTGTGACTTGCTTGGGCCAGTAGCACAGTAGCAACAGGATGCAAGCACTTGAACAATGGCTTGTGCTGGGGCCTGCTCTCTCTTGCTGCTGTTGGGACTCTTGCAAACACCACTCTCAGTGGGTGAGAGGGAATGGAATCCAGAGTGACAGAGCACAAGAGGAAATCCTCCTTTCAAGGAAGGAGACCGAGGTTTCTAGAAGGTTGCATGGCAGCCAGCAGACATGCAGCCAGTCCCTGTGAGAACCAGCAGGAAAATCTGCATCCCCCTGAAAGGCAACCCCTATCTTTTCAGCATTTCTTGTCCTGCCTCAAGTAGAGAGTAGGTGCTCAATTAATGTTTGCAGTTATAAATTGAGAAGCCATGCCCTCTTCTAAGCAGACTCCAAACCAAAGAAGCCCTTATATAATGGTCCCTGGGACTTCCCTGGTGGTCCAGTGGTTAAGACTCCATGGTCCCCATGCACGGGCCTGGGTTCGATCGCAGTTCAGGGAACTAGATCCCTCAGGTCATAACTAAAAGATCCCTCATGCTGCAACAAAGAACAAAGATCCTGTGAGCTGCAACGAAGACCTGCACCAATGGTGCAGCCAAATAAAATAAATAAATAAACACTAAAAGAAAGAGAGAAATCACGGTCCTAGGGAAGCTAGGAAAACAAGAAAAGGCATCAAATGACCAGGACAATCCAGGGATGTCTTCCGCATGCCCAAGACCCAAACAGTCTAGGTTTTACATTGATACTTCATGACAGCAAGCTCCCCTGAAAGGGCTCTCATGAAATCTTGCAGATATCTGTAGGCCTAGAAAGAAGAGTGAGCGGTCAGTAAAAAATATTGTCTGGGGCTTGGGATAGCCAGGGAACCAAAGAAAAAGAAACTGAATGAACCATATAATTTTTGGCCCTTTGTTAGATGAAGAGTAGGAATTCAATATTCAAAGCACAACATTCCTAAGCTTGAAACAACTGGAAATAGAACCGTCCTGAGGAAGTTATGGTGTGAGTGGCATGCCTTGCCCTGAGCCTTAAGTTTGATGTGAAGGTAGAAAGAGCGAGGTTTTGGGTCAGAGAGACCTGAATTTATATCCTAGATCTGCCACTGACTAGCTGTGCAAAATTAGGCAAGTAATTTAACCTCTTCAAGCCTCAGTTTCTCCATCTGTAAAATGGGAATAATACCTGCTTTGTTGAGCCTTTGTGAAAATTAAAGGAATGTAAACTGAAGAGGCTGGCATGGGGTACTGCTCCTGAAATGGCAGCAGCTGCAGAAAAGATCATGTATTTATACAGAAGCACAGGGCAACAACACCAACTTATCCCAACTCACCCCGGGCTACTTGAGAGCTCAAAGCAGCCTCCAAATCGGCAGTTTTCAGCTTGTGTCTGAGACCCCAGAGCCCATGTTCCTCTCTCTGGGCCCCCAAGTATCATGGAGGACCAGTCCTAGACCCACAGATTGACCTCAAATTCCAAGTGCCAGTGGCCAAGCCTGCTGACTGCCACCTGGCGCCTCTGACACTGGCTGCTTTGTGCCCCCAGTCCAAGGCTGGCCTGGCCTGTTTTAAACACTCAGTGGCATTCTGCCTGGAGCTGGCAAAAGCAGGCAGGGGCACAGGAAAGGGGCAGTGGGGACCAGGAGAGGTGGCAACGACACCCCAGATAAACCTTCTAGTTGGGAGGTCCTCCTCCTCCTCTGGGCAGGCAAAACTTGTCTCGTTCTGATTGTGGAGTAAAGGAGATAAGGGAAGGAAAAGAAGTTGAAGACCAGGGACCCACAGAGTCTCTGACTGTAACGAAACAGGCGCCTCAGATTCCACAGAAGAGACAAAGACTGAGCTTCCACGTGGGAGTTAGAAAAGAGATTAAATCCAATTCTCTCAACACCCTGCGAGGTAGGAAGGATGTGTTTGGGCTACACTTTGCAAAGTCCATCTCAGAAATGATGAAAGGCGCATTTTAAACCAGTCTTGCAGGACTGAGGGAAAGAGCCCCCACCTCACCCCACTCCTGTGTGCCCAAGCCCCTCACCTGGAGGCTAAAGCAGCTCACAAGCTCATATTTGAGAATTAATTTGACACCCAGGAGTGCTTTGGGCCACAGGAGTGTTTAAGATGTAAGATGCTGGTGTGAGAGAGTTCTGTCCCCAAGACTTTAGTTCTGCGATTGTCCGACTGTCTGTTGGGCTTAAAACCCCTCAGTGACTCTATTTCCATAACTTTAAAAAGGAGCAAGTGCGTCCTTGCCCAGAGGGGCCAGCTGCAGCACAAGTTAATTTAAAATGAGCCAGCCCACTCAGAACACTGTCCTGTAAACATCTTCCAGGATGTGTTTCAACATCCAAAGGAGGAGCAAAGCTGTCTGTAAGAGGCAAGAATGGGCTTCAGCTTTTACATGGCCACATAGAAAACAGCCCTGGAAGTCTTCTCTTAGATAGAAAAAGTCACAGTCTTGTTTTCATCACACATCTGTGAATTTGCAAATGACTATCTAGGAAGCAATTAAACAGAGGGGTTACATGAATAATCCTCTGGGCTCACCTTAGTCAGGACATTTCTGGCTCAGGTGAAAATTAAACTGCACAGAGAAAGGCTGGATCTGAGGGGCTCCTGACTTGTTCCATAACAAGTCCCTGCAGGGCTCTTGGTCTGGGGCTTCCATTGTAAAATGGATCCTAATGTAACTCCTGCCAGAGAGAGTGGGCTGAGCAGGAAGGGGCACATGTGACCTTGTGAAGTCAGAGAAAAGCTAGAGGAGCTCTTACCCATCCTCGCTGGCAGGTCTGCCCCATGGTGAGGAGGACACTTGCTGTCTGGAGGTCCTTTCCTCTCTTCCACTCTCAGCAGCAGGGGCGCTGACACCTGGAGAAAAGCAAAGTCCAGAGGATGCAGTGTCAGGGGCTTGTCACCTCGTTCCTGTCCTCACCAGCTGGGATGCTAAAGAGGCAGATACGGAGGACTGGGGGCTGAGTGTAGGCCCGTGTCTCCAAAAGTAAACTGTCATGAGGTTTCTGGCAGTTTATCATTCCAGAAGAAATTCCCAGGAACCTAGTCTGCAGGTGGTGCTTCATCCCAGCCTCAGCTGCCTCTGCTTAGAAAGAGGTCTGGTTCTGGGTGCTCCTTTGGGGAAGGAACCAAGTAGGAACGGAAATTAGCCAAGACAACTCCAATGTTTCAGAAGCGTGATCTTCATCACAGTATCATTCTTCTCCCATGTGTAAAACAGGGTAGGGACTTCCCTGGTGGTCTGGTGGTTAAGACTTCATCTTCCAATGTAAGGGGTGCAGATTCAATCCCTGGCTGGAGAGCTAAGATCCCACATGCCTAGCGGCCAAAAAACCAAAATATAAAACAGGAGCAGTACTGTAAAAAATTTAATAAAGACTTTAAAAATAGTCCATATTAAGAAAAAAATCTTAAAAAAATAAACAAACAGGGTAGGGAGTATCTCTGGGCTTCCCTGGTTGCTCAGCTGGTAAAGAATCCACCTGCAATGCGGGAGACCTGGGTTTGGGAAGATCTCCCAGAGAAGGGAGCAGTTACCCATTCCAGTGTTCTAGCCTGGAGAATTCTATGGATTGTACAGTCCATGGGGTCGCAAAGAGTCAGAAACGACTGAGCGACTTTCACAGGGAGTATCTCTGTGTAAAAAAATAATTTTCTAATTACAAAAGCAAGGTACACTCATCACAACAAAAGTCAGAAAATACAGACAAGTAGTTTAAAATTTTAGATCAGCTTCATTCCCAGAGAAACCAGCTCTATTAACATTGTGGTACCTGCCCCTTCCTTATATTTTTCGATAACTACATACCAATATGAATACAAAGATGGAATCATGCTATAATATACTTTTAAAATCTACTTCCTTCCATGGAATACGATATTATGAAAATCTTCTCATGTCAATTAATCAAGATCTCAGTGGCTTCTCTGGTGACTCAGTGGTAAAGAATCTGCCTGCCAATGCAGGAGATGTGGGTTGGATTCCTGGGTCAGGAAGATTCCCCTGGAGAAGGAAATGGG
>NW_011494881.1:3654431-3661501 GCF_000754665.1 Bison bison bison | reverse complement strand
GAGGTCGCAAAAGAGCTGGACATGACTGAGCAACTAAATAACAACAACAATAATCAAGATCTCATCATTTTTTGTTGGTTACACTGAGTAGAGATTTAGAATTTGTATACAGAAAGGCTAATTCAAGAATCCTTATTCAATAGCCTAAAGTCAAAATTCATAGCAATATTATTGTCTCTACATATCATGAACAGCTTACAAACATAATGTGATTTGCCTAACAATTAGGGTGCTGCAGCAAATCCAAAGCCTCCCTACAATTTGGGGCCTTTTCAGTTCTCAGAGGGTAAGCCAAGAGTCCAAGCTTCTAAACACTGGCGTAAGCTGGGCATGCAGCCACTGAATCCCAACAGTTCAGGGTGTGTGAATTCTGCCAGACTTGGTCTTGGCAGGATATCTGGAGCACCCCTGACACCCCAAAGCCTCCCTGGCCCAGCTCAGAGGCATAAACAAAACTTGTGGGGTTGCTTTGTTATTTGTTTACCTAAACAAAATTTCATTTAAAGTTCACACTTAATTCCTTTATCCCGAGAATTTCTGGAAGAGAAAAGACACAAACTTGGCTATCAAATATTCTTCAGAGAATTTAGAAATATCAGTGCTTTGACATTTACTTGCTAACTGCCCCCCCAACTCTTCCATCAGAGGATAAGCTCCCAAGATATGGGGACTTGGCGCATTCCCTGGTTCTAGACACATGGTAGGTGTCGAACATAGTCTACAGGTTGGGCTACTTGGTTTGGAGCCCTATTCAGCCACATAATAGCCTTGACTCTGGAAAAGTTACTTGGCCTATCTGAGTCTCAGTTTCCTCAACTGTAAAATGGGGAGAATAATAATAGAGCCACACAGGAATGAGGTACATACGCTTAGAAGCTTGGCATCTAGTGCATATTCAGGATATGTTCATCAACCATCATTCCTATTGATTGATAAGCAAATTTACTGAAATCCAAAACAGCTGTGAAAGAAGAAAGCGCATTTACTGAGAGCCAGAAAAGGCTTATAATTAGGGGGCACAGCCTGTTCAGAGATGGTTTAAAAAAGTGAGTCCACAGGGAACACAAGACAGTCTGTTGGGGTGACTGAAGATGCGATCAGGACTTTTATATACAACTTTTAAAATCGAAACCTGTAACTTTTTTAGGCTAGTCTTTATAATGCGTACATTATTTTAGTACCTTACTAAATGTATATAATTTTTAAAAAATTGAGATATAATTCACATACCAAAAGATTCACATTTCAAAGTACGTGTATACTTTGGTGGTTTTAGTGTATGCATAAGGTTGTGCAAACATCACCACTATCTAATTCCAGGATATTTTCATCACCCTCAAAGAAACCCTGTAGGGAATTCCCTGGCTGTCCAGTAGTTAGGACTCCATGATTTCACTGCTGACGGCACAGGTTCCACGTCTGGTCAGGGAACTAAGATCCCAAGAGAAGAGTGGCATGGCCAAAAAGAAAGAAAGAAAGAAAGAAAGAAAGAAACCGTGTACCCATCAGCAGATACTCCCCACTTACTCTCCCCACCCTAGTCCCTGGCAACCACTAAGCTACTTTCTTCTCTGTGGATTTGCCTATTTTGAACATTCCACATATGTGGAATCATATGTGTATAAAATCTCAAAATAATTAAAATACATGCATTTGGGAATGTGCCTGCAAAAGTATCTTACCAATAGACTGCATGACCAAAAAAGTTTGGAGACATCCACTGGGAGTGTAAAGCCAGCTTACTTTTATCCCTGGTTCCTCTTAGTTTGCTCCACAGGCACTAACAAAAGGTAATAAGCTCTATCAATCTAGTGCTAATGAAATTCCAGTCATTGGCACAGTCCAAAGAAAAGTATGACCTATGGGCAACAAACATTTTGCTTTGCAATTTATGATTTAATTCAATTTTTATAAAAAGAATGTTAGATAGAATAACAAAATAGCAATGCAGCCTAGGACCTGGGCTCAATCCCTGCTCTGCTACTTACTGAACTTCTCTATGTTTCCTTGTATCTAAAGTGGAGGTCATAATAGGTGACAACGAATGACCCTTCTCTACTTTCTTTTTTGGCTGCACCACACGGCTTGCAGAATCTCAGTTCTCTCATGCTTGCGTGTGTGCATGCTCAGTTGTGTCTGACTCTGCAGCCACATGAACTGTAGCCTGCCAGGTTCCTCTGTCCATGGAATTGTCCAGACAAGAATACTGTAGTGGGCTGCCATTTCCTCCTCCAGGGGATCTTCCCAACCCAGGAATCAAACCCAAGTCTCCTGTGTCTCCTGCATTGGCAGATGGATTATTTACCTGGGAAGACCCTGAGCTCTCTCACCAGGGATTGAATTCAGGACATGGCAGTGAATGCCTGAAATCCCAACCACTAAACCACCAGGGTACACTCCTATTTGCACTAGAACATGGCCTTAGTTAGTGCTCCAGCTCTGTTCCCCTACTTACCTGGTAAGGGTAGTATGTCAAATTTATTTCTAAGCAACATCTCCTAGGATAAAGATCATCCCTGATTGGTAGATTGCTCTTGGTTGGACTAACTATAAACACTAGATAGAATACCATAGTTTTGGGTTTCCCTCAGAGTGGTGATTCTTGTCCTGTCCCCACAGGGACCCTGGAAGATGTCCCCATGGAATTGTTACAAGAAAATTTGTCTCCTGTGGGGAAGGGAGATTTTAAGCTAAAAGGAATTCTGCACCTGCCTGATGAGATTTTGTCTCCTCCTATCTGTGAACTGCTACACAGACTCCTTCAGAAAAGAAGCACTTGGACTTGTCCTGCAGGCAAGCTGTGGTTCCTGTCTTATAGTCTTGCATGCAGAATGGGGCCAAGTGTGGACTGTGGCAATTTTTGAATCTGGAGGTTTAGTAGAGTCTAGGAACTCTCCTGATGTGCATTGCAGATTAAGTAATGTGGAAAGCCTGGCATACATAAGTACTTAATAAGTGACAACTATTAGTACTAAATAAATATGGCCATTATTATTATTAATGTTATATCTACACTTACCAACTCAGAGCGGGCAACAGATTATTCTAACTCAGAGAAGCCCAGGTGTGGGTATCAAGCTGCCAGATATAGCCTCATTATGAAGCATGAGAAAATACCTCTCTGTAATTCTCAAAGGTGAAATTATAAAGATGTCCATTCACCGAGTATTTATTTATACTAGATGTTAGGAGCACTGTAGTGAAAAAGATTGACACATTCCCTGCCCTTGCAGAGTTTATAGCAATTAAAGAGCAATGATAGTGTTAGGTAGTTAGAATAGGAAAAAGGAGTCCAGAATGGCAATGGCTAAAAGACAAAGAAGGGAAAAGTCGGTGAAAATAGAACAAAAGAAGGTCTGAGGACCGGATTGAAGACCTCAGGTAAAACAAACAGCCCTCCTGGCTAGCCCAATTTGCATAGGGCAGGCTCAGGGGAAGGAGAGCAAACATAAAACCAAGAGCCAAAATTGGGCTTCTCTTCTCTTCACATCGTTTGGGTCGGCCCACCCTCATGCCTTGAGGTTGTATTTTCCTTTGCTTGCCAAATAAAACTGAGCTGTAACACTGATCCGTCCGTCACTTCAAATTTTTGCTGTGGTGAAACAGAACCGAGGAAATTACAAACTCCTCGGACATCTATGGTGCCGTTTCTCGGATTTAACCTGGCTGAAACAAGCTCAGCTTGGTCCCTGAAAGGCAGAGGTCAAACACAGCAGAAGCCCAAATCAGCAAAAGCTCCTGCGGTGGAAGCTGAATGCAAAGAAACCTCAGTGCAGTGGAAGTGACAAGAAGCCCAGCATGCTGGAAACTGCGACAACAAAAACAAACTCAGCAGGAAGCTCATGCAGCTCAGTCCCAGATTCTAGAAGACCTCTGGTTGGGGTAGGAAGTCCTCGCCCATATGGCTTGAAGGACATATGGCTAACAAAATCTTAATTCCTTTACAATCTCCTGTTGCTTGTCTCCTTGAACACCCTGCAAACAGGCGAGTGGAAGTGGGTGCAATTGAGGGACTCTGGAGAAGCTACTCCCCAGTGTGTTACAAAGGCTCCACTGTCCTCTGTGCTCTTGTAGCTGTTGCCCAAGCAGGTGGGGGTTCTTCTGTCCTTAATCTTCTTTGTGCCAAGGATCAGGCCAATGAAAACTATGAGCACAGGTCAGGTATTTAGTAGATTTTCCAGCAGGTTATGAAGGGGATTCCTTGGCACGTTTTTCCCACTGCTTTTTCCTCCCATCCTTCAGGTCCTCTCTCCTGAGACTTGAGCCTGGCCAAAACCCATGGTGCCTGGTTTTAAGACCTAATGAAGCTCAGGGTCTTGATGTCTCATTGCAAAAAAATTCAGTGAGAGACACAGCAATAGGTAAGAGGTGGGTTTGTTTGGATTTATAGAGAAGTACAGTCCACAGGGTGTGGGCTATCAAAGAGGGTGAATGTGGTGGCCATGGAATGTGGTATGGTTAGTTTTTCCAAGCTGGGTGATGTCGTATGCTAATGAGTGGGAGGACCATCCCAGCCATCGGGGAACCACCAACTCCTTGGTCTTTAGACAGTGCCCTGGAACTGTCTTGGCACCTCTGGGTGTGTCAATTAGCTTGCAGATTGAGGATCAAGGTTTAGTTGAATTTGACTTGTCATCTTGAACCCATTTGATTTTAGTCAGTTTATGTTATGTCCTTGGGCCATGTCGTTCTTTCAAAAGCTGTGCCCTGCCCCCTTCCCCCCTGTTACATGCTCTTTTCCTGTTGTTGTCTGGGCTCACAATGTTGCTGCTACAATCTTCTGGATGGACAAACAGAAGATAGCTAGCCCTTGCAAGAGAAATACTGTGTAATATCCAATCTTTCTAGATATTCAGGCCTTCATCTTCCATGTTTCCTATAACATGTGCAACAACAGCATCTCTCAGTGAACCCGCTAGGGTGGGTGACAGGCACACAATGCCTGTTAGAAGTCCATCTGTTGGTGGCATCCCTCCAAGGGCAATTGGGCTTCAAGGGATAATGTTTGCCACTTTGGGAGTTAGCCCTGCAGGCTGTTTGGACCCAGACCCTTACCATCCTTCTCCTAAAGTTACAAACATACCCCCAGATCAAATCTCCACTCCACTTTTATGGAACATCTGGTTTGTTGCCCCTTGTCAATTTGTTTTTAAGCCACTTACTAACTCCTACAACCAGGACCCTCCCCCCTTGTAGGTAACTTTGCTCCATCCTGCTTAGAATTAAAATACTCTTAATGCCTCTAACAGGACCAGATAACCCACTCCTTTGTCACTACTTCTGTTATTACCTAGAGTGGGTCTATAACAATGAAATGTTTACCACTGAAAACACCCTACACTGCTCTTATGGAAGACTAGGAGAGGAAATCAGTGATTTACATTCCCTTAGAGCAATAAGAAAATCACATGGATGGAGGAGCCTGGTAGGCTACAGTCCATGAGGTCGCAAAGAGTCAGACACGACTGAGCGACTTCACTTTCACAGAGCAATAAGAGGATAAGGCTTATGGTTGTTTCACCAGGTTCTCAGTCTCAGGGCACAGACTTGGATTGCTTTACATCATGGTATCTATTCCCATCCACAGTGGACAAACCAGCAATGAGTTAAGATTCAGTTCAGTTCAGTTCAGTTGCTCAGTCGTGTCCCCTTAATTCTACCCAGCACTGGTCACACTGGAGACCTTGGGGATGCCCAACTCCAGTCCGAGGTCCCCAGGAAATTGACCTGCCTCGACCTGCCTAGGGATCTGGTCCTCGGAAGGTTGTCATGCCTCAACCTGCTTGGGGATCCGCCTGTCCAGGGATCCCAGGAGGTCGACATGCCTCGACTGCCCAGAGACCCAATTCTTGGAAGGCCGACCTGCCTCAACCTGCTCGGGGATTCAATCTCCAGGAGGCTGTCAGGCCTAAGCCTACCTGGGGATCTGCACCCTGACCCAGGGATGCCTGGCTCTCAGGTTGCAACAGTACTGGGTAGGATAAGCTTTAGAAAGACTCACCCCTAATGAAGTTCACCCATAAAAATAGAAGGAGGCCTATTAGTATTTTTTTTTTTTCCCCTGCCTGTCATGACTGTCTTTCTGATGGGAAATAACCAATCCACTTCCCAACAGACACCCTTGAGATGCAGCCTTGATAACTGGAAGCTGTTCGATCCTCTAACCCCAAGGAGAAGTCTCTTAAAATTCTTTTGTGCTACTGCATGGCCACAGTATCCTCTGGGGGACAAGGAACACTGGCCTGAGGATGAGAGCTTAAATTACAATACCATCCTGCAGCTAGACTTATTCTGCAAAAGACAAAGGAAATGGACAGAGATCCCCTATGTGCAAATTTTTTTCCAACTAAGAGATACGAAGGAACTCTGTCTTAAGTATGGGGTTGTTGTATGCCCTAAAAGTGAGCCTACTAGGCAAATGGTGTGAGGAACAATCAAGAAAAGGAAGCTCCTCGTGAAGGCTCATCTCCCATGGCTCCTGAGTTGCCTAGCACTCCTTCCTTGTATCCAAATGTGCCCCCATATCCAGGAGCACCCCCTCCATGAAAACCAACTCGAGTGTGTCCCTTAGTTGAAACTGGAGGAGAATTCAGACCAACCAGGGTCACAAGCCCTTCTCCCTCTTAGAACTAAGACAGATCAAACAAGACCTGGAAAGCTATACAGATGACCGAGGCAAATATATAGATACATTCCAACACATTACCTTAGCCTTTGACTTGACATGGAAGGGTATCATGGTCATATTTAGTAAAACTTAATCTGACCCTGAGCATGCTAGTTTTCTCTAAGTATGGTTTCATTGTGTCTGCCCTCTGATGCCCTCTTGCAACACCTACCGTCTTACTTGGGTTTCTCTTACCTTGGGCGTGGGGTATCTCTTCACGGCTGCTCCTTACCTTGGACGAGGGTTATCTCCTCACTGCCGCCCTTCCTGACCTTCAACATGGGATAGCTCCTCTAGGCCCTCCTGCGCCCGCACAGTCATGGCTTCTTGGAAGTAGGGTTGGTCCTCCCGGCCGCCACCCCTGGCCTCGGGCGTGGGGTTGCTCCTCCCAGCCGCCGCCCCT
>NW_011494881.1:3652705-3653800 GCF_000754665.1 Bison bison bison | reverse complement strand
GCTTAGCGCGCGGGTGGCAGCCGCCTGCGCTTAGCGCGCGGGTGGCAGCCGCCTGCGCTTAGCGCGCGGGTGGCAGCCGCCTGCCCAAGGTAAGAGAAACCCAAGTAAGACGGTAGGTGTTGCAAGAAGGCATCAGAGGGCAGACACATTGAAACCATACTCACAGGAAACTAGTCAATCTAATCACACTAGGACCACAGCCTTGTCTAACTCAATGAAACTAAGCCATGGCTGTGGGGCAACCCAAGATGGGCGGGTCATGGTGGAGAGGTCTGACAGAATGTGGTCCACTGGAGAAGGGAATGGCAAACCACTTCAGTATTCTTGCCTTGAGAACCCCATGAACAGTATGAAAAGGCAAAATGGTAGGATACTGAAAGAGGAACTCCCCAAGTCAGTAGGTGCCCAATATGCTACTGGAGATCAGTGGAGAAATAACTCCAAAAAGAATGAAGGGATGGAGCCAAAGCAAAAAGAATACCCAGCCGTGGATGTGACTGGTGATAGAAGCAAGGTCCGATGCTGTAAAGAGCAATATTGCATAGGAACCTGGAATGCCAGGTCCATGAGTCAAGGCAAATTGGAAGTGGTCAAACAGGAGATGGCAAGAGTGAATGTCGACATTCTAGGAATCAGCGAACTGAAATGGACTGGAATGGGTGAATTTAACTCAGATGACCATTATATCTACTACTGCGGGCAGGAATCCCTCAGAAGAAATGGAGTAGCCATCATGGTCAACAAAAGAGTCCGAAGTGCAGTACTTGGATGCAATCTCAAAAACGACAGAATGATCTCTGTTCATTTCCAAGGCAAACCATTCAATATCTCAGTAATCCAAGTCTATGCCCCAACCAGTAGCGCTGAAGAAGCTAAAGTTGAACCGTTCTATGAAGACCTACAAGACCTTTTAGAACTAACACCCAAAAAAGATGTCCTTTTCATTATAGGGGACTGGAATGCAAAAGTAGGAAGTCAAGAAACACCTGGAGTAACAGCCAAATTTGGCCTTGGAATACGGAATGAAGCAGGGCAAAGACTAATAGAGTTTTGCCAAGAAAATGCACTGGTTATAACAAACACCCTCTTCCAACA
>NW_011494881.1:3650957-3651356 GCF_000754665.1 Bison bison bison | reverse complement strand
AGGAAACACAAGCTGGAATCAAGATTGCTGGGAGAAATATCAATAACCTCAGATATGCAGATGACACCACCCTTATGGCAGAAAGTGAAGAGGAACTCAAAAGCCTCTTGATGAAGGTGAAAGTGGAGAAGTGAAAAAGTTAGGCTTGAAGCTCAACATTCAGAAAATGAAGATCATGGCATCTGGTCCCACCACTTCACGGGAAATAGATGGGGAAACAGTGGAAACAGTGTCAGACTTTTTTTGGGGCTCCAAAATAACTGCAGATGGTGACTGCAGCCATGAAATTTAAAGACGTTTACTCCTTGAAAGGACAGTTATGACCAACCTAGATAGCATATTCAAAACCAGAGACATTACTTTGCCAACAAAGGTTCGTCTAGTCAAGGCTATGGTTTT
>NW_011494881.1:3646861-3650857 GCF_000754665.1 Bison bison bison | reverse complement strand
CCACTTCATGCGAAGAGTTGACTCATTGGAAAAGACTCTGATGCTGGGAGGGATTGGGGGCAAGAGGAGAAGGGGACGTCAGAGGATGAGATGGCTGGATGGCATCACTGACTCGATGGGCGTGAGTCTGGGTGAACTCTGGGAGTTGGTGATGGACAGAGAGGCCTAGCCTGCTGCGATTCATGGGGTCGCGAAGAGTCGGACACGACTGAGCGACTGAACTGAACTGAGCATGCTAGGGTCTTAAAGGAAGCCCAAAGGTATGATATGGGGCCTCACATGTCAAGAGATAAATACCCAGTGGGGGGAACTGCAGCACCCTTCTCAGATCCTAATTGGAATTATAATGACCCTGAACACATCTGGGAAAGGGATCATTCTCTAATCTGTGTAAAGGCAGGACTAAAAGCAGCCCAGCACAAAGTAATCAGCTATGCCTGGGGCTCAGCAATAACTCAGGAGCCCAATGAGAACCCCATTGCCTTTCTGGAATGGCTAAAAGAGACCCTCCAGAAGTTTATCAATCTGGACTTAGACTCTTACGAAGACAGGTGATTTTAAAGGACAAATTCCTGTCCCAGTGTTCGTCAGACATCAGAATAAAGTTACAACAGCTACAGTAGCAGGACTGTGCTACCTCTTTAGATGAGATCATCCAGACAGCCACCGATACCTTTTATAACAGAAAACAGGAGAGGGAGGTCAAGGCCCAGGAAAGGGAGAAAAGGAAAGAGACAAGCATGCTGGACACCCTCCAGGGAAGCCTTATGGTAAACCCTGAGTCCTTAAAGGACAAAGCACAAGGCAAATGCCTAATCTGTACACAGGCAGGACATTGGGCCTAAGAGTGTCCAAACTGTAACTAGTCTCCTAAAATGTGCTACAAATGCCATCAGTTGGGACATTGGGTGGCACTCTACCCTCAGGACCCAAGAGCCTCAAGGTCAAGTGCCAAGCCTTCCCTCACGATGGTTCAACAGGGCTGAAGTGACCTGCTCCAGCCAGCCCGCATCACGGGGCTGGAGCCAAGGGTGCAACTGGATGTGGCAGGTAGGTCCAAGAATTTCTTAATTGACACAGGGTCTACCTTCTCTGTCCTGACCTCCTACTCTGGAGACTTCTCCTCCCAAAGCTGTACCATTTTGGGTGCTACAGGAAAAACAGTTACAAAAAAATTCACCGAAGCACTTCTTCATTGCTGGGATGGACAAATATTTTCCCACCAGTTTCTGGTGGTCCCTGAGTGTCCTATTCCCTTATTGGGAAAAGATCTTTCTCTGCTTCAAAATCTTGCAGCTATTGCAGTCCTGATAGAAGATGCTTTAAAACTCTCTCTTGCAGGCAAACTATTTTTATCAGCCACCAAGTGAAATAACTCCTGAATGGGAGAGGCCATTTATGGATGTCTGATCAAAGAATCCTCAGATATCAAGTAGTTCTGATGGAAAGTCCAGGCCTGACAA
This sequence comes from Bison bison bison, assembly GCF_000754665.1. Classification (NCBI taxonomy): domain Eukaryota; kingdom Metazoa; phylum Chordata; class Mammalia; order Artiodactyla; family Bovidae; genus Bison; species Bison bison. The sequence goes on along the minus strand of NW_011494881.1, from coordinate 3,649,394 downwards.
TATCCCTTTGTAAGGTTCTTAACCCAGCTACCCTCTTGCCTATCCCTGAGGGCTCTCTCCCCTTTCACTCTTGCCTAGAAACCTTGGACCATTGGACAAAACCCCAAGAGGAATTGTCAGAAGATCCTCTGATCCTGAGGAAATCTGGTACACTGATGGAAACAGCTTTGTCTTGGATGGAAAAAGAACACCAGATATGCAGTAGTCTCCAATTTTGAGACCATAGAGGCTAAAACTTTGCCGCCAGGTACTTTAGCCCAATTAGCCCTGACTTGAGCTTTAGATCTGGGAAAAGGAAAAAGAGTAGCCATTTACACTGACTTCAAATGTGCCTTACCGGTGCTACATACAAATGCTGCTATTTTGAAAGAAAGAGGCCACTTGACCACCTGAGGGTCCCCAATAAAATATGGTGATCAAATCCTTAGGCTCTTGGAGGCAGTTCATCTGCCCACTGAAGTTCCAGTCTTCCATTGTAAAGGACACAAAAAAGGGAGCATGGAAGTGGCACAAGGGAACCAAACAGCTGATCAGGCAGCTAAGAGAGCAGCATTACAGAACAAGGACCTAATAGGGGTTGCCACCTTAGTTCCACAGACTAATTTGCCAGAAACTCCTTCATAGACTGAACGTGAGACTCTTAAAGCTAAGAGTGAGGGCTTTCAAGAAGATCATATGGGGTGGTTCCAAAAGGAGGGACTTCTTTTTCTGCCTGGGTACCTCCAATGGAGGTTGGTTAACTCCTTACATGCCACCACTGATTTAGGGGAAAAGGTCCTCCAAAGACTACTAGAAAGGTCCTTCAGAGGAACAGGTCTCCAAACAACTATAAGGCAAGTTGTCTCCTCTTGTCCCACTTGCCAATTAAACAACCCCAAGGAGCTCGAAGACCCCAGCTGGCCCAGTCTGTCCAATGACATGGGACCTACCCAGGAGAGGACTGGCAGATGGACTTCACACAGATGCCAGTTTTTCAAGGTTATAAACCCCTACTAGTCATGATAGATACATTCACAAGATAGATAAGGCTTTCCCACCTGGACTGAGAAGGCTGAGGAGGGGCAAAAAACCTGCTCCATGAAATCATTCCAAGATTTGGTCTGCCCAGGTCATTACAAAGTGACAATGGGACATCATTTACTTCTAAGGTCACCCAAGGGGTCTCTAAAGCATTGGGCATTACTTATTATCTCAATTGTGCCTGGAGGCCTCAGTCTTCAGGAAAAGTAGAGAGAGTCAACAAATTCTTAAAATCAGCAATAAAAAGAAAACCCAGGAGACCTCCTTGGGATGGAAGGAGGCTTACCAATAGCTCTCCTCCACACCCATATTGACCCAAAGGAACAGATTGGTCTTAGTCTTTATGAGATGCTATATGGGAGACCTTTTGTTTATGTCAATGACCTCTTCCTAGATGCAGAGGCTCAAGCCCTCTGGTCTTTACCATGGCTACTGGGCAATTCCAACAAGATATACACTTGTGGGATGTCAACCAGGACCCGAAAAATTCTATAGAGTCACCACTAATTAAAATCCTAATTAAAGTCTGGAAAGATGGGTCCCCAAAGGCTCAAACTCCAGCTCACATGGAAGGGCCCCTACCCTGTAATACTTTCTACCCCACAGCAGTTAAGATACCAGGACACAACTCCTGGATTCACTACTCATGAGTCAAACCATGGAAGAAAACAGAAGAGGTCACTCAATATACCTGTGAACTCCTGGGAGCTCTCAGATACCTATTCAGGACTACAAATGAGTGCCATTCTAATGAACAACCCCAAAATTAAGCTTCTAGGGATAAGATTTCTCAGGGCAGCTCTAAAGAGCCAACACAGCTTGGCAGGGGTTGTACTCCAAAATAGACAGGAGATGCATCACCAACGCGATGGACATGAGTTTGAGTAGGCTCTGGGACTTGGTGATGGACAGGGAAGCATGGCGTGCTGCAGTCCATGGTGTCACAAAGAGTTTGACATGACTGAGCGACTGAACTGAGATCTCTTGCTCCCTGAACAAGGAGGCACTTGAGACATCTTGAATGAGACATGTTGTTTCTGGGTAAATACCTCCAACTAAGTTAAAGAAAGCCTCACAGTCCTCAAGAAAAACCTTTAGATCCTACAGGATCTCAAAGAACGAGTTGGAGAATTCTTGGGGTGACTACAATCTCTCTTTGGGAGATCTTTCTCATGGCGAGGGGGAATTTGGAGTTGGCTAATGCGAGTTCAGAAAAACATCTATTTCTGCTTTATTGACTATGTCAAAGCCTTTGACTGTGTGGATCACAATAAACTGGGAAATTCTGAAAGAGATGGGAATACCAGACCACCTGACCTGCCTCTTGAGAAGTTTGTATGCAGGTCAGGAAGCAACAGTTAGAACTGGACATGGAACAACAAACTGGTTCCAAATAGGAAAAGGAGTACATCAAGGCTGTATATTGTCACCCTGCTTATTTAACTTATTTGCAGAGTACATCATGAGAAATGCTGGGTTGGAAGAAGCACAAGCTAGAATCAAGATTTCCAGG
>NW_011494881.1:3645862-3646577 GCF_000754665.1 Bison bison bison | reverse complement strand
AAATATCAATAACCTCAGATATGCAGATGACACCACCCTTATGGCAGAAAGTGAAGAGGAACTAAAGATCCTCTTGATGAAAGTGAAAGAGGAGAGTGAAAAAGTTGGCTTGAAGCTCAACATTCAGAAAACGAAGATCATGGCATCTGGTCCCATCAGTGGGACTATTCTGCCACTTCATGGCAAATAGATGGGGAAACAGTGTTAGACTTTATTTTTTGGGGCTCCAAAATCACTGCAAATGGTGATTGCAGCCATGAAAGTAAAAGACACTTACTCCTTGGAAGGAAAGTTATGACCAACCTAGATAGCATATTCAAAAGCAGAGACATTACTTTGCCAACAAAGGTTCGTCTAGTCAAGGCTATGGTTTTTCCAGTGGTCATGTATGGATGTGAGAGTTGGACTGTGAAGAAAGCTGAGTGCTGAAGAATTGATGCTTTTGAACTGTGGTGTTAGAGAAGACTCTTGAGAGTCCCTTGGACTGTGAGGAGATCCAACCAGTCCATCCCAAAGGAGATCAGTCCTGGGTGTTCATTGGAAGGACTGATGCTAAAGCTGAAACTGCAATACTTTGGCCACCTCATGCAAAGAGTTGACTCATTGGAAAAGACCCTGATGCTGGGAGGGATTGGGGGCAGGAGGAGAAGGGGATGTCAGAGGATGAGATGGCTGGATGGCATCACTGACTCGATGGGCGTGAGTCTGGGTGAAC
>NW_011494881.1:3637478-3645762 GCF_000754665.1 Bison bison bison | reverse complement strand
ACTCATTGGAAAAGACCCTGATGCTGGGAGGGATTGGGGGCAGGAGGAGAAGGGGATGACAGAGGATGAGATGGCTGGATGGCATCACCGACTCAATGGACATGAGTTTGGGTAAACTCCAGGAGTTGGTGATGGACAGGGAGGCCTGGCATGGTGCGAACATGGGGTCGCAAAGAGTCAGACACGACTGAGCAACTGAACTGAACTGAACTGAATGCCCCTACTAATCCTTATTATCACCATATTGATGCTGCTTATGATTGCCTCATATATTATCAATTGTTTAACCCATTTGTCTCTGCCCAGGTCAACAAGCTAAAACATGCAGTGCCAGTTCAACAAGGATTTAGAAAACTACACCCAACCACAGAAAATATCACTCACCCTTAGATGGACACCATTATAAAGACTCTGAGGCTTGAGACTAGCAAGAGGGGGAGGCCCAATGCCACTCACCATCCCAGCTCTGCAGGAAGTAGCCAGAGAGACCTCGATGTCTCAATTCCCAAAGAATTGGGGCTCCCATCTCTTGAGGGGGGAATGTTAGGTAGATAGAATAGGAAAAAGGAGTCCAGAATGGTGATAGCCAAAAGACAAAGAAGGGAAAAGCCCCCCAAAATAGAACAAAGTAAGGTCGGAGGACCGACCTCAGGGAAACAAACAGTCCTCCTGGCTAGCCCAATTTACATAGGGCAGGCTCAGGGGGAGGAGGAAAAAACATAAAAAGAGGAGCCAAAATTGGGCTTCTCTTCTCCTCACGTCTTTTGGGTCGGCCCACCCTCACGCTTTGAGGATGTATTTTCCTTTGCATGCCGAGTAAAATTGAGCTGTAACACCGATCCGTCTGTCGATTTAAATTTTTGCTGGGGCGAGACAGAACTGAAGAAATTACAAACTCCCCCAAGAGTAGTGCACTGTGATGGGAAAGAACAAGGAACTATATTTTAGGAATCCAAGGAGACTTCTCAGAGTAAGAACACCAACCTCTGGCCCATGACACAGAATCCTAGGTTGAATAAAAACTGGAGCCCTGGTACTCATCTTCTCCCTTTCATCACTGTACACATGGCAGATTGTTGCAACTGTGGATAGGTTTCTTTGTATCCATGCCCTTGGGTAGTTCCCATATACAAAGACCCAGGTTTCACCAATGACTTGCCTTGGGCAATTGGCCAATAGCAACTGTGCCACAGGAAAAGACTTGAAAAGTACCTACACATAAAGGGCTTTCTCTTGCTGCTCTTGGCAGCCCTGCCACTGCTGTCATGGGAAGAAGCCTCTGCTGGCCTACTGGCTAATAAGGAGCAACAGTGGGGCAGAAATTAGCCATCCCAGTTGAGTATCTGTGGCTGGCTAGCCCCCAGCCAACCAGGGAGTTGACAGAAATGCAGGAGTGAGTCTGACCAAGACCAGCCACGTGTGCCTCAGATCTGCAGTAGCACTGTGATACTGTGATTTACAATAAGAAATATACATTTGGTCTTTGTCTCTGTTCCTGGCACATAGTTCCTAAAACCCTTGTAATTTCCTAAGTGATAAAAATAATGGGAGACTCTTTTGTTACAATATTTGGTCTTTTGTCCGCAAATAGCTTCAATTCCAGAAACAACTCAAGTGATCAAGGGGGGTGCCTTATTATTCACAAGCCCCTTTCAAGTTTATGTTAATGAGGATGGGGCTAGTTGCCAGGGGGAAACAACCCTGTGATTTGAGGGTTGGAATTTCAGGCCCCTCCCCACCCCACTGCCACACCACCCATGGGGAAGGGACAGGGGCTAGAAGATGAATTAATATCAGTGATTTAATCTGTCTTGTCTGTGTATTGAAGACTCCTTGAAAACCTAAAAGGATGGGGTTCAGAGAGCTTCCAGGTTGATGAACACATGGAGGTTCTGTGAGGAAGGTGCCCCCTGAGAGGGCATGGAGGCTGGATGTCCCTTCCCACCTACCCTGCCCTATGGATCTTTTCCATTTTGTTGTTTCTGAGTAATACTCTTATAAATTTTTTTCTTTTGGCCATGCCACACAGCTTGAGGGATCTTCGTTTCCTGACCAGGGATTGAACGTGCACCCTCAGCAGTGAAAGCACAGATTTTTAACCGCTGGACCACCAGGATATTCCCAAGTTACATCCTTTTATAATAAACTGGCCATCTAATAAGTAAATTGTTTCCCTGAGTTCTGTGAGCTGTTCTAGCAACTTAAACTTGAAGAGAAGATTGTGGGAAATTCTGATCCACAGAGTCAATTGGTCGGAAGCACAGATGACAACCTGGATTTGTGACTGGCATTGAAGTGGCCTTGTGGGATTGAGCCCTTAACAACCCATGGAGTTGGTAGATGGTGTCAGAATAAAGTTATAGAGTGGTCTATAATTCTGGTGTCATGGAATTGTTTGGTTTGGGAGAGCACAGATGACAACCTGGATTTGTGACTGGCATTGAAGAGGTGGCCTTGTGGGATTGAGCCCTTAACCCATGGAGTTGGTAGATGGTGTCAGAATAAAGTTATAGAATGGTCTATAATTCTGGTGTCATGGAATTGTTTGGTTTGGGAGAGAAACCCCGTCCACCTGGTGACCAGAAGAGTTTGGAGTGAGTAGAAGATACACAAATGAAATGGATCTTCCTTTACAGCCATTCAGTTCAGCCCAGCCTACATTGCTGTAACACAGAATCTCAAGCTTATTGTTGTAAACCACAAAGTATGTTTGTTTGTTTGTTTTTTAATTTCTTGGCCATGCCACATAACATGCAGGATCTTAGTTCCTGGACCAGAGATTGAACCTGTGCCCCCTTCAGTGGAAGCATGGAGTCGTAACCACAGGACCTCCAGGGAAGTCCCTGGGGATGTTTTTTTTTTTAACATCGCAATAAATAACTGAGCCCTCCAGGAGCATCTATAATAGGAGAGTGCTGAGCCAGGAGTCAGAGAGCTGCCTCCCTCTAGTCTTGTTCCACCAGCTGCTACCTAAATGGTCTCGGGGAAGACGCTCAACCCCTCCAAGCCTCAGAGTGTCGCCTGATCACAACTGCTCTCCTGTCTACTTCAGTAGGTCATTGTGAAGATCTCATCCAATTACTTGTATCCCTCAAGGAAGCTATTAGCATGGCCTGAATGGCAACTGGCCATAAAGAAACTTTGCCTTCCAATTATTAATAATGCTATAAGAAGAAAGAGTTGCATTTGCAGTTCTTATACATTTTTTCCTTTGATCCTGGTAACACCTTTGCAAGGGGGATAATACGACCGACACTCAGTTGTAAGAAGATGTGGACATTCAGAGAGGTGCTGTAACTTGTTCAAGGTCACACAGCAGGACACAGGGAAACAAGCACGGGGGAAGATCTCACAGACTCCCTAGACCTTGTCCCCCTCCACAAGCTGCCTGTCCTCCAGAGTCTCTGTCATGTCATCCACGCCTCCTCGCGCCTCATCCTCCTGAAGGCTGGAGTGGAGTGAATCACACACTCCCCAGGTCCAGCCCCTCTCCAAGGAGAGTCTGCAGGAGCTGAGTTGCCCACTAGCATTCAAAGCAGTTCATCAACACATTCTACATGCACTCTTTCTGATACCCAGGCAGCTTCCCAAGTCTAGTTCAAACACTACCCTGGATCACCAAAGCAACCTAACAGAGAATAAACGTCCATCTTTCCCATTGGTATTTGTTTCTTAAAAACACCACGGGTCTGTCACATGGCCGAGAAGATTATGCTCTCATCCTCTTCTTTGCTGGCTTCCTATCTGCTGTTACCCAGGAGATGGGAATGAGGGGAGAAAGAAACCCTCGGGACTGGCCCAGGGCACTCAGTGTGAAGGTCATTCAAAGCAGTGTTTCTTTTTGTTAAGAAACTGCTTTGGCCCAGAGCTCATGTGGAAATTGGTGGTATTTCCACTGGCCCACTGTGGTTCTATCAGCATACATATCCTTCTTCCTTCTAGGAGCTGGCATTACCCTGTAAGCCCATGAGTCCTCTTTCTGGAACTCACACAGTCTCTTTTCAACTCCCTTCTCAGAATTTAGAGCATCTGTGTAAATTGAGAGTTGCCCTTCCCAAAAAACCTGGCACAGCCAACATCTTAACACAACTTCCAAACAGATGCTTCATTTCTTGAGTCATTTACCTGAATTTAAGTCATTAAATTTAAGTCAATTTAAGTTATTTACCTGAATTTAATAACAACAACAACAAAAAATCCACAATTCATTTGCATATATCAGTGATTGAATTCCTTGTTGGTTTCCAGATATGCTTTCTTGGTATCATCTGAGACTTTATGAGAGAGCATGAATCTTCTAATCAATTGACTTCAAATATTTCCCTAAAACAACTCACTTGGAGGTGATTGTAACTAGCAGTTATTGAGAGCATATTATTTCTCAGGCACTGCTACAAATAAGTCAAGACACTAATTCACAAGAACATATCATAAGTAATATTACCCCATTTTACAGATGAAGAAACTGAGGCTCAAAGAGGTCAAGTAACTTCCCAAGGTCACACAGCAAGTAAGTAGCAGAGCTGAGATTGGAGATCAGATTGGGTCCAGCTCCTGCACTTTTCACTTCTGTACTACACTCTCCCTCAACAGTAGAGCATCAGCTCAAACACTGACATTAATAAGAAGGGCAAATGTTACTCAGGGGAGAGAGACCCTTTACAGTTTATTAAGCTATGATGAATACCAGTACAGCTTTTACCTTAAAAAAAAACAAAATCACACTGTTAGCCCAGTTCTTTAAAACCAAAAGACTTAAGTGAGTTTGGGTCCAGTTGAAAAATCACTGTGTAGGGCTTCCCTGGTGGTTCAGGAATTAAGAATCTGCCTACCAATGCAGGGGACATGGGTTCGATCCCTGGTCCAGCAAGATTCCACATGCTGTGGAACAGTAAGCCCCTTGTGGCACAACTACTGAAGCCCACGCACTAGAGCCCATGCTCTGCAACAAGAGAAGCCACTGCAGTGAGAAGCCCATGCACTGCAACGAAGAGCAGCCCCTACTTGCTGCAACTAGACAAAAGCCTGTGCAAAGCAATCAAGACCCAGTCAGTGCCGTCAAAAATAAATATATCACTGGGTAAACTTAGGAAAGTATTTGTCCCTCTCTGGGCTTCTTTAGTCAAGTAAGTAAGTGTTAGTCTCTCAGTCGTGTCCGACTCTTTGCAACCCCATGGATTGTAGCCTGCCAGGCTCCTCTGTCCATGGAATTCTCCTGGCAAGAATACTGGAGTGGGTTGCCGTTCTCTTCTCCAGGGGATCTTTCTGACCCAGGGATTGAACCTGCGCCTCCTGCATTGCTGGCAAATTCTTTACTGTCTGAGCCACCAGGGAAGCCCTTAGTCAAGTATGTGGGTTTGAACTCCAGGATCTACCCTTTGAGATCATAGTATCTCTTTATTCGTCCTGTTTTACACAGGACAGGAAGCTGTCTAATGCAAGGGTCAGGGAAGGCGTGGCTCCGGGTAGAGTCAGACCACCAGGTTTTGGCCGCCCACTCACTTGCCTTGGGATGACTTGAGACACCTCTGCTGGCTCTTCACTTGGTCTCACTTTCATTTTTCCAAAAGGACAACATATGCTGTGTTGCAACCCAACTGTAGATTCTTGGCACAAAGCAAGTGTGGGCGGGTGTTTGGCTCTTTTCTTCCTTGGGAACAATGCACTGGGTAACAGTTCTTCGGTTGGTTAGTTGGAGTCCTGAGAACAGAAAGGGACAAAAGATGCATTTGTCACTGTATCAAGGGTCACCAAAGGACTGGAAGGTGTAGAGGCTGCTCTAGCATCCTGAGGATGGAAGGACACAGGCCTTGTTTTCAACAAAGGGGATGTTACTATGGCCTTATGGGCAGGGGCTGGGGACCTTGGTGCCCTTGACATTCAGAGGTCAGGGTTATGGTTGTGCTTTATGGTTATGCTTTATGGTTATAAAGTTCTTTGTCCCACTGGGATCTCACAGAAGCCTTGGGTGGGGAGGACAGGAATGGTGACCATGGTGAAGAGGATGGTGAAGACGGTAATGGCAGTGGAAGCCCATGTGCACTGAGCTCTCACTGTGCCAGGTACTGTGCTAAAGATTTCCTGTGTATGGACTCCAGAGGCTTCCCAACAGCCTTAGGAAATAGAAACCTTTTCCTTATACCTAGGGAAGCTGAAGCTTAGGGAAGCTGAAGCTTAGACAAGCTGAGTCAGAGGCTCATGGAAACACAGCAGAAAAAGCAGAACTGGCTTTTGAATGCAGATCTCTCCCATCCTGGGGCTTGACTTCTGCATTTTATGGGTGCAGCAGCTGAGGCTTAGAGTTAGCAAGTAGCTCAGAATTAGTAAAACCAACTCAGGTTTTTAAATCTGGGAAGAAATGAAATGCTCAGGTTGGTGGAAAAAATAAAGAAGATAAACCTCATCCGGGCTTTCCTGGTGGCTCAGCGGTAAAGAATCTGCCTGCAATGCAAGAGCCACAGGAGATGCGGGTTCGATCTCTGGGTTGGGAAGACTCCCTGGAGAAGGGAATGACAACCCACTCCAGTATTTTTGCCTGGAGAATCCCATGGCCAGAAGAGCCTAGGGGGCTACATGTCCATAGGGTTGCAAAGACTCAGACACTACTGAAGTGACTTAGCAGGCACACACACAAATCTCATCTGTTGGTGCCAGACTGAGCCGAGGTAGACCTGAGCCAAAAGTCCTAGTTACTGTCCCAGGTCACCTCCTCCTTTCCTCCTTCCATCAATAGGCCCTTCTTTCAGGACAAAAACCCCTGCTCTTCCACCTTCTTTCACAATCCTGGAAGTAACCTACTACTGTCCCTTCACCTCTTTCTTGCTTAAATCCTGCCCTCATGGAGCGTAGAGTCTCTGGAAGAGAGAGAGATTAGTTAAGAAATCACATGAAGGAATTCCCTGGCTCCAGTGGTTAGAACTCTGCACTTTCACTGCTGAGGGCAAGGGTTCAATCCCTGGTTGGGGAACTAAGATCCCGCATGCCACACCGTGGGGCCAAAAGCAAAAGAAAATTTTAAAAAGTTTTAAATGCCTTTCTCTGAAAGGAGTATAGCCTTTCAAAATTGTACATCGCTATTTTGTACACCGTAACATATAATATTGTACATCAATAATATTTCAATAGTATAATTGTAAAGAATAAATAATAAAGCAACTTAGAAAAGAAGTCAGAAATTCTCTGGCAATCCAGTGGTTAGTACTTGGCACTTTCAGTGCTGGGGCATGGATTCAGTCCCTGGTCAGAGAAATCCCACAAACCAAGCAGCATGGCCAAAAATAAAAATAGAAAGTTTTTTGAAAGTCACACATTACAAACTTTGGATCTGAGACACATTGGTCTGGGTCAGAATTTTTTGTTGTGGACCATTTTAAAATTCTTTATTGAATTTGATACAATATTGCTTCTGTTTAACATTTTTGTTTTTTGGCATATGGGATCCTAGCTCTCTGACCAGGTATTGAACTCAAATCCCCTGCATTGGAGGATGAAGTCTTAACCACCAGACCACAAGGGAAGTCCTCAGAGTTTTCTCTGAGGCCTCTGAGCCAGGGAGAACTGAGTCTTGATGAAAGAAAAGGAGAGAAGGATGAAGGAGGAGGGTGTGCCCTAAAACTGATTATTAATCTATCCCTCCAGATTTGGGTCTTACTGAGAGTGGACTGGCTTGGGCCTCTAGGGTTCTCAAGTGGTTCTCAAATTCTTCTCCCTGGACCAGTGGGAGCAGCATTATCTGGGAACTTGTTTAAAATGTACATTCTCAGGCCCTGTTGCAGAACTATTGAACTGAAAACTTTGAGGACGGAGCCAACCATCTGTGTTCAACAAGACTTCATGGCCATTCTGCAACTGATGAAGTGGAGAGCTATGTTCCAGATACCGACAGTCAAGTGGATTCACCCACTAAAAGTATGATAGGTTCTGGTTCTCTCCCACTTTCTCATGTGTTCCCTATGGAAGAGGAATTCACAGATGATCTTCTGCGAGTAAGCCTGATAGGGATCTGCAGCTGTAGAGAGAAACGGGACAAGTGATTTGATGTTGTTGAGAATGGGGGATAAAATACAAACATTTTAGCAAGTCTGAGATCCATTGCCCCAGACATGAGACCCCAGGAGGTAAAATCAGATTCTTTGAAAACTGGAAAGAACTTGGCATATCATATCCTATTCTTAACCCCATTCAAGACAAGATCTGGATAGGTGATACCCCACCCTTTAAAGTAGCCTTTTCCATTGATGGTTAATCATGTCTGGGATGAAATCTGCCTCCTTTTCTTTTTTCT